>NC_133546.1:79617123-79949246 GCF_048773025.1 Camelus bactrianus
TACTAGGAAACAGACTGAGAAGCCAAAAAAAAACTTTTCCCTGCAAGCCGTTCTCTTTGTGCTACATGAACGAACGTCTCTCCACATGCTCAGTTTTGAGAGATAAGTGTGTGTGAAAGCCGTCTTTCACCTAGCTTGTTGGGAACACAAAGTTTCTTTTCAGTTGCAAAATCCACTCCATACATATATATGGGTAGGTACTAGCTCCAACTCGGTTTTACAGTGCAAACTGCAGGAACTTCAAAAAGGCACAAGGAAACAGAATGAGAAACCAGAGTAAAAGTTTCCCCTGCAACCCGTTCCCTTTGTGCTAGATGAACGAACGTCTCTCCACATGCTCAGTTTGGAGAGATAAGTGTGTGTGAAAGCAGTACTTCACCTAGCTTGTTGGGAACACAAAGTTTCTTTTCACTTGCAAACTCCACTCCATACACATATATGGGGGGGTACAAGATCCAACTCGGTTTTACAGTGAAAACTGCAGGAACTTCAAACCGGCACTAGGAAACAGACTGAGAAACCAGAGTAAAAGTTTCTCCTGCAACGCGTTCCCTTTGTGCTAGATGAACGATCGTCTCTCCCCATGCTCAGTTCTGAGAGATAAGTGTGTGTGAAAGCCGTCCTTCACCTAGCTTGTTGGGAACACAAAGTTAGTTTACAGTTGCAAACTCCACTCCATACATATATATGGGGAGGCACTAGCTCCAACTCGCTTTTACAGTGCAAACTGAAGGAACTTCCTACCGGCACTAGGAAACAGACTGAGAAACCAAAGTAAAAGTTTCTCCTGCAACCCGTTCCCATTGTGCTAGATGAACGAACGTCTTTCCACATGCTCAGTTCTGAGAGTTAAGTGTGTGTGAAAGCCGTCCTTCACCTAGCTTGTTGGGAACACATAGTTTCTTTTCACTTGCAAACTCAACTCCATACATTTATATGGGGAGGTACTAGCTCCAACTCGGTTTTACAGTGAAAACTGCAGGAACTTCAAAACAGCAGTAGGAAACAGACTGAGAAACCAGAGTAAAAGTTTTTCCTGCAACGCGTTCCCTTTGTGCTAGATGAACGAACGTCTCTCCACATGCTCAGTTTTGAGAGATAAGTGTGTGTGAAAGCCGTACTTCACCTATTTTGTTGGGAACACAAAGTTTCTTTTCACTTGCAAACTTCACTCCATACATATATATGGGTTTGTACTAGCTTCAACACTATTTTACAGTGATAACTCAGGAACTTGAAACCGGCAGGACGAAAGAGACTGAGAAACCAGAATAAAATTTTTTCCTGAAAGCCGTTCCATTTTTTCTAGATGAAAGGACGTCTCTCCAGATGCTAAGTTCTGAGAGATAAGTGTGTGTTAAAGCCGTCCTTCACCTAGCATGATGGGAACACAAAATTTCTTTCAAGTTGCCAACTCCACTCCATGCATATTTATTGGCAGGTACCAGCTCCAACTCGGTTTTACGGTGATAACTCAGGAACTTCAAACGGGTACTAGGAAACAGACTGAGAATTTAGAGAAAAACTTTTCCCTGCAAGCCGTTCTCTTTGTGCTACATGAACGAACGTCTCTCCACATGCTCAGTTCTGAGAGATAAGTGTGTGTGAAAGCCGTCCTTCACCTAGCTTGTTGGGAACACAAAGTTTCTTTTCACTTGCAAACTCCACTCCATACATATATATGGGGAGGTACAAGCTCCAACTTTGTTTTACAGTGAAAACTGCAGGATCTTCAAACCGGCACTAGGAAACAGACTGAGAAACCAGAGTAAAAGTTTCCCCTGCAACCCGTTCCCTTTGTGCTAGATGAACGAACGTCTCTCCACATGCTCAGTTCTGAGAGATAAGTGTGTGTGAAAGCCGTTCTTCACCTAGCTTGTTGGGAACACAAAGATTCTTTTCACTTGCAAACTCCACTCCATACATATATATCGGGAGGTACTAGCTCCAAGTCGGTTTTACAGTGAAAACTGCAGGAACTTCAAACCGGCACTAGGAAAACGTCTGAGAAACCAGAGTAAAAGTTTCTCCTGCAACCCGTTCCCTTTGTGCGAGATGAACGAACGTCTCTCCACATACTCAGTTCTGAATTATAAATGTGCGTGAAAGCCGTCCTTCACCTAGCTTGTTGGGAACACAAAGATTCTTTTCACTTGCAAACTCCACTCCATACATATATATGGGGAAGTACTAGCTCCAACTCGGTTTTACAGTGAAAACTGCAGGAATTTCAAACCGGCACTAGGAAACAGACTGAGAAACCAGAGTAAAAGTTTCTCCTGCAACCCGTTCCCTTTGTGCTAGATGAACGAACGTCTCTCCAAATGCTCAGTTTTGAGAGATAAGTCTGTGTGAAAGCCGTCTTTCACCTAGCTTGTTGGGAACACTAAGTTTCTTTTCAGTTGCAAACTCCACTCCATACATATATATGGGGAGGTACTAGCTCCAACTCTGTTTTACAGTGCAAACTGCAGGAACTTCAAACCGGCACTAGGAAACAGAATGAGAGACCAGAGTAAAAGTTTCTCCTGCAACCCGTTGCCTTTGTGCTAGATGAACAAACGTCTCTCCACATGCTCATTTCTGAGAGATAAGTGTGTGTGAAAGCCGTCCTTCTCCGAGCTTTTTGGGAACACAAAGTTTCTTTTCAGTTGCAAACTCCACTCCATACATATATATGGGGAGGTACTAGCTCCAACTCGGTTTTACAGTGCAAACTGCAGGAACTTCAAACCGGCACTAGGAAACAGACTGAGAATCCAGAGTAAAAGTTTCTCCTGCAACCCGTTCCCTTTGTGCTAGATGAACGAACGTCTCTCCACATGCTCAGTTCTGAGAGATAAGTGTTTGTGAAAGCCGTCCTTCACCTAGCTTGTTGGGAACACAAAGTTTCTTTTCAGTTACAAACTCCACTCCATACATATATATGGGGAGGTAATAGCTCCAACTCGGTTTTACAGTGAAAACTGCAGGAACTTCAAACCGGCACTAGGAAACAGACTGAGAAACCAGAGTAAAAGTTTCCCCTGCAACCCGTTCCCTTTTTTGCTAGATGAACGAACGTCTCTCCACATACTCAGTTCTGACAGAGAAGTGTGTGTGAAAGCCGTCCTTCACCTAGCTTTTTGGGAACACAAATTTTCTTTTCAGTTGCAAAATCCACTCCAAACTTATATATGGGGAGGTACTAGCTTCAACTCGCTTTTACAGTGCAAACTGCAGGAACTTCAAACCGGCACTAGGAAACAGACTGAGAAACCAGAGTAAAAGTTTCTCCTGCAACCCGTTCCCTTAGTGCTAGATGAACGAACGTCTCTCCACATGCTCAGTTCTGAGAGATAAGTGTTTGTGAAAGCCGTCCTTCACCTAGCTTGTTGGGAACACAAAGTTTCTTTTCACTTGCAAACTCCACTCCATATATATATATGGGGAGGTACTAGCTCCAACTCGGGTTTACAGTGAAAACTGCAGGAACATCAAACCGGCACTAGGAAACAGACTGAGAAACCAGAATAAAAGTTTCTCCTGCAACCCGTTCCCTTAGTGCTAGATGAACGAACGTCTCTCCACATGATCCGTTCTGAGAGATAAGTGTGTGTGAAAGCCGTACTTCACCTAGCTTGTTGGGAACACAAAGTTTCTTTTCACTTGCAAACTCCACTCCATACATATATATGGGGAGGTACTAGCTCCAACTCGGTTTTACATTGAAAACTGCAGGAACTTCAAACCGGCACTAGGAAACAGACTGAGAAACCAGAGTAAAAGTTTCCCCTGCAAACCGTTCCCTTTTTTGCTAGATGCACGAACGTCTCTCCACATGCTCAGTTCTGAGAGATAAGTGTGTGTTAAAGCCGTACTGCACCTAGCTTGTTGGGAACACAAAGTTTCTTTTCACTTGCAAAATCCACTCCATACATATATATGGGGAGGTACTAGCTCCAACTCGGTTTTACAGTGCAAAATGCAGGAACTTCAAACCGGCACTAGGAAACAGACTGAGAAACCAGAGTAAAAGTTTCTCCTGCAACCCGTTCCCTTTGTGCTAGATGAACGAACGTCTCTCCACATGCTCAGTTCTGAGAGAACAGTGTGTGTGAAAGCCGTCCTTCACCTAGCTTGTTGGGAACACAAAGTTTCTTTTCAGTTGCAAACTCCAGTCCATACATATATATGGGGAGGTACTAGCTCCAACTCGGTTTTACAGTGCAAACTGCAGGAACTTCAAACCGGCACTAGGAAACAGACTGAGAAACCAGAGTAAAAGTTTCTCCTGCAACCCGTTCCCTTTGTGCTAGATGAACGAACGTCTCTCCTCATGCTCAGTTCTGAGAGATACGTGTGTGTGAAAGCCGTCCTTCACCTAGCTTGTTGGGAACACAAAGTTTCTTTTCACTTGCAAACTCCACTCCATGCATATATATGGGTAGGTACTACCTCCAACTAAGTTTTACACTGCAAACAGCAGGAACTTCAAACCGGCACTAGGAAACAGACTGAGAAACCAGAGTAAAAGTTTCTACTGCAACCCGTTCCCTTTGTGCTAGATGAACGAGTGTCTCTCCTCATGCTCAGTTCTGAGAGATAAGTGTGTGTTTAAGCCGTCCTTCACCTAGCATGATGGGAACACAAAATTTCTTTCAATTTGCCAACTCCACTTCATGCATATTTATTGGCAGGTACTAGCTCCAACTCGGTTTTACGGTGATAACTCAGGAACTTCAAACGGGTACTAGGAAACAGACTGAGAATTTAGAGAAAAACTTTTCCCTGCAAGCTTCTCTTTGTGCTACATGAACGAACGTCTCTCCACATGCTCAGTTCTGAGAGATAATTATGTGCGAAAGCCGCCCTTAACCTAGCTTGTTGGGAACACAAAGTTTCTTTTCAGTTGCAAACTCCACTCCATACATATAGGTGGAGGTACTAGCTCCAACTCGGTTTTACAGTGCAAACTGCAGGAACTTGAAACCGGCAGGACGAAACAGACTGAGAAACCAGAGTAAAAGTTTTTCCTTCAAGCCGTTCCATTTGTTCTAGATGAAAGAACTTCTCTCCAAATGCTCAGTTCTTAGAGATAAGTGTGTGTTAAAGCCGTCCTTCACCTAGCTTGTTGGGAACACAAAGTTTCTTTCCAGTTGCCAAATCCACTCCATGCATATTTATTGGCAGGTAGTAGCTCCAACTCGGTTTTACAGTGCAAACTGCAGGAACTTCAAACCGGCACTAGGAATCAGACTGAGAAACCAGAGTAAAAGTTTCCCTGCAACCCGTTCCCTTTGTGCTAGATGAACGAACGTCTCTCCACATGCTCAGTTCTGAGAGATATGTGTGTGTGAAAGCCGTCTTTCACCTAGATTTTTGGGAACACAAAGTATCTCTTCAGTTGCAAAATCCACTCCATACATATATATGGGGAGGTACAAGCTCCAACTCGATTTTACAGTGCAAAATGCAGGAACTTAAAACCGGCACTAGGAAACAGACTGAGAAACCAAAGTAAAGTTTCTCCTGCAACCCGTTCCCTTTGTGCTAGATGAACGAACGTCTCTCCACATGCTCAGTTCTGAGAGATAAGTGTGTGTGAAAGCCGTCCTTCACCAAGCTTGTTGGGAACACAAAGTTTCTTTTCACTTGCAAAGTCCACTCCATACATTTATAAGGGGAGGTACTAGCTCCAACTCGGTTTTACAGTGAAAAGTGCAGGATCTTCAAACCAGCACTAGGAAACAGACTGAGAAACTAGAGTAAAAGTTTTTCCTGCAACCCGTTCCCTTTGTGCTAGATGAACGAACGTCTCTCCACATGCTCAGTTCTGAGAGATAAGTGTGTGTGAAAGCCGTCCTTCACCTAGCTTGTAGGGTACACAAAGTTTCTTTTCAATTGCAAACTCCACTCCATACATATATATGGGGAGGTACTATCTCCAACTTGGTTTTTACAATGCAAAATGCAGGAACTTCAAATCGGCACTAGGAAACAGACTGAGAAACCAGAGTAAAAGTTTCTCCTGCAACCCGTTCCCTTTGTGCTAGATGAACGAACGTCTCTCCACATGCTCAGTTCTGAGAGATAAGTGTGTGTGAAAGCCGTCCTTCACCTAGCTTGTTGGGAACACAAAGTTTCTTTTCAGTTGCAAACTCCACTCCATACATATATATGGGGAGGTACTAGCTCCAACTCGGTTTTACAGTTCAAACTGCAGGAACTTCAAACCAGCACTAGGAAACAGACTGAGAAAAAAGAGTAAAGTTTCCCTGCAACCCGTTCCCTTCGTGCTAGATGAACGAACGTCTCTCCACATGCTCAGTTCTCAGAGATATGTGTGTGTGAAAGCCGTCTTTCACCTAGATTTTTGGGAACACAAAGTATCTCTTCAGTTACAAAATCCACTCCATACATATATAAGGGGAGGTACAAGCTCCAACTCGATTTTACAGTGCAAAATGCAGGAACTTAAAACCGGCACTAGGAAACAGACTGAGAAACCAGAGTAAAAGTTTCTCCTGCAACCCCTTACATTTGTGCTAGATGAAAGAACGTCTCTCCACATGCTCAGTTCTGAGAGATAAGTGTGTGTGAAAGCCGTCCTTCACATAGCTTGTTGGGAACACAAAGTTTCTTTTCACATGCAAACTCCACTCCATATATTTATAAGGGGAGGTACTACCTCCAACTCGGTTTTACAGTGAAAAGTGCAGGAACTTCAAACCAGCACTAGGAAACAGACTGAGAAAACAGAGTAAAAGTTTTTCCTGCAACCCGTTCCCTTTGTGCTAGATGAACGAACGTCTCTCCACATGCTCAGTTCTGAGAGAAAATTGTGTGTGAAAGCCGTCCTTCACCTAGCTTGTTGGGAACACAAAGTTTCTTTTCAGTTGCAAACTCCACTCCATACATATATATGGGGAGGTACTAGCTCCAACTCGGTTTTACAGTGAAAACTGCAGGAACTTCAAACCTGTACTAGGAAACAGACTGAGAAACCAGAGTAAAAGTTTCTCTTGCAACCCGTTCCCTTTGTTCTAGATGAACGAACGTCTCTCCACATGCTCAGTTCTGAGAGATAAGTGTGTGTGAAAGCCGTCCTTCACCTAGCTTGTTGGGAACACAAAGTTTCTTTTCAATTGCAAACTCCACTCCATACATATATATGGGGAGGTACTATCTCCAACTTGGTTTTTACAGTGCAAAATGCAGGAACTTCAAATCGGCACTAGGAAACAGACTGAGAAACCAGAGTAAAAGTTTCTCCGGCAACCCGTTCCCTTTGTGCTAGATGAACGAACGTCTCTCCACATGCTCAGTTCTGAGAGATAAGTGTGTGTGAAAGCCGACCTTCACCTAGCTTGTTGGGAACAAAAAGTTTCTTTTCAGTTGCAAACTCCACTCCATACATATATATGGGGAGTTACTAGCTCCAACTCGGTTTTACAGTGCAATCTGCAGGAACTTCAAACCGGCACTAGGAAATAGACTGAGAAACCACAGTAAAAGTTTCTCCTGCAAACCGTTCCCTTTGTGCTAGATGAACGAACGTCTCTCCACATGCTCAGTTCTGAGAGATAAGTGTGTGTGAAAGCCGACCTTCACCTAGCTTGTTGGGAACAAAAAGTTTCTTTTCAGTTGCAAACTCCACTCCATACATATATATGGGGAGGTACTAGCTCCAACTCGGTTTTACAGTCATAACTCCGGAACTTGAAACCGGCAGGACGAAACAGACTGAGAAACCAGAGTAAAAGTTTTTCCTTCAAGCCGTTCCATTTGTTCTAGATGAAAGAACGTCTCTCCAAATGCTCACTTCTGAGAGATATGTGTGTGTTAAAGCCGTCCTTCACCTAGCTTGTTGGGAACACAAAGTTTCTTTCCAGTTGCCAAATCCACTCCATGCATATTTATTGGCAGGTACTAGCTCCAAATCGGTTTTACAGTGATAACTCAGGAACTTCAAACGGGTACTAGGAAACAGACTGAGAAACCAGAGAATAATTTTTACCTGCAAGCCGTTCTCTTTGTGCTACAAAACGAACGTCTCTCCACATGATCAGTTCTGAGAGATAAGTGTGTGTGAAAGCCGTCCTTCACCTAGCTTGTTGGGAACACAAAGTTTCTTTTCACTTGCAAACTCCACTCCATACATATATATGGGGAGGTACTAGCTCCAAATTTGTTTTACAGTGAAAACTGCAGGAACTTCAAACCGGCACTAGGAAACAGACTGAGAAACCAGAGTAAACGTTTCCCCTGCAACCCGTTCCCTTTGTGCTAAATGAACGAACGTCTCTCCACATGCTCTGTTCTGAGAGATAAGTGTGTGTGAAAGCCGTCCTTCACCTAGCTTGTTGGGAACACAAAGTTTCTTTTCAGTTGCAAACTCCACTCCATACATATATATGGGGTGGTACTAGCTCCAACTCGGTTTTACAGTGATAACTCAGGAACTTGAAACCGGCAGGACGAAACAGACAGAGAAACCAGAGTAAAAGTTTTTCCTTCAAGACGTTCCATTTGTTCTAGATGAAAGAACGTCTCTCCAAATGCTCACTTCTGAGAGATAAGTGTGTGTTAAAGCCGTCTTTCACCTAGCTTGTTGGGAACACAAAGTTTCTTTCCAGTTGCCAAATCCACTCCATGCATATTTATTGGCAGGTAGTAGCTCCAAATCGGTTTTACAGTGATAACTCAGGAACTTCAAACGGGTACTAGGAAACAGACTGAGAAGCCAGAGAAAAACTTTTCCCTGCAAGCCATTCTCTTTGTGCTACATGAACGAACGTCTCTCCACATGCTCAGTTTTGAGAGATAAGTGTGTGTGAAAGCCGTCCTTCACCTAGCTTGTTGGGAACACAAAGTTTCTTTTCAGTTACAAAATCCACTCCATACATATATATGGGTAGGTACTAGCTCCAACTCGTTTTACAGTGCAAACTGCAGGAACTTCAAAAAGGCACAAGGAAACAGAATGAGAAACCAGAGTAAAAGTTTCTCCTGCAACCCGTTCCCTTTGTGCTAGATGAACGAACGTCTCTCCACATGCTCAGTTTTGAGAGATAAGTGTGTGTGAAAGCAGTACTTCACCTAGCTTGTTGGGAACACAAAGTTTCTTTTCACTTGCAAACTCCACTCCATACACATATATGGGGGGGTACAAGATCCAACTCGGTTTTACAGTGAAAACTGCAGGAACATCAAACCGGCACTAGGAAACAGACTGAGAAACCAGAGTAAAAGTTTCTCCTGCAACGCGTTCCCTTTGTGCTAGATGAACGATCGTCTCTCCCCATGCTCAGTTCTGAGAGATAAGTGTGTGTGAAAGCCGTCCTTCACCTATCTTGTTGGGAACACAAAGTTTGTTTTCAGTTGCAAACTCCACTCCATACATATATATGGGGAGGTACTAGCTCCAACTCGCTTTTACAGTGCAAACTGCAGGAACTTCATACCGGCACTAGGAAACAGACTGAGAAACCAAAGTAAAAGTTTCTCCTGCAACCCGTTCCCTTTGTGCTAGATGAACGAACGTCTCTCCACATGCTCAGTTCTGAGAGATAAGTGTGTGTGAAAGCCGTTCTTCACCTAGCTTGTTGGGAACACAAAGTTTCTTTTCAGTTGCAAACTCCACTCCATACATATATATGGGTTTGTAGTAGTTTCAACACTATTTTACAGTGATAACTCAGGAACTTGAAACCGGCAGGACGAAAGAGACTGAGAAACCAGAGTAAAAGTTTTTCCTGAAAGCCGTTCCATTTTTTCTAGATGAAAGGACGTCTCTCCAGATGCTAAGTTCTGAGAGATAAGTGTGTGTTAAAGCCGTCCTTCACCTAGCTTGTTGGGAACACAAAATTTCTTTCAAGTAGCCAACTCCACTCCATGCATATTTATTGGCAGGTACTAGCTCCAACTCGGTTTTACGGTGATAACTCAGGAACTTCAAACGGGTACTAGGAAACAGACTGAGAATTTAGAGAAAAACTTTTCCCTGCAAGCCGTTCTCTTTGTGCTACATGAACGAAAGTCTCTCCACATGATCAGTTCTGAGAGATAAGTGTGTGTGAAAGCCGCCCTTCACATAGCTTGTTGGGAACACAAAGTTTCTTTTCAGTTGCAAACTCCACTCCGTACATATATATGGGGAGGTACTAGCTCCGACTCGGTTTTGCAGTGAAAACTGCAGGAAATTCAAACCGGCACTAGGAAAAAGACTGAGAAACCAGGGTAAAAGTTTCTCCTTCAACACGTTCCCTTGTGCTGAATGAACGAAAGTCTCTCCACATGCTCAGTTCTGAGAGATAAGTATGTGTGAAAGCCGCCCTTCACCTAGCTTGTTGGGAACACAAAGTTTCTTTTCAGTTGCAAACTCCACTCCATACATATATAGGTGGAGGTACTAGCTCCAACTCGATTTTACAGTGCAAACTGCAGGAACTTCAAACCGGCACTAGGAATCAGACTGAGAAGCCAGAGAAAAATTTCTCCTGCAAGCCGTTCCCTTTGTGCTAGATGAACGAACGACTCTCCACATGCTCAGTTCTGAGAGATAAGTGTGTGTGAAAGCCGTCCTTCACCTAGCTTGTTGGGAACACAAAGTTTCTTTTCAGTTGCAAACTCCACTCCATACATATATATGGGGAGGTACAAGCTCCAACTCGGTTTTACAGTGCAAACTGCAGGAACTTCAAACCGGCACTAGGAATCAGACTGAGAAACCAGAGTAAAAATTTCCCCTGCAAACCGTTCCCTTTGTGCTAGATGAACGAACGACTCTCCACATGCTCAGTTCTGAGAGATAAGTGTGTGTGAAAGCCGTCCTTCACCTAGCTTGTTGGGAACACAAAGTTACTTTTCAGTTGCAAACTCCACTCCATACATATATATGGGGAGGTACTAGCTCCAACTCGGTTTTACAGTGAAAACTGCAGGAACTTCAAACCTGTACTAGGAAAAAGACTGAGAAACCAGAGTAAAAGTTTCTCTTGCAACCGGTTCCCTTTGTTCTAGATGAACGAACGTCTCTCCACATGCTCAGTTCTGAGAGATAAGTGTGTGTGAAAGCCGTCCTTCACCTAGCTTGTTGGGAACACAAAGTTTCTTTTCAGTTACAAACTCCACCCCATACATATATATGGGGTGGTACTAGCTCCAACTCGGTTTTACTTTGATAACTCAGGAACTTGAAACCGGCAGGACGAAACAGACTGAGAAACCAGAGTAAAAGTTTTTCCTTCAAGCCGTTCCATTTGTTCTAGATGAAAGAACGTCTCTCCAAATGCTCACTTCTGAGAGATAAGTGTGTGTTAAAGCCGTCCTTCACCTAGCTTGTTGGGAACACAAAGTTTCTTTCCAGTTGCCAAATCCACTCCATGCATATTTATTGGCAGGTACTAGCTCCAAATCGGTTTTACAGTGATAACTCAGGAACTTCAAACGGGTACTAGGAAACAGACTGAGAAACCAGAGAAAAACTTTTCCCTGTAAGCCGTTCTCTTTGTGCTACATGAACGAACGTCTCTCCACATGCTCAATTCTGAGAGATAAGTGTGTGTGAAAGCCGTCCTTCACCTAGCTTGTTGGGAACACAAAGTTTCTTTTCAGTTGCAAAATCCACTCCATACATATATATGGGTAGGTACTAGCTCCAACTCCGTTTTACAGTGCAAACTGCAGGAACTTCAAAAAGGCACAAGGAAACAGAATGAGAAACCAGAGAAAAAGTTTCTCCTGCAACCCGTTCCCTTTGTGCTAGATGAACGAACGTCTCTCCACATGCTCAGTTTTGAGAGATAAGTGTGTGTGAAAGCAGTACTTCACCTAGCTTGTTGGGAACACAAAGTTTCTTTTCACTTGCAAACTCCACTCCATACACATATATGGGGGGGTACAAGATCCAACTCGGTTTTACAGTGAAAACTGCAGGAACTTCAAACCGGCACTAGGAAACAGACTGAGAATCCAGAGTAAAAGTTTCTCCTGCAACGCGTTCCCTTTGTGCTAGATGAACGATCGTCTCTCCCCATGCTCAGTTCTGAGAGATAAGTGTGTGTGAAAGCCGTCCTTCACCTAGCTTGTTGGGAACACAAAGTTTGTTTTCAGTTGCAAACTCCACTCCATAAATATATATGGGGAGGTACTAGCTCCAACTCGCTTTTACAGTGCAAACTGCAGGAACTTCAAACCGGCACTAGGAAACAGACTGAGAAACCAGAGTAAAAGTTTCTCCTGCAACCCGTTCCCTTTGTGCTAGATGAACGAACGTCTCTCCACATGCTCAGTTCTGAGAGATAAGTGTGTGTGAAAGCCGTTCTTCACCTAGCTTGTTGGGAACACAAAGTTTCTTTTCAGTTGCAAACTCCACTCCATACATATATATGGGGTTGTACTAGTTTCAACACTATTTTACAGTGATAACTCAGGAACTTCAAACGGGTACTAGGAAAAAGACTGAGAAACCAGAGAAAAACTTTTCCCTTTAAGCCCTTCTCTTTGTGCTACATGAACGAACGTCTCTCCACATGCTCAATTCTGAGAGAAAATTGTGTGTGAAAGCCGTCCTTCACCTAGCTTGTTGGGAACACAAAGATTCTTTTCAGTTGCAAAATCCACTCCATACATATATATGGGTAGGTACTAGCTCCAACTCCGTTTTACAGTGCAAACTGCAGGAACTTCAAAAAGGCACAAGGAAACAGAATGAGGAACCAGAGTAAAAGTTTCTCCTGCAACCCGTTCCCTTTGTGCTAGATGAACGAACGTCTCTCCACATGCTCAGTTTTGAGAGATAAGTGTGTGTGAAAGCAGTACTTCACCTAGCTTGTTGGGAACACAAAGTTTCTTTTCACTTGCAAACTCCACTCCATACACATATATGGGGGGGTACAAGATCCAACTCGGTTTTACAGTGAAAACTGCAGGAACTTCAAAAAGGCACAAGGAAACAGACTGAGAATCCAGAGTAAAAGTTTCTCCTGCAACGCGTTCCCTTTGTGCTAGATGAACGATCGTCTCTCCCCATGCTCAGTTCTGAGGGATAAGTGTGTGTGAAAGCCGTCCTTCACCTAGCTTGTTGGGAACACAAAGTTTGTTTTCAGTTGCAAACTCCACTCCATACATATATATGGGGAGGTACTAGCTCCAACTCGCTTTTACAGTGCAAACTGCAGGAACTTCAAACCGGCACTAGGAAACAGACTGAGAAACCAGAGTAAAAGTTTCTCCTGCAACCCGTTCCCTTTGTGCTAGATGAACGAACGTCTCTCCACATGCTCAGTTCTGAGAGATAAGTGTGTGTGAAAGCCGTTCTTCACCTAGCTTGTTGGGAACACAAAGTTTCTTTTCAGTTGCAAACTCCACTCCATACATATATATGGGGTTGTACTAGTTTCAACACTATTTTACAGTGATAACTCAGGAACTTCAAACGGGTAGTAGGAAACAGACTGAGAAACCAGAGAAAAACTTTTCCCTGTAAGCCGTTCTCTTTGTGCTACATGAACGAACGTCTCTCCACATGCTCAATTCTGAGAGATAAGTGTGTGTGAAAGCCGTCCTTCACCTAGCTTGATGGGAACACAAAATTTCTTTCAAGTTGCTAACTCCACTCCGTGCATATTTATTGGCAGGTACTAGCTCCAACTCGGTTTTACGGTTATAACTCAGGAACTTCAAACGGGTACTAGGAAACAGACTGAGAATTTAGAGAAAAACTTTTCCCTGCAAGCCGTTCTCTTTGTGCTACATGAACGAACGTCTCTCCACATGATCAGTTCTGAGAGATAAGTGTGTGTGAAAGCCGCCCTTCACATAGCTTGTTGGGAACACAAAGTTTCTTTTCAGTTGCAAACTCCACTCCGTACATATATATGGGGAGGTACAAGCTCCAACTCGGTTTTACAGTGAAAACTGCAGGAACTTCAAACCGGCACTAGGAAACAGACTGAGAAACCAGGGTAAAAGTTTCTCCTTCAACACGTTCCCATTGTGCTAGATGAACGAACGTCTCTCCACATGCTCAGTTCTGAGAGATAAGTGTGTGTGAAAGCCGTTCTTCACCTAGCTTGTTGGGAACACAAAGTTTCTTTTCAGTTGCAAACTCCACTCCATACATATATATGGGGTTGTACTAGTTTCAACACTATTTTACAGTGATAACTCAGGAACTTGAAACCGGCAGGACGAAAGAGACTGAGAAACCAGAGTAAAAGTTTTTCCTGAAAGACGTTCCATTTTTTCTAGATGAAAGGACGTCTCTCCAGATGCTAAGTTCTGAGAGATAAGTGTGTGTTAAAGCCGTCCTTCACCTAGCTTGATGGGAACACAAAATTTCTTTCAAGTTGCCAACTCCACTCCATGCATATTTATTGGCAGGTACTAGCTCCAAATCGGTGTTACGGTGATAACTCAGGAACTTCAAACGGGTACTAGGAAACAGACTGAGAATTTAGAGAAAAACTTTTCCCTGCAAGCCGTTCTCTTTGTGCTACATGAACGAACGTCTCTCCACATGATCAGTTCTGAGAGATAAGTGTGTGTGAAAGCCGCCCTTCACATAGCTTGTTGGGAACACAAAGTTTCTTTTCAGTTGCAAACTCCACTCCGTACATATATATGGGTTGGTACTAGCTCCGACTCGGTTTTACAGTGAAAACTGCAGGAACTTCAAACCGGCACTAGGAAAAAGACTGAGAAACCAGGGTAAAAGTTTCTCCTTCAACACGTTCCCTTTGTGCTGAATGAACGAAAGTCTCTCCACATGCTCAGTTCTGAGAGATAAATATGTGCGAAAGCCGTTCTTCACCTAGCTTGTTGGGAACACAAAGTTTATTTTCAGTTGCAAACTCCACTCCATACATATATATGGGGAGGTAATAGCTCCAACTCGGTTTTACAGTGAAAACTGCAGGAACTTCAAACCGGCACTAGGAAACAGACAGAGAAACCAGAGTAAAAGTTTCTCCTGCAACCCGTTCCCTTTGTGCTGGATGAACGAACGTCTATCCACATGCTCAGTTCTGAGAGATAATTATGTGCGAAAGCCGCCCTTCACCTAGCTTGTTGGGAACACAAAGTTTCTTTTCAGTTGCAAACTCCACTCCATACATATATAGGTGGAGGTACTAGCTCCAACTCGATTTTACAGTGCAAACTGCAGGAACTTCAAACCGGCACTAGGAATCAGACTGAGAAGCCAGAGAAAAATTTCTCCTGCAAGCCGTTGCCTTTGTGCTAGATGAACGAACGACTCTCCACATGCTCAGTTCTGAGAGATAAGTGTGTGTGAAAGCCGTCCTTCACCTAGCTTGTTGGGAACACAAAGTTTCTTTTCAGTTGCAAAATCCACTCCATACATATATATGGGGAGGTACTGGCTCCAACTCGATTTTACAGTGAAAACTGCAGGAACTTCAAACCGGCACTAGGAAACAGACTGAGAAACCAGAGTAAAAGTTTCCCTGCCACCCGTTCCCTTTGTGCTAGATGAACGAACGTCTCTCCACATGCTCAGTTCTGAGAGATATGTGTGTGTGAAAGCCGTCTTTCACCTAGATTTTTGGGAACACAAAGTATCTTTTCAGTTGCAAAATCCACTCCATACATATATATGGGGAGGTACAAGCTCCAACTCGATTTTACAGTGCAAACTGCAGGAACTAAAAACCGGCACTAGGAAACAGACTGAGAAACCAGAGTAAAAGTTTTTCCTGCAATACGTTCCCTTTGTGCTAGATGAACGAACGTCTCTCCACATGCTCTGTTCTGAGAGATAAGTGTGTGTGAAAGCCGTCCTTCACCTAGCTTGTTGGGAACACAAAGTTACTTTTCAGTTGCAAACTCCACTCCATACATATATATGGGGAGGTACTAGCTCCAACTAGGTTTTACAGTGAAAACTGCAGGAACTTCAAACCTGTACTAGGAAAAAGACTGAGAAACCAGAGTAAAAGTTTCTCTTGCAACCGGTTCCCTTTGTTCTAGATGAACGAACGTCTCTCCACATGCTCAGTTCTGAGAGATAAGTGTGTGTGAAAGCCGTCCTTCACCTAGCTTGTTGGGAACACAAAGTTTCTTTTCAGTTACAAACTCCACCCCATACATATATATGGGGTGGTACTAGCTCCAACTCGGTTTTACATTGATAACTCAGGAACTTGAAACCGGCAGGACGAAACAGACCTAGAAACCAGAGTAAAAGTTTTTCCTTCAAGCCGTTCCATTTGTTCTAGATGAAAGAACGTCTCTCCAAATGCTCACTTCTGAGAGATAAGTGTGTGTTAAAGCCGTCCTTCACCTAACTTGTTGGGAACACAAAGTTTCTTTCCAGTTGCCAAATCCACTCCATGCATATTTATTGGCAGGTACTAGCTCCAAATCGGTTTTACAGTGATAACTCAGGAACTTCAAACGGGTACTAGGAAACAGACTGAGAAACCAGAGAAAAACTTTTCCCTGCAAGCCGTTCTCTTTGTGCTACATGAACGAACGTCTCTCCACATGCTCAGTTCTGAGAGATAAGTGTGTGTGAAAGCCGTCCTTCACCTAGCTTGTTGGGAACACAAAGTTTCTTTTCAGTTGCAAAATCCACTCCATACATATATATGGGTAGGTACTAGCTCCAACTGCGTTTTACAGTGCAAACTGCAGGAACTTCAAAAAGGCACAAGGAAACAGAATGAGAAACCAGAGTAAAAGTTTCTCCTGCAACCCGTTCCCTTTGTGCTAGATGAACGAACGTCTCTCCACATGCTCAGTTTTGAGAGATAAGTGTGTGTGAAAGCATTACTTCACCTAGCTTGTTGAGAACACAAAGTTTCTTTTCACTTGCCAACTCCACTCCATACACATATATGGGGGGGTACAAGATCCAACTCGGTTTTACAGTGAAAACTGCAGGAACTTCAAACCGGCACTAGGAAACAGACTGAGAAACCAGAGTAAAAGTTTCTCCTGCAACCCGTTCCCTTTGTGCTAGATGAACGAACGTCTCTCCACATGCTCAGTTCTGAGAGATAAGTGTGTGTGAAAGCCGTTCTTCACCTAGCTTGTTGGGAACACAAAGTTTCTTTTCAGTTGCAAACTCCAATCCATACATATATATGGGGTTGTACTAATTTCAACACTATTTTACAGTGATAACTCAGGAACTTGAAACCGGCAGGACGAAAGAGACTGAGAAACCAGAGTAAAAGTTTTTCCTGAAAGCCGTTCCATTTTTTCTAGATGAAAGGACGTCTCTCCAGATGCTAAGTTCTGAGAGATAAGTGTGTGTTAAAGCCGTCCTTCACCTAGCTTGATGGGAACACAAAATTTCTTTCAAGTTGCCAACTCCACTCCAAGCATATTTATTGGCAGGTACTAGCTCCAACTCGGTTTTACGGTGATAACTCAGGAACTTCAAACGGGTACTAGGAAACAGACTGAGAATTTAGAGAAAAACTTTTCCCTGCAAGCCGTTCTCTTTGTGCTACATGAAAGAACGTCTCTCCACATGATCAGTTCTGAGAGATAAGTGTGTGTGAACGCCGCCCTTCACATAGCTTGTTGGGAACACAAAGTTTCTTTTCAGTTGCAAACTCCACTCCATACATATATATGGGGAGGTACTAGCTCCGACTCGGTTTTACAGTGAAAACTGCAGGAACTTCAAACCGTCACTAGGAAAAAGACTGAGAAAGCAGGGTAAAAGTTTCTCCTTCAACACGTTCCCTTTGTGCTGAATGAACGAAAGTCTCTCCACATGCTCAGTTCTGAGAGATAAGTATGTGTGAAAGCCGCCCTTCACCTAGCTTGTTGGGAACACAAAGTTTCTTTTCAGTTGCAAACTCCACTCCATACATATATAGGTGGAGGTACTAGCTCCAACTCGATTTTACAGTGCAAACTGCAGGAACTTCAAACCGGCACTAGGAATCAGACTGAGAAGCCAGAGAAAAATTTCTCCTGCAAGCCGTTCCCTTTGTGCTAGATGAACGAACGACTCTCCACATGCTCAGTTCTGAGAGATAAGTGTGTGTGAAAGCCGTCCTTCAACTAGCTTGTTGGGAACACAAAGTTTCTTTTCAGTTGCAAACTCCACTCCATACATATATATGGGGAGGTACAAGCTCCAACTCGGTTTTACAGTGCAAACTGCAGGAACTTCAAACCGGCACTAGTAATCAGACTGAGAAACCAGAGTAAAAATTTCTCCTGCAAACCGTTCCCTTTGTGCTAGATGAACGAACGACTCTCCACATGCTCAGTTCTGAGAGATAAGTGTGTGTGAAAGCCGTCCTTCACCTAGCTTGTTGGGAACACAAAGTTTCTTTTCAGTTGCAAACTCCACTCCATACATATATATGGGGAGGTACTGGCTCCAACTCGATTTTACAGTGCAAACTGCAGGAACTTCAAACCGGCACTAGGAAACAGACTGAGAAACCAGAGTAAAAGTTTCCCTGCAACCCGTTCCCTTTGTGCTAGATGAACGAACGTCTCTCCACATGCTCAGTTCTGAGAGATATGTGTGTGTGAAAGCCGTATTTCACCTAGATTTTTGGGAACACAAAGTATCTCTTCAGTTGCAAAATCCACTCCATACATATATATGGGGTGGTACAAGCTCCAACTCGATTTTACAGTGCAAACTACAGGAACTAAAAACCGGCACTAGGAAACAGACTGAGAAACCAGAGTAAAAGTTTTTCCTGCAATACGTTCCCTTTGTGCTAGATGAACGAACGTCTCTCCACATGCTCAGTTTTGAGAGATAAGTGTGTGTAAAAGCCGTCCTTCACCTAGCTTGTTGGGAACACAAAGTTACTTTTCAGTTGCAAACTCCACTCCATACATATATATGGGGAGGTACTAGCTCCAACTCGGTTTTACAGTGAAAACTGCAGGAACTTCAAACCTGTACTAGGAAAAAGACTGAGAAACCAGAGTAAAAGTTTCTCTTGCAACCGATTCCCTTTGTTCTAGATGAACGAACGTCTCTCCACATGCTCAGTTCTGAGAGATAAGTGTGTGTGAAAGCCGTCCTTCACCTAGCTTGTTGGGAACACAAAGTTTCTTTTCAGTTACAAACTCCAACCCATACATATATATGGGGTGGTACTAGCTCCAACTCGGTTTTACATTGATAACTCAGGAACTTGAAACCGGCAGGACGAAACAGACTGAGAAACAGAGAAAAAGTTTTTCCTTCAAGCCGTTCCATTTGTTCTAGATGAAAGAACGTCTCTCCAAATGCTCACTTCTGAGAGATAAGTGTGTGTTAAAGCCGTCCTTCACCTAGCTTGTTGGGAACACAAAGTTTCTTTCCAGTTGCCAAATCCACTCCATGCATATTTATTGGCAGGTACTAGCTCCAACTCGGTGTTACGGTGATAACTCAGGAACTTCAAACGGGTACTAGGAAACAGACTGAGAATTTAGAGAAAAACTTTTCCCTGCAAGCCGTTCTCTTTGTGCTACATGAACGAACGTCTCTCCACATGATCAGTTCTGAGAGATAAGTGTGTGTGAAAGCCGCCCTTCACATAGCTTGTTGGGAACACAAAGTTTCTTTTCAGTTGCAAACTCCACTCCGTACATATATATGGGTTGGTACTAGCTCCGACTCGGTTTTACAGTGAAAACTGCAGGAACTTCAAACCGGCACTAGGAAAAAGACTGAGAAACCAGGGTAAAAGTTTCTCCTTCAACACGTTCCCTTTGTGCTGAATGAACGAAAGTCTCTCCACATGCTCAGTTCTGAGAGATAAGTATGTGCGAAAGCCGTTCTTCACCTAGCTTGTTGGGAACACAAAGTTTATTTTCAGTTGCAAACTCCACTCCATACATATATATGGGGAGGTAATAGCTCCAACTCGGTTTTACAGTGAAAACTGCAGGAACTTCAAACCGGCACTAGGAAACAGACAGAGAAACCAGAGTAAAAGTTTCTCCTGCAACCCGTTCCCTTTGTGCTGGATGAACGAACGTCTATCCACATGCTCAGTTCTGAGAGATAATTATGTGCGAAAGCCGCCCTTCACCTAGCTTGTTGGGAACACAAAGTTTCTTTTCAGTTGCAAACTCCACTCCATACATATATAGGTGGAGGTACTAGCTCCAACTCGATTTTACAGTGCAAACTGCAGGAACTTCAAACCGGCACTAGGAATCAGACTGAGAAGCCAGAGAAAAATTTCTCCTGCAAGCCGTTGCCTTTGTGCTAGATGAACGAACGACTCTCCACATGCTCAGTTCTGAGAGATAAGTGTGTGTGAAAGCCGTCCTTCACCTAGCTTGTTGGGAACACAAAGTTTCTTTTCAGTTGCAAAATCCACTCCATACATATATATGGGGAGGTACTGGCTCCAACTCGATTTTACAGTGAAAACTGCAGGAACTTCAAACCGGCACTAGGAAACAGACTGAGAAACCAGAGTAAAAGTTTCCCTGCCACCCGTTCCCTTTGTGCTAGATGAACGAACGTCTCTCCACATGCTCAGTTCTGAGAGATATGTGTGTGTGAAAGCCGTCTTTCACCTAGATTTTTGGGAACACAAAGTATCTTTTCAGTTGCAAAATCCACTCCATACATATATATGGGGAGGTACAAGCTCCAACTCGATTTTACAGTGCAAACTGCAGGAACTAAAAACCGGCACTAGGAAACAGACTGAGAAACCAGAGTAAAAGTTTTTCCTGCAATACGTTCCCTTTGTGCTAGATGAACGAACGTCTCTCCACATGCTCTGTTCTGAGAGATAAGTGTGTGTGAAAGCCGTCCTTCACCTAGCTTGTTGGGAACACAAAGTTACTTTTCAGTTGCAAACTCCACTCCATACATATATATGGGGAGGTACTAGCTCCAACTAGGTTTTACAGTGAAAACTGCAGGAACTTCAAACCTGTACTAGGAAAAAGACTGAGAAACCAGAGTAAAAGTTTCTCTTGCAACCGGTTCCCTTTGTTCTAGATGAACGAACGTCTCTCCACATGCTCAGTTCTGAGAGATAAGTGTGTGTGAAAGCCGTCCTTCACCTAGCTTGTTGGGAACACAAAGTTTCTTTTCAGTTACAAACTCCACCCCATACATATATATGGGGTGGTACTAGCTCCAACTCGGTTTTACATTGATAACTCAGGAACTTGAAACCGGCAGGACGAAACAGACCTAGAAACCAGAGTAAAAGTTTTTCCTTCAAGCCGTTCCATTTGTTCTAGATGAAAGAACGTCTCTCCAAATGCTCACTTCTGAGAGATAAGTGTGTGTTAAAGCCGTCCTTCACCTAGCTTGTTGGGAACACAAAGTTTCTTTCCAGTTGCCAAATCCACTCCATGCATATTTATTGGCAGGTACTAGCTCCAAATCGGTTTTACAGTGATAACTCAGGAACTTCAAACGGGTACTAGGAAACAGACTGAGAATCCAGAGAAAAACTTTTCCCTGCAAGCCGTTCTCTTTGTGCTACATGAACGAACGTCTCTCCACATGCTCAGTTCTGAGAGATAAGTGTGTGTGAAAGCCGTCCTTCACCTAGCTTGTTGGGAACACAAAGTTTCTTTTCAGTTGCAAAATCCACTCCATACATATATATGGGTAGGTACTAGCTCCAACTGCGTTTTACAGTGCAAACTGCAGGAACTTCAAAAAGGCACAAGGAAACAGAATGAGAAACCAGAGTAAAAGTTTCTCCTGCAACCCGTTCACTTTGTGCTAGATGAACGAACGTCTCTCCACATGCTCAGTTTTGAGAGATAAGTGTGTGTGAAAGCATTACTTCACCTAGCTTGTTGAGAACACAAAGTTTCTTTTCACTTGCAAACTCCACTCCATACACATATATGGGGGGGTACAAGATCCAACTCGGTTTTACAGTGAAAACTGCAGGAACTTCAAACCGGCACTAGGAAACAGACTGAGAAACCAGAGTAAAAGTTTCTCCTGCAACCCGTTCCCTTTGTGCTAGATGAACGAACGTCTCTCCACATGCTCAGTTCTGAGAGATAAGTGTGTGTGAAAGCCGTTCTTCACCTAGCTTGTTGGGAACACAAAGTTTCTTTTCAGTTGCAAACTCCAATCCATACATATATATGGGGTTGTACTAATTTCAACACTATTTTACAGTGATAACTCAGGAACTTGAAACCGGCAGGACGAAAGAGACTGAGAAACCAGAGTAAAAGTTTTTCCTGAAAGCCGTTCCATTTTTTCTAGATGAAAGGACGTCTCTCCAGATGCTAAGTTCTGAGAGATAAGTGTGTGTTAAAGCCGTCCTTCACCTAGCTTGATGGGAACACAAAATTTCTTTCAAGTTGCCAACTCCACTCCAAGCATATTTATTGGCAGGTACTAGCTCCAACTCGGTTTTACGGTGATAACTCAGGAACTTCAAACGGGTACTAGGAAACAGACTGAGAATTTAGAGAAAAACTTTTCCCTGCAAGCCGTTCTCTTTGTGCTACATGAAAGAACGTCTCTCCACATGATCAGTTCTGAGAGATAAGTGTGTGTGAACGCCGCCCTTCACATAGCTTGTTGGGAACACAAAGTTTCTTTTCAGTTGCAAACTCCACTCCATACATATATATGGGGAGGTACTAGCTCCGACTCGGTTTTACAGTGAAAACTGCAGGAACTTCAAACCGTCACTAGGAAAAAGACTGAGAAAGCAGGGTAAAAGTTTCTCCTTCAACACGTTCCCTTTGTGCTGAATGAACGAAAGTCTCTCCACATGCTCAGTTCTGAGAGATAAGTATGTGTGAAAGCCGCCCTTCACCTAGCTTGTTGGGAACACAAAGTTTCTTTTCAGTTGCAAACTCCACTCCATACATATATAGGTGGAGGTACTAGCTCCAACTCGATTTTACAGTGCAAACTGCAGGAACTTCAAACCGGCACTAGGAATCAGACTGAGAAGCCAGAGAAAAATTTCTCCTGCAAGCCGTTCCCTTTGTGCTAGATGAACGAACGACTCTCCACATGCTCAGTTCTGAGAGATAAGTGTGTGTGAAAGCCGTCCTTCACCTAGCTTGTTGGGAACACAAAGTTTCTTTTCAGTTGCAAACTCCACTCCATACATATATATGGGGAGGTACAAGCTCCAACTCGGTTTTACAGTGCAAACTGCAGGAACTTCAAACCGGCACTAGTAATCAGACTGAGAAACCAGAGTAAAAATTTCTCCTGCAAACCGTTCCCTTTGTGCTAGATGAACGAACGACTCTCCACATGCTCAGTTCTGAGAGATAAGTGTGTGTGAAAGCCGTCCTTCACCTAGCTTGTTGGGAACACAAAGTTTCTTTTCAGTTGCAAACTCCACTCCATACATATATATGGGGAGGTACTGGCTCCAACTCGATTTTACAGTGCAAACTGCAGGAACTTCAAACCGGCACTAGGAAACAGACTGAGAAACCAGAGTAAAAGTTTCCCTGCAACCCGTTCCCTTTGTGCTAGATGAACGAACGTCTCTCCACATGCTCAGTTCTGAGAGATATGTGTGTGTGAAAGCCGTCTTTCACCTAGATTTTTGGGAACACAAAGTATCTCTTCAGTTGCAAAATCCACTCCATACATATATATGGGGTGGTACAAGCTCCAACTCGATTTTACAGTGCAAACTACAGGAACTAAAAACCGGCACTAGGAAACAGACTGAGAAACCAGAGTAAAAGTTTTTCCTGCAATACGTTCCCTTTGTGCTAGATGAACGAACGTCTCTCCACATGCTCAGTTTTGAGAGATAAGTGTGTGTAAAAGCCGTCCTTCACCTAGCTTGTTGGGAACACAAAGTTACTTTTCAGTTGCAAACTCCACTCCATACATATATATGGGGAGGTACTAGCTCCAACTCGGTTTTACAGTGAAAACTGCAGGAACTTCAAACCTGTACTAGGAAAAAGACTGAGAAACCAGAGTAAAAGTTTCTCTTGCAACCGATTCCCTTTGTTCTAGATGAACGAACGTCTCTCCACATGCTCAGTTCTGAGAGATAAGTGTGTGTGAAAGCCGTCCTTCACCTAGCTTGTTGGGAACACAAAGTTTCTTTTCAGTTACAAACTCCAACCCATACATATATATGGGGTGGTACTAGCTCCAACTCGGTTTTACATTGATAACTCAGGAACTTGAAACCGGCAGGACGAAACAGACTGAGAAACAGAGAAAAAGTTTTTCCTTCAAGCCGTTCCATTTGTTCTAGATGAAAGAACGTCTCTCCAAATGCTCACTTCTGAGAGATAAGTGTGTGTTAAAGCCGTCCTTCACCTAGCTTGTTGGGAACACAAAGTTTCTTTCCAGTTGCCAAATCCACTCCATGCATATTTATTGGCAGGTACTAGCTCCAAATCGGTTTTACAGTGATAACTCAGGAACTTCAAACGGGTACTAGGAAACAGACTGAGAAACCAGAGAAAAACTTTTCCCTGTAAGCCGTTCTCTTTGTGCTACGTGAACGAACGTCTCTCCACATGCTCAGTTATGAGAGATAAGTGTGTGTGAAAGCCGTCCTTCACCTAGCTTGTTGGGAACACAAAGTTTCTTTTCAGTTGCAAAATCCACTCCATACATATATATGGGTAGGTACTAGCTCCAACTCCGTTTTACAGTGCAAACTGCAGGAACTTCAAAAAGGCACAAGGAAACAGAATGAGAAACCAGAGTAAAAGTTTCTCCTGCAACCCGTTCCCTTTGTGCTAGATGAACGAACGTCTCTCCACATGCTCAGTTTTGAGAGATAAGTGTGTGTGAAAGCAGTACTTCACCTAGCTTGTTGGGAACACAAAGTTTCTTTTCACTTGCAAACTCCACTCCATACACATATATGGGGGGGTACAAGATCCAACTCGATTTTACAGTGAAAACTGCAGGAACTTCAAAACGGTACTAGGAAACAGACTGAGAATCCAGAGTAAAAGTTTCTCCTGCAACGAGTTCCCTTTGTGCTAGATGAACGATCGTCTCTCCCCATGCTCAGTTCTGAGAGATAAGTGTGTGTGAAAGCCGTCCTTCACCTAGCTTGTTGGGAACACAAAGTTTGTTTTCAGTTGCAAACTCCACTCCATACATATATATGGGGAGGTACTAGCTCCAACTCGCTTTTACAGTGCAAACTGCAGGAACTTCAAACCGGCACTAGGAAACAGACTGAGAAACCAGAGTAAAAGTTTCTCCTGCAACCCGTTCCCTTTGTGCTAGATGAACGAACGTCTTTCCAGTTCGTTCTGAGAGATAAGTGTGTGTGAAAGCCGTTCTTCAACTAGCTTGTTGGGAACACAAAGTTTCTTTTCAGTTGCAAACTCCACTCCATACATATATATGGGGTTGTACTAGTTTCAACACTATTTTACAGTGATAACTCAGGAACTTGAAACCGGCAGGACGAAAGAGACTGAGAAACCAGAGTAAAAGTTTTTCCTGAAAGCCGTTCCATTTTTTCTAGATGAAAGGACGTCTCTCCAGATGCTAAGTTCTGAGAGATAAGTGTGTGTTAAAGCCGTCCTTCACCTAGCTTGATGGGAACACAAAATTTCTTTCAAGTTGCCAACTCCACTCCATGCATATTTATTGGCAGGTACTAGCTCCAACTCGGTTTTACGGTGATAACTCAGGAACTTCAAACGGGTACTAGGAAACAGAATGAGAATTTAGAGAAAAACCTTTACCTGCAAGCCGTTCTCTTTGTGCTACATGAACGAACGTCTCTCCACATGATCAGTTCTGAGAGATAAGTGTGTGTGAAAGCCGCCCTTCACATAGCTTGTTGGGAACACAAAGTTTCTTTTCAGTTGCAAACTCCACTCCGTACATATATATGGGGAGGTACAAGCTCCAACTCGGTTTTACAGTGAAAACTGCAGGAACTTCAAACCGGCACTAGGAAACAGACTGAGAAACCAGGGTAAAAGTTTCTCCTTCAACACGTTCCCATTGTGCTAGATGAACGAACGTCTCTCCACATGCTCAGTTCTGAGAGATAAGTGTGTGTGAAAGCCGTTCTTCACCTAGCTTGTTGGGAACACAAAGTTTCTTTTCAGTTGCAAACTCCACTCCATACATATATATGGGGTTGTACTAGTTTCAACACTATTTTACAGTGATAACTCAGGAACTTGAAACCGGCAGGACGAAAGAGACTGAGAAACCAGAGTAAAAGTTTTTCCTGAAAGCCGTTCCATTTTTTCTAGATGAAAGGACGTCTCTCCAGATGCTAAGTTCTGAGAGATAAGTGTGTGTTAAAGCCGTCCTTCACCTAGCTTGATGGGAACACAAAATTTCTTTCAAGTTGCCAACTCCACTCCATGCATATTTATTGGCAGGTACTAGCTCCAACTCGGTTTTACGGTGATAACTCAGGAACTTCAAACGGGTACTAGGAAACAGACTGAGAATTTAGAGAAAAACTTTTCCCTGCAAGCCGTTCTCTTTGTGCTACATGAACGAACGTCTCTCCACATGATCAGTTCTGAGAGATAAGTGTGTGTGAAAGCCGCCCTTCACATAGCTTGTTGGGAACACAAAGTTTCTTTTCAGTTGCAAACTCCACTCCGTACATATATATGGGTAGGTACTAGCTCCGACTCGGTTTTACAGTGAAAACTGCAGGAACTTCAAACCGGCACTAGGAAAAAGACTGAGAAACCAGGGTAAAAGTTTCTCCATCAACACGTTCCCTTTGTGCTGAATGAACGAACGTCTCTCCACATGCTCAGTTCTGAGAGATAAGTATGTGTGAAAGCCGTTCTTCACCTAGCTTGTTGGGAACACAAAGTTTATTTTCAGTTGCAAACTCCACTCCATACATATATATGGGGAGGTACTAGCTCCAACTCGGTTTTACAGTGAAAACTGCAGGAACTTCAAACCGGCACTAGGAAACAGACAGAGAAACCAGAGTAAAAGTTTCTCCTGCAACCCGTTCCCTTTGTGCTGGATGAACGAACGTCTATCCACATGCTCAGTTCTGAGAGATAATTATGTGCGAAAGCCGCCCTTCACCTAGCTTGTTGGGAAAACAAAGTTTCTTTTCAGTTGCAAACTCCACTCCATACATATATATGGGGAGGTACTAGCTCCAACTCGGTTTTACAGTGCAAACTGCAGGAACTTCAAACCGGCACTAGGAATCAGACTGAGAAACCAGAGTAAAAATTTCTCCTGCAAACCGTTCCCTTTGTGCTAGATGAACGAACGACTCTCCACATGCTCAGTTCTGAGAGATAAGTGTGTGTGAAAGCAGTCCTTCACCTAGCTTGTTGGGAACACAAAGTTTCTTTTCAGTTGCAAACTCCACTCCATACATATATATGGGGAGGTACTGGCTCCAACTCGATTTTACAGTGAAAACTGCAGGAACTTCAAACCGGCACTAGGAAACAGACTGAGAAACCAGAGTAAAAGTTTCCCTGCCACCCGTTCCCTTTGTGCTAGATGAACGAACGTCTCTCCACATGCTCAGTTCTGAGAGATATGTGTGTGTGAAAGCCGTCTTTCACCTAGATTTTTGGGAACACAAAGTATCTCTTCAGTTGCAAAATCCACTCCATACATATATATGGGGAGGTACAAGCTCCAACTCGATTTTACAGTGCAAACTGCAGGAACTAAAAACCGGCACTAGGAAACAGACTGAGAAACCAGAGTAAAAGTTTTTCCTGCAATAAGTTCCCTTTGTGCTAGATGAACGAACGTCTCTCCACATGCTCTGTTCTGAGAGATAAGTGTGTGTGAAAGCCGTCCTTCACCTAGCTTGTTGGGAACACAAAGTTACTTTTCAGTTGCAAACTCCACTCCATACATATATATGGGGAGGTACTAGCTCCAACTCGGTTTTACAGTGAAAACTGCAGGAACTTCAAACCTGTACTAGGAAAAAGACTGAGAAACCAGAGTAAAAGTTTCTCTTGCAACCGGTTCCCTTTGTTCTAGATGAACGAACGTCTCTCCACATGCTCAGTTCTGAGAGATAAGTGTGTGTGAAAGCCGTCCTTCACCTAGCTTGTTGGGAACACAAAGTTTCTTTTCAGTTACAAACTCCACACCATACATACATATGGGGTGGTACTAGCTCCAACTCGGTTTTACATTGATAACTCAGGAACTTGAAACCGGCAGGACGAAACAGACTGAGAAACCAGAGTAAAAGTTTTTCCTTCAAGCCGTTCCATTTGTTCTAGATGAAAGAACGTCTCTCCAAATGCTCACTTCGGAGAGATAAGTGTGTGTTAAAGCCGTCCTTCACCTAGCTTGTTGGGAACACAAAGTTTCTTTCCAGTTGCCAAATCCACTCCATGCATATTTATTGGCAGGTACTAGCTCCAAATCGGTTTTACAGTGATAACTCAGGAACTTCAAACGGGTACTAGGAAACAGACTGAGAAACCAGAGAAAAACTTTTCCCTGCAAGCCGTTCTCTTTGTGCTACATGAACGAACGTCTCTCCACATGCTCAGTTATGAGAGATAAGTGTGTGTGAAAGCCGTCCTTCACCTAGCTTGTTGGGAACACAAAGTTTCTTTTCAGTTGCAAAATCTACTCCATACATATATATGGGTAGCTACTAGCTCCAACTCCGTTTTACAGTGCAAACTGCAGGAACTTCAAAAAGGCACAAGGAAACAGAATGAGAAACCAGAGTAAAAGTTTCTCCTGCAACCCGTTCCCTTTGTGCTAGATGAACGAACGTCTCTCCACATGCTCAGTTCTGAGAGATAAGTGTGTGTGAAAGCAGTACTTCACCTAGCTTGTTGGGAACACAAAGTTTCTTTTCACTTGCAAACTCCACTCCATACACATATATGGGGGGGTACAAGATCCAACTCGGTTTTACAGTGAAAACTGCAGGAACTTCAAACCGGCACTAGGAAACAGACTGAGAAACCAGAGTAAAAGTTTCTCCTGCAACGCGTTCCCTTTGTGCTAGATGAACGATCGTCTCTCCCCATGCTCAGTTCTGAGAGATAATGTGTGTGAAAGCCGTCCTTCACCTAGCTTGTTGGGAACACAAAGTTTGTTTTCAGTTGCAAACTCCACTCCATACATATATATGGGGAGGTACTAGCTCCAACTCGCTTTTACAGTGCAAACTGCAGGAACTTCAAACCGGCACTAGGAAACAGACTGAGAAACCAGAGTAAAAGTTTCTCCTGCAACCCGTTCCCTTTGTGCTAGATGAACGAACGTCTCTCCACATGCTCAGTTCTGAGAGATAAGTGTGTGTGAAAGCCGTTCTTCACCTAGCTTGTTGGGAACACAAAGTTTCTTTTCAGTTGCAAACTCCACTCCATACATATATATGGGGTTGTACTAGTTTCAACACTATTTTACAGTGATAACTCAGGAACTTGAAACCGGCAGGACGAAAGAGACTGAGAAACCAGAGTAAAACTTTTTCCTGAAAGCCGTTCCATTTTTTCTAGATGAAAGGACGTCTCTCCAGATGCTAAGTTCTGAGAGATATGTGTGTGTTAAAGCCGTCCTTCACCTAGCTTGATGGGAACACAAAATTTCTTTCAAGTTGCCAACTCCACTCCATGCATATTTATTGGCAGGTACTAGCTCCAACTCGGTTTTACGGTGATAACTCAGGAACTTCAAATGGGTACTAGGAAACAGACTGAGAATTTAGAGAAAAACTTTTCCCTGCAAGCCGTTCTCTTTGTGCTACATGAACGAACGTCTCTCCACATGATCAGTTCTGAGAGATAAGTGTGTGTGAAAGCCGCACTTCACATAGCTTGTTGGGAACACAAAGTTTCTTTTCAGTTGCAAACTCCACTCCGTACATATATATGGGTAGGTACTAGCTCCAACTCGGTTTTACAGTGAAAACTGCTGGAACTTCAAACCGGCACTAGGAAACAGACAGAGAAACCAGAGTAAAAGTTTCTCCTGCAACCCGTTCCCTTTGTGCTGGATGAACGAACGTCTATCCACATGCTCAGTTCTGAGAGATAATTATGTGCGAAAGCCGCCCTTCACCTAGCTTGTTGGGAACACAAAGTTTCTTTTCAGTTGCAAACTCCACTCCATACATATATAGGTGGAGGTACTAGCTCCAACTCGATTTTACAGTGCAAACTGCAGGAACTTCAAACCGGCACTAGGAATCAGACTGAGAAGCCAGAGAAAAATTTCTCCTGCAAGCCGTTCCCTTTGTTCTAGATGAACGAACGACTCTCCACATGCTTAGTTCTGAGAGATAAGTGTGTGTGAAAGCCGTCCTTCACCTAGCTTGTTGGGAACACATAGTTTCTTTTCAGTTGCAAACTCCACTCCATACATATATATGGGGAGGTACAAGCTCCAACTCCGTTTTACAGTGCAAACTGCAGGAAATTCAAACCGGCACTAGGAATCAGACTGAGAAAAAAGAGTATAAATTTCTCCTGCAAACCGTTCCCTTTATGCTAGATGAACGAACGACTCTCCACATGCTCAGTTCTGAGAGATAAGTGTGTGTGAAAGCCGTCCTTCACCTAGCTTGTTGGGAACACAAAGTTTCTTTTCAGTTGCAAACTCCACTCCATACATATATATGGGGAGGTACTGGCTCCAACTCGATTTTACAGTGCAAACTGCAGGAACTTCAAACCGGCACTAGGAAACAGACTGAGAAACCAGAGTAAAAGTTTTTCCTGAAAGCCGTTCCATTTTTTCTAGATGAAAGGACGTCTCTCCAGATGCTAAGTTCTGAGAGATAAGTGTGTGTTAAAGCCGTCCTTCACCTAGCTTGATGGGAACACAAAATTTCTTTCAAGTTGCCAACTCCACTCCATGCATATTTATTGGCAGGTACTAGCTCCAACTCGGTTTTACGGTGATAACTCAGGAACTTCAAACGGGTACTAGGAAACAGACTGAGAATTTAGAGAAAAACTTTTCCCTGCAAGCCGTTCTCTTTGTGCTACATGAACGAACGTCTCTCCACATGATCAGTTCTGAGAGATAAGTGTGTGTGAAAGCCGCCCTTCACATAGCTTGTTGGGAACACAAAGTTTCTTTTCAGTTGCAAACTCCACTCCGTACATATATATGGGTAGGTACTAGCTCCGACTCGGTTTTACAGTGAAAACTGCAGGAACTTCAAACCGGCACTAGGAAACAGACAGAGAAACCAGAGTAAAAGTTTCTCCTGCAACCCGTTCCCTTTGTGCTGGATGAACGAACGTCTATCCTCATGCTCAGTTCTGAGAGATAATTATGTGCGAAAGCCGCCCTTCACCTAGCTTGTTGGGAACACAAAGTTTCTTTTCAGTTGCAAACTCCACTCCGTACATATATATGGGTAGGTACTAGCTCCAACTCGGTTTTACAGTGAAAACTGCTGGAACTTCAAACCGGCACTAGGAAACAGACAGAGAAACCAGAGTAAAAGTTTCTCCTGCAACCCGTTCCCTTTGTGCTGGATGAACGAACGTCTATCCACATGCTCAGTTCTGAGAGATAATTATGTGCGAAAGCCGCCCTTCACGTAGCTTGTTGGGAACACAAAGTTTCTTTTCAGTTGCAAACTCCACTCCATACATATATAGGTGGAGGTACTAGCTCCAACTCGATTTTACAGTGCAAACTGCAGGAACTTCAAACCGGCACTAGGAATCAGACTGAGAAGCCAGAGAAAAATTTCTCCTGCAAGCCGTTCCCTTTGTTCTAGATGAACGAACGACTCTCCACATGCTCAGTTCTGAGAGATAAGTGTGTGTGAAAGCCGTCCTTCACCTAGCTTGTTGGGAACACATAGTTTCTTTTCAGTTGCAAACTCCACTCCATACATATATATGGGGAGGTACAAGCTCCAACTCCGTTTTACAGTGCAAACTGCAGGAAATTCAAACCGGCACTAGGAATCAGACTGAGAAACCAGAGTATAAATTTCTCCTGCAAACCGTTCCCTTTATGCTAGATGAACGAACGACTCTCCACATGCTCAGTTCTGAGAGATAAGTGTGTGTGAAAGCCGTCCTTCACCTAGCTTGTTGGGAACACAAAGTTTCTTTTCAGTTGCAAACTCCACTCCATACATATATATGGGGAGGTACTGGCTCCAACTCGATTTTACAGTGCAAACTGCAGGAACTTCAAACCGACACTAGGAAACAGACTGAGAAACCAGAGTAAAAGTTTTTCCTGAAAGCCGTTCCATTTTTTCTAGATGAAAGGACGTCTCTCCAGATGCTAAGTTCTGAGAGATAAGTGTGTGTTAAAGCCGTCCTTCACCTAGCTTGATGGGAACACAAAATTTCTTTCAAGTTGCCAACTCCAATCCATGCATATTTATTGGCAGGTACTAGCTCCAACTCGGTTTTACGGTGATAACTCAGGAACTTCAAACGGGTACTAGGAAACAGACTGAGAATTTAGAGAAAAACTTTTCCCTGCAAGCCGTTCTCTTTGTGCTACATGAACGAACGTCTCTCCACATGATCAGTTCTGAGAGATAAGTGTGTGTGAAAGCCGCCCTTCACATAGCTTGTTGGGAACACAAAGTTTCTTTTCAGTTGCAAACTCCACTCCGTACATATATATGGGTAGGTACTAGCTCCGACTCGGTTTTACAGTGAAAACTGCAGGAACTTCAAACCGGCACTAGGAAACAGACAGAGAAACCAGAGTAAAAGTTTCTCCTGCAACCCGTTCCCTTTGTGCTGGATGAACGAACGTCTATCCACATGCTCAGTTCTGAGAGATAATTATGTGCGAAAGCCGCCCTTCACCTAGCTTGTTGGGAACACAAAGTTTCTTTTAGGTTGCAAACTCCAATCCATACATATATAGGTGGAGGTACTAGCTCCAACTCGATTTTACAGTGCAAACTGCAGGAACTTCAAACCGGCACTAGGAATCAGACTGAGAAACCAGAGAAAAATTTCTCCTGCAAGCCGTTGCCTTTGTGCTAGATGAACGAACGACTCTCCACATGCTCAGTTCTGAGAGATAAGTGTGTGTGAAAGCCGTCCTTCACCTAGCTTGTTGGGAACACAAAGTTTCTTTTCAGTTGCAAACTCCACTCCATACATATATATGGGGAGGTACTAGCTCCAACTCGGTTTTACAGTGCAAACTGCAGGAACTTCAAACCGGCACTAGGAATCAGACTGAGAAACCAGAGTAAAAATTTCTCCTGCAAACCGTTCCCTTTGTGCTAGATGAACGAACGACTCTCCACATGCTCAGTTCTGAGAGATAAGTGTGTGTGAAAGCCGTCCTTCACCTAGCTTGTTGGGAACACAAAGTTTCTTTTCAGTTGCAAACTCCACTCCATACATATATATGGGGAGGTACTGGCTCCAACTCGATTTTACAGTGCAAACTGCAGGAACTTCAAACCGGCACTAGGAAACAGACTGAGAAACCAGAGTAAAAGTTTCCCTGCAACCCGTTCCCTTTGTGCTAGATGAACGAACGTCTCTCCACATGCTCAGTTCTGAGAGATATGTGTGTGTGAAAGCCGTCTTTCACCTAGATTTTTGGGAACACAAAGTATCTCTTCAGTTGCAAAATCCACTCCATACATATATATGGGGAGGTACAAGCTCCAACTCGATTTTACAGTGCAAACTGCAGGAACTAAAAACCGGCACTAGGAAACAGACTGAGAAACCAGAGTAAAAGTTTTTCCTGCAATACGTTCCCTTTGTGCTAGATGAACGAACGTCTCTCCACATGCTCAGTTCTGAGAGATAAGTGTGTGTGAAAGCCGTCCTTCACCTAGCTTGTTGGGAACACAAAGTTACTTTTCAGTTGCAAACTCCACTCCATACATATATATGGGGAGGTACTAGCTCCAACTCGGTTTTACAGTGAAAACTGCAGGAACTTCAAACCTGTACTAGGAAAAAGACTGAGAAACCAGAGTAAAAGTTTCTCTTGCAACCGGTTCCCTTTGTTCTAGATGAACGAACGTCTCTCCACATGCTCAGTTCTGAGAGATAAGTGTGTGTGAAAGCCGTCCTTCACCTAGCTTGTTGGGAGCACAAAGTTTCTTTTCAGTTACAAACTCCACCCCATACATATATATGGGGTGGTACTAGCTCCAACTCGGTTTTACATTGATAACTTAGGAACTTGAAACCGGCAGGACGAAACAGACTGAGAAACCAGAGTAAAAGTTTTCCTTCAAGCCGTTCCATTTGTTCTAGATGAAAGAACGTCTCTCCAATTGCTGACTTCTGAGAGATAAGTGTGTGTTAAAGCCGTCCTTCACCTAGCTTGTTGGGAACACAAAGTTACTTTCCAGTTGCCAAATCCACTCCATGCATATTTATTGGCAGGTACTAGCTCCAAATCGGTTTTACAGTGATAACTCAGGAACTTCAAACGGGTACTAGGAAACAGACTGAGAAACCAGAGAAAAACTTTTCCCTGCAAGCCGTTCTCTTTGTGCTAGAAAACGAACGTCTCTCCACATGATCAGTTCTGAGAGATAAGTGTGTGTGAAAGCCGTCCTTCACCTAGCTTGTTGGGAACACAAAGTTTCTTTTCACTTGCAAACTCCACTCCATACATATATATGGGGAGGTACTAGCTCCAACTTTGTTTTACAGTGAAAACTGCAGGAACTTCAAACCTGTACTAGGAAACAGTCTGAGAAACCAGAGTAAAAGTTTCCCCTGCAACCCGTTCCCTTTGTGCTAGATGAACGAACGTCTCTCCACATGCTCAGTTATGAGAGATAAGTGTGTGTGAAAGCCGTACTTCACCTAGCTTGTTGGGAACACAAAGATTCTTTTCACTTGCAAACTCCACTCCATACATATATATCGGGAGGTACTAGCTCCAAGTCGGTTTTACAGTGAAAACTGCAGGAACTTCAAACCGGCACTAGGAAACCGTCTGAGAAACCAGAGTACAAGTTTCTCCTGCAACCCGTTCCATTTGTGCTAGATGAACGAACGTCTCTCCACATGCTCAGTTCTGAGAGATAAGTGTGTGTGAAAGCCGTCCTTCACCTAGCTTGTTGGGAACACAAAGTTTCTTTCCAGTTGCCAAATCCACTCCATGCATATTTATTGGCAGGTACTAGCTCCAAATCGGTTTTACAGTGATAACTCAGGAACTTCAAACGGGTACTAGGAAACAGACTGAGAAACCAGAGAAAAACTTTTCCCTGCAAGCCGTTCTCTTTGTGCTACATGAACGAACGTCTCTCCACATGCTCAATTCTGAGAGATAAGTGTGTGTGAAAGCCGTTCTTCACCTAGCTTGTTGGGAACACAAAGTTTCTTTTCAGTTGCAAAATCCACTCCATACATATATATGGGTAGGTACTAGCTCCAACTCGGTTTTACAGTGCAAACTGCAGGAACTTCAAAAAGGCACAAGGAAACAGAATGAGAAACCAGAGTAAAAGTTTCTCCTGCAACCCGTTCCCTTTGTGCTAGATGAACGAACGTCTCTCCACATGCTCAGTTTTGAGAGATAAGTGTGTGTGAAAGCAGTACTTCACCTAGCTTGTTGGGAACACAAAGTTTCTTTTCACTTGCAAACTCCACTCCATACACATATATGGGGGGGTACAAGATCCAACTCGGTTTTACAGTGAAAACTGCAGGAACTTCAAACCGGCACTAGGAAACAGACTGAGAAACCAGAGTAAAAGTTTCTCCTGCAACGCGTTCCCTTTGTGCTAGATGAACGATCGTCTCTCCCCATGCTCAGTTCTGAGAGATAAGTGTGTGTGAAAGCCGTCCTTCACCTAGCTTGTTGGGAACACAAAGTTTGTTTTCAGTTGCAAACTCCACTCCATACATATATATGGGGAGGTACTAGCTCCAACTCGCTTTTACAGTGCAAACTGCAGGAACTTCAAACCGGCACTAGGAAACAGACTGAGAAACCAGAGTAAAAGTTTCCCCTGCAACCCGTTCCCTTTGTGCTAGATGAACGAACGTCTCTCCACATGCTCAGTTCTGAGAGATAAGTGTGTGTGAAAGCCGTTCTTCACCTAGCTTGTTGGGAACACAAAGTTTCTTTTCAGTTGCAAACTCCACTCCATACATATATATGGGGTTGTACTAGTTTCAACACTATTTTACAGTGATAACTCAGGAACTTGAAACCGGCAGGACGAAAGAGACTGAGAAACCAGAGTAAAAGTTTTTCCTGAAAGCCGTTCCATTTTTTCTAGATGAAAGGACGTCTCTCCAGATGCTAAGTACTGAGAGATAAGTGTGTGTTAAAGCCGTCCTTCACCTAGCTTGATGGGAACACAAAATTTCTTTCAAGTTGCCAACTCCACTCCATGCATATTTATTGGCAGGTACTAGCTCCAACTCGGTTTTACGGTGATAACTCAGGAACTTCAAACGGGTACTAGGAAACAGACTGAGAATTTAGAGAAAAACTTTTCCCTGCAAGCCGTTCTCTTTGTGCTACATGAACGAACGTCTCTCCACATGATCAGTTCTGAGAGATAAGTGTGTGTGAAAGCCGCCCTTCACATAGCTTGTTGGGAACACAAAGTTTCTTTTCAGTTGCAAACTCCACTCCGTACATATATATGGGGAGGTACAAGCTCCAACTCGGTTTTACAGTGAAAACTGCAGGAACTTCAAACCGGCTCTAGGAAACAGACTGAGAAACCAGGGTAAAAGTTTCTCCTTCAACACGTTCCCTTTGTGCTAGATGAACGAACGTCTCTCCACATGCTCAGTTCTGAGAGATAAGTGTGTGTGAAAGCCGTTCTTCACCTAGCTTGTTGGGAACACAAAGTTTCTTTTCAGTTGCAAACTCCACTCCATACATATATATGGGGTTGTACTAGTTTCAACACTATTTTACAGTGATAACTCAGGAACTTGAAACCGGCAGGACGAAAGAGACTGAGAAACCAGAGTAAAAGTTTTTCCTGAAATCCGTTCCATTTTTTCTAGATGAAAGGACGTCTCTCCAGATGCTAAGTTCTGAGAGATAAGTGTGTGTTAAAGCCGTCCTTCACCTAGCTTGATGGGAACACAAAATTTCTTTCAAGTTGCCAACTCCACTCCATGCATATTTATTGGCAGGTACAAGCTCCAACTCGGTTTTACGGTGATAACTCAGGAACTTCAAATGGGTACTAGGAAACAGACTGAGAATTTAGAGAAAAACTTTTCCCTGCAAGCCGTTCTATTTGTGCTACATGAACGAACGTCTCTCCACATGATCAGTTCTGAGAGATAAGTGTGTGTGAAAGCCGCCCTTCACATAGCTTGTTGGGAACACAAAGTTTCTTTTCAGTTGCAAACTCCACTCCGTACATATATATGGGTAGGTACTAGCTCCGACTCGGTTTTACAGTGAAAACTGCAGGAACTTCAAACCGGCACTAGGAAAAAGACTGAGAAACCAGGGTAAAAGTTTCTCCTTCAACACGTTCCCTTTGTGCTGAATGAACGAAAGTCTCTCCACATGCTCAGTTCTGAGAGATAAGTATGTGTGAAAGCCGTTCTTCACCTACCTTGTTAGGAACACAAAGTTTATTTTCAGTTGCAAACTCCACTCCATACATATATATGGGGAGGTACCAGCTCCAACTCGGTTTTACAGTGAAAACTGCAGGAACTTCAAACCGGCACTAGGAAACAGACAGAGAAACCAGAGTAAAAGTTTCTCCTGCAACCCGTTCCCTTTGTGCTGGATGAACGAACGTCTATCCACATGCTCAGTTCTGAGAGATAATTATGTGCGAAAGCCGCCCTTCACCTAGCTTGTTGGGAACACAAAGTTTCTTTTCAGTTGCAAACTCCACTCCATACATATATATGGGGAGGTACTAGCTCCAACTCGGTTTTACAGTGCAAACTGCAGGAACTTCAAACCGGCACTAGGAATCAGACTGAGAAACCAGAGTAAAAATTTCTCCTGCAAACCGTTCCCTTTGTGCTAGATGAACGAACGACTCTCCACATGCTCAGTTCTGAGAGATAAGTGTGTGTGAAAGCCGTCCTTCACCTAGCTTGTTGGGAACACAAAGTTTCTTTTCAGTTGCAAACTCCACTCCATACATATATATGGGGAGGTACTGGCTCCAACTCGATTTTACAGTGCAAACTGCAGGAACTTCAGACCGGCACTAGGAAACAGACTGAGAAACCAGAGTAAAAGTTTCCCTGCAACCCGTTCCCTTTGTGCTAGATGAACGAACGTCTCTCCACATGCTCAGTTCTGAGAGATATGTGTGTGTGAAAACCGTCTTTCACCTAGATTTTTGGGAACACAAAGTATCTCTTCAGTTGCAAAATCCACTCCATACATATATATGGGGAGGTACAAGCTCCAACTCGATTTTACAGTGCAAACTGCAGGAACTAAAAACCGGCACTAGGAAACAGACTGAGAAACCAGAGTAAAAGTTTTTCCTGCAATACGTTCCCTTTGTGCTAGATGAACGAACGTCTCTCCACATGCTCAGTTCTGAGAGATAAGTGTGTGTGAAAGCCGTCCTTCACCTAGCTTGTTGGGAACACAAAGTTACTTTTCAGTTGCAAACTCCACTCCATACATATATATGGGGAGGTACTAGCTCCAACTCGGTTTTACAGTGAAAACTGCAGGAACTTCAAACCTGTACTAGGAAAAAGACTGAGAAACCAGAGTAAAAGTTTCCCTTGCAACCGGTTCCCTGTGTTCTAGATGAACGAACGTCTCTCCACATGCTCAGTTCTGAGAGATAAGTGTGTGTGAAAGCCGTCCATCACCCAGCTTGTTGGGAACACAAAGTTTCTTTTCAGTTACAAACTCCACCCCATACATATATATGGGGTGGTACTAGCTCCAACTCGGTTTTACATTGATAACTCAGGAACTTGATACCGGCAGGACGAAACAGACTGAGAAACCAGAGTAAAAGTTTTTCCTTCAAGCCGTTCCATTTGTTCTAGATGAAAGAACGTCTCTCCAAATGCTCACTTCTGAGAGATATGTGTGTGTTAAAGCCGTCCTTCACCTAGCTTGTTGGGAACACAAAGTTTCTTTTCAGTTGCCAAATCCACTCCATGCATATTTATTGGCAGGTAATAGCTCCAAATCTGTTTTACAGTGATAACTCAGGAACTTCAAACGGGTACTAGGAAACAGACTGAGAAACCAGAGAAAAACTTTTCCCTGCAAGCCGTTCTCTTTGTGCTACATGAACGAACGTCTCTCCACATGCTCAGTTCTGAGAGATAAGTGTGTGTGTAAGCCGTCCTTCACCTAGCTTGTTGGGAACACAAAGTTTCTTTTCAGTTGCAAAATCCACTCCATACATATATATGGGTACGTACTAGCTCCAACTCGGTTTTACAGTGCAAACTGAAGGAACTTCAAAAAGGCACAAGGAAACAGAATGAGAAACCAGAGTAAAAGTTTCTCCTGCAACCCGTTCCCTTTGTGCTAGATGAACGAACGTCTCTCCACATGCTCAGTTTTGAGAGATAAGTGGGTGTGAAAGCAGTACTTCACCTAGCTTGTTGGGAACACAAAGTTTCTTTTCACTTGCAAACTCCACTCCATACACATATATGGGGGGTACAAGATCCAACTCGGTTTTACAGTGAAAACTGCAGGAACTTCAAACCGGCACTAGGAAACAGACTGAGAAACCAGAGTAAAAGTTTCTCCTGCAACGCGTTCCCTTTGTGCTAGATGAACGATCGTCTCTCCCCATGATCAGTTCTGAGAGATAAGTGTGTGTGAAAGCCGTCCTTCACCTAGCTTGTTGGGAACACAAAGTTTGTTTTCAGTTGCAAACTCCACTCCATACATATATATGGGGAGGTACTAGCTCCAACTCGCTTTTACAGTGCAAACTGCAGGAACTTCAAACCGGCACTAGGAAACAGACTGAGAAACCAGAGTAAAAGTTTCTCCTGCAACCCGTTCCCTTTGTGCTAGATGAAAGAACGTCTCTCCACATGCTCAGTTCTGAGAGATAAGTGTGTGTGATAGCCGTTCTTCACCTAGCTTGTTGGGAACACAAAGTTTCTTTTCAGTTGCAAACTCCACTCCATACATATATATGGGGTTGTACTAGTTTCAACACTATTTTACAGTGATAACTCAGGAACTTGAAACCGGCAGGACGAAAGAGACTGAGAAACCAGAGTAAAAGTTTTTCCTGAAAGCCGTTCCATTTTTTCTAGATGAAAGGACGTCTCTCCAGATGCTAAGTTCTGAGAGATAAGTGTGTGTTAAAGCCGTCCTTCACCTAGCTTGATGGGAACACAAAATTTCTTTCAAGTTGCCAACTCCACTCCATGCATATTTATTGGCAGGTACTAGCTCCAACTCGGTTTTACGGTGATAACTCAGGAACTTCAAACGGGTACTAGGAAACAGACTGAGAATTTAGAGAAAAACTTTTCCCTGCAAGCCGTTCTCTTTGTGCTACATGAACGAACGTCTCTCCACATGATCAGTTCTGAGAGATAAGTGTGTGTGAAAGCCGCCCTTCACATAGCTTGTTGGGAACACAAAGTTTCTTTTCAGTTGCAAACTCCACTCCGTACATATATATGGGTAGGTACTAGCTCCGACTCGGTTTTACAGTGAAAACTGCAGGAACTTCAAACCGGCACTAGGAAAAAGACTGAGAAACCAGGGTAAAAGTTTCTCCTTCAACACGTTCCCTTTGTGCTGAATGAACGAAAGTCTCTCCAAATGCTCAGTTCTGAGAGATAAGTATGTGTGAAAGCCGTTCTTCACCTAGCTTGTTGGGAACACAAAGTTTATTTTCAGTTGCAAACTCCACTCCATACATATATATGGGGAGGTACTAGCTCCAACTCGGTTTTACAGTGAAAACTGCAGGAACTTCAAACCGGCACTAGGAAACAGACAGAGAAAAAAGAGTAAAAGTTTCTCCTGCAACCCGTTCCCTTTGTGCTGGATGAACGAACGTCTATCCACATGCTCAGTTCTGAGAGATAATTATGTGCGAAAGCCGCCCTTCACCTAGCTTGTTGGGAACACAAAGTTTCTTTTCAGTTGCAAACTCCACTCCATACATATATAGGTGGATGTACTAGCTCCAACTCGATTTTACAGTGAAAACTGCAGGAACTTCAAACCGGCACTAGGAATCAGAATGAGAAGCCAGAGAAAAATTTCTCCTGCAAGCCGTTCCCTTTGTGCTAGATGAACGAACGACTCTCCACATGCTCAGTTCTGAGTGATAAGTGTGTGTGAAAGCCGTCCTTCACCTAGCTTGTTGGGAACACAAAGTTTCTTTTCAGTTGCAAACTCCACTCCATACATATATATGGGGAGGTACTAGCTCCAACTCGGTTTTACAGTGCAAACTGCAGGAACTTCAAACCGGCACTAGGAATCAGACTGAGAAACCAGAGTAAAAATTTCTCCTGCAAACCGTTCCCTTTGTGCTAGATGAACGAACGTCTCTCCACATGCTCAGTTCTGAGAGATAAGTGTGTGTGAAAGCCGTCCTTCACCTAGCTTGTTGGGAACACAAAGTTTCTTTTCAGTTGCAAACTCCACTCCATACATATATATGGGGTTGTACTAGTTTCAACACTATTTTACAGTGATAACTCAGGAACTTGAAACCGGCAGGACGAAAGAGACAGAGAAACCAGAGTAAAAGTTTTTCCTGAAAGCCGTTCCATTTTTTCTAGATGAAAGGACGTCTCTCCAGATGCTAAGTTCTGAGAGATAAGTGTGTGTTAAAGCCGTCCTTCACCTAGCTTGATGGGAACACAAAATTTCTTTCAAGTTGCCAACTCCACTCCATGCATATTTATTGGCAGGTACTAGCTCCAACTCGGTTTTACGGTGATAACTCAGGAACTTCAAACGGGTACTAGGAAACAGACTGAGAATTTAGAGAAAAACTTTTCCCTGCAAGCCGTTCTCTTTGTGCTACATGAACGAACGTCTCTCCACATGATCAGTTCTGAGAGATAAGTGTGTGTGAAAGCCGCCCTTCACATAGCTTGTTGGGAACACAAAGTTTCTTTTCAGTTGCAAACTCCACTCCGTACATATATATGGGTAGGTACTAGCTCCGACTCGGTTTTACAGTGAAAACTGCAGGAACTTCAAACCGGCACTAGGAAAAAGACTGAGAAACCAGGGTAAAAGTTTCTCCTTCAACACGTTCCCTTTGTGCTGAATGAACGAAAGTCTCTCCAAATGCTCAGTTCTGAGAGATAAGTATGTGTGAAAGCCGTTCTTCACCTAGCTTGTTGGGAACACAAAGTTTATTTTCAGTTGCAAACTCCACTCCATACATATATATGGGGAGGTACTAGCTCCAACTCGGTTTTACAGTGAAAACTGCAGGAACTTCAAACCGGCACTAGGAAACAGACAGAGAAAAAAGAGTAAAAGTTTCTCCTGCAACCCGTTCCCTTTGTGCTGGATGAACGAACGTCTATCCACATGCTCAGTTCTGAGAGATAATTATGTGCGAAAGCCGCCCTTCACCTAGCTTGTTGGGAACACAAAGTTTCTTTTCAGTTGCAAACTCCACTCCATACATATATAGGTGGATGTACTAGCTCCAACTCGATTTTACAGTGAAAACTGCAGGAACTTCAAACCGGCACTAGGAATCAGAATGAGAAGCCAGAGAAAAATTTCTCCTGCAAGCCGTTCCCTTTGTGCTAGATGAACGAACGACTCTCCACATGCTCAGTTCTGAGTGATAAGTGTGTGTGAAAGCCGTCCTTCACCTAGCTTGTTGGGAACACAAAGTTTCTTTTCAGTTGCAAACTCCACTCCATACATATATATGGGGAGGTACTAGCTCCAACTCGGTTTTACAGTGCAAACTGCAGGAAATTCAAACCGGCACTAGGAATCAGACTGAGAAACCAGAGTAAAAATTTCTCCTGCAAACCGTTCCCTTTGTGCTAGATGAACGAACGTCTCTCCACATGCTCAGTTCTGAGAGATAAGTGTGTGTGAAAGCCGTCCTTCACCTAGCTTGTTGGGAACACAAAGTTTCTTTTCAGTTGCAAACTCCACTCCATACATATATATGGGGAGGTACTGGCTCCAACTCGATTTTACAGTGCAAACTGCAGGAACTTCAAACCGGCACTAGGAAACAGACTGAGAAACCAGAGTAAAAGTTTCCCTGCAACCCGTTCCCTTTGTGCTAGATGAACGAACGTCTCTCCACATGCTCAGTTCTGAGAGATATGTGTGTGTGAAAGCCGTCTTTCACCTAGATTTTTGGGAACACAAAGTATCTCTTCAGTTGCAAAATCCACTCCATACATATATATGGGGAGGTACAAGCTCCAACTCGATTTTACAGTGCAAACTGCAGGAACTAAAAACTGGCACTAGGAAACAGACTGAGAAACCAGAGTAAAAGTTTTTCCTGCAATACGTTCCCTTTGTGCTAGATGAACGAACGTCTCTCCACATGCTCAGTTCTGAGAGATAAGTGTGTGTGAAAGCCGTCCTTCACCTAGCTTGTTGGGAACACAAAGTTACTTTTCAGTTGCAAACTCCACTCCATACATATATATGGGGAGGTACTAGCTCCAACTCGGTTTTACAGTGAAAACTGCAGGAACTTCAAACCTGTACTAGGAAAAAGACTGAGAAACCAGAGTAAAAGTTTCTCTTGCAACCGGTTCCCTTTGTTCTAGATGAACGAACGTCTCTCCACATGCTCAGTTCTGAGAGATAAGTGTGTGTGAAAGCCGTCCTTCACCTAGCTTGTTGGGAACACAAAGTTTCTTTTCAGTTACAAACTCCACACCATACATATATATGGGGTGGTACTAGATCCAACTTGGTTTTACATTGATAACTCTGGAAATTGAAACCGGCAGGACGAAACAGACTGAGAGACCAGAGTAAAAGTTTTTCCTTCAAGCCGTTCCATTTGTTCTAGATGAAAGAACGTCTCTCCAAATGCTCACTTCTGAGAGATAAGTGTGTGTTAAAGCCGTCCTTCACCTAGCTTGTTGGGAACACAAAGTTTCTTTCCAGTTGCCAAATCCACTCCATGCATATTTATTGGCAGGTACTAGCTCCAAATCGGTTTTACAGTGATAACTCAGGAACTTCAAACGGGTACTAGGAAACAGACTGAGAAACCAGAGAAAAACTTTTCCCTGCAAGCCGTTCTCTTTGTGCTAGAAAACGAACGTCTCTCCACATGATCAGTTCTGAGAGATAAGTGTGTGTGAAAGCCGTCCTTCACCTAGCTTGTTGGGAACACAAAGTTTCTTTTCACTTGCAAACTCCACTCCATACATATATATGGGGAGGTACTAGCTCCAACTTTGTTTTACAGTGAAAACTGCAGGAACTTCAAACCTGTACTAGGAAACAGACTGAGAAACCAGAGTAAAAGTTTCCCCTGCAACCCGTTCCATTTGTGCTAGATGAACGAACGTCTCTCCACATGCTCAGTTCTGAGAGATAAGTGTGTGTGAAAGCCGTCCTTCACCTAGCTTGTTGGGAACACAAAGATTCTTTTCACTTGCAAACTCCACTCCATACATATATATCGGGAGGTACTAGCTCCAAGTCGGTTTTACAGTGAAAACTGCAGGAACTTCAAACCGGCACTAGGAAACCGTCTGAGAAACCAGAGTAAAAGTTTCTCCTGCAACCCGTTCCATTTGTGCTAGATGAACGAACGTCTCTCCACATGCTCAGTTCTGAGAGATAAGTGTGTGTGAAAGCCGTACTTCACCTAGCTTGTTGGGAACACAAAGTTTTTTTTCAGTTGCCAACTCCACTCCATACATATATATGGGGAGGTACTACCTCCAACTCGCTTTTACAGTGCAAACTGCAGGAACTTCAAACAGGCACTAGGAAACAGACTGAGAAACCAGAGTAAAAGTTTCTCCTGCAACCCGTTCCCTTAGTGCTAGATGAACGAACGTCTCTCCACATGCTCAGTTCTGAGAGATAAGTGTTTGTGAAAGCCGTACTTCACCTAGCTTGTTGGGAACACAAAGTTTCTTTTCACTTGCAAACCCCACTCCATACATATATATGGGTAGGTACTAGCTCCAACTCGGTTTTACAGTGAAAACTGCAGGAACTTCAAACCGGCACTAGGAAACAGACTGAGAAACCAGAGTAAAACTTTCTACTGCAACCCGTTCCCTTAGTGCTAGATGAACGAACGTCTCTCCACATGCTCCGTTCTGAGAGATAAATGTGTGTGAAAGCCGTACTTCACCTAGCTTGTTGGGAACACAAAGTTTCTTTTCACTTGCAAACTCCACTCCATACACATATATGGGGAGGTACTAGCTCCCACTCGGTTTTACATTGAAAACTGCAGGAACTTCAAACCGGCACTAGGAAACAGACTGAGAAACCAGAGTAAAAGTTTCCCATGCAACCCGTTCCCTTTTTTGCTAGATGAACGAACGTCTCTCCACATGCTCAGTTCTGAGAGATAAGTGTGTGTGAAAGCCGTACTGCACCTAGCTTGTTGGGAACACAAAGTTTCTTTTCACTTGCAAAATCCACTCCATAAATATATATGGGGAGGTACTAGCTCCAACTCGGTTTTACAGTGCAAAATGCAGGAACTTCAAACCGGCACTAGGAAACAGACTGAGAAACCAGAGTAAAAGTTTCTCCTGCAACCCTTTCCCTTTGTGCTAGATGAACGAACGTCTCTCCACATGCTCAGTTCTGAAGGATATGTGTGAGTGAAAGCCGTCCTTCACCTAGCTTGTTGGGAACACAAAGTTTCTTTTCACTTGCAAACTCCACTCCATACATATATATGGGGAGGTACAAGCTCCAACTCGGTTTTACAGTGCAAACTGCAGGAACTTCAACCCGGCACTAGGAAACAAACTGAGAAACCAGAGTAAAAGTTTCTCCTGCAACCCGTTCCCTTTTTTGCTAGATGAACGAACGTCTCTCCACATGCTCAGTTCTGAGAGATAAGTGAGTGTGAAAGCCGTCCTTCACCTAGCTTGTTTTGAACACAAAGATTCTTTTCACTTTCAAACTCCACTCCATACATATATATGAGGAGGTACTAGCTCCAACTCGATTTTACAGTGTAAACTGCAGGAACTTCAAACCGGCACTAGGAAACAGACTGAGAAACCAGAGTAAAACTTTCTCCTGAAACACGTTCCCTTTGTGCTAGATGAACGAACGTCTCTCCACAAGCTCAGTTCTGAGAGATAAGTGTGTCTGAAAGCCGTCCTTCACCTAGCTTGTTGGGAACACAAAGTTTCTTTTCATTGCAAACTCCACTCCATACATATATATGGGGAGGTACTAGCTAAAACTTGGTTTTACAGTGCAAACTGCCGGAACTTCAAACCGGCACTAGGAAACAGACTGAGAAACCAGAGTAAAAGTTTCTCCTGCAACCCGTTCCCTTTGTGCTAGATGAACGAACGTCTCTCCACATGCTCACTTCTGAAGGAAAACTGTGTGTGAAAGCAGTCCTTCACCTAGCTTGTTGGGAACACAAAGTTTCTTTTCACTTGCAAAATCCACTCCATACATATATATGGGGAGGTACAAGTTCCAACTCGGTTTTACAGTGCAAACTGCAGGAACTTCAAACCGAAACTAGGAAACAGACGGAGAAACCAGAGTAAAAGTTTCTCCTGCAACCCATTCCTTTGTGCTAGATGAACGAACGTCTCTCCACATGCTCAGTTCTGAGAGATAAGTGTGTGTGAAAGCCGTCCTTCACATAGCTTGTTGGGAACACAAAGTTTCCTATCACTTGCAAACACCACTCCATACATATATATGGAGAGGTACTAGCTCCAACTCGGTTTTACAGTGAAAACTGCAGGAACTTCAAACCGGCACTAGGAAACAGACTGAGAAACCAGAGTAAAAGTTTCTCCTGCAACCCGTTCCCTTTGTGCTAGATGAACGAACGTCTCTCCACATGCTCAGTTCAGAGAGAAAATTGTGTGTGAAAGCCGTCCTTCACCTAGCTTGTTGGGAACACAAAGTTTCTTTTCAGTTGCAAACTCCACTCCATACATATATATGGGGAGGTACAAGCTCCAACTCGGTTTTACAGTGCAAACTGCAGGAACTTCAAACCGGCACTAGGAAACAGACTGAGAAACCAGAGTAAAAGTTTCTCCTGCAACCCGTTCCCTTTGTGCTAGATGAACGAACGTCTCTCCTCATGCTCAGTTCTGAGAGATAAGTGTGTGTGAAAGCCGTCCTTAACCTAGCTTGTTGGGAACACAAAGTTTCTTTTCACTTTCAAACTCCACTCCATACATATATATGGGGTGGCACTAGCTCCAACTAGGTTTTACCCTGCAAACTGCAGGAACTTCAAACCGGCACTAAGAAACAGACTGAGAAACCAGAGAAATAGTTTCTCCTGCCACCCGTTCCCTTTGTGCTACATGAACGAACGTCTCTCCTCATGCTCAGTTCTGAGAGATAAGTGTGTGTTAAAGCCGTCCTTCACATAGCTTGTTGGGAACACAAAGTTTCTTTTCATTGCAAACTCCACTCCATACATATATATGGGGAGGTACTAGCTAAAACTCAGTTTTACAGTGCAAACGGTCGGAACATCAAACCGGCACTAGGAAACAGACTGAGAAACCAGAGTAAAAGTTTCTCCTGCAACCCGTTCCCTTTGTGCTAGATGAACGAACGTCTCTCCACATGCTCAGTTCTGAGAGAAAAGTGTGTGTGAAAGCCGTCTTTCACCTTGCTTGTTTGGAACACAAAGATTCTTTTCAGTTGCAAACTCCACTCCATACATATATATGGGGAGGTACCAGCTCCAACTCGGTTTTACAGTGCAAACTGCAGGAACTTCAAACCGGCACTAGGAAACAGACTGAGAAACCAGAGTAAAAGTTTCTCCTGCAACGCGTTCCCTTTGTGCTAGATGAACGAACGTCTCTCCTCATGCTCAGTTCTGAGAGATAAGTGTGTGTGAAAGCCGTCCTTCACCTAGCTTGTTGGGAACACAAAGTTTCTTTTCACTTTCAAACTCCACTCCATACATATATATGGGGTGGCACTAGCTCCAAATAGGTTTTACCCTGCAAACTGCAGGAACTTCAAACCGGCACTAAGAAACAGACTGAGAAACCAGAGTAAAAGTTTCTCCTGCAACCCTTTCCCTTTGTGCTAGATGAAAGAACGTCTCTCCACATGCTCAGTTCTGAGAGATAAGTGTGTGTGAAAGCCGTCCTTCACATAGCTTGTTGGGAACACAAAGTTTCCTTTCACTTGCAAACTCCACTCCATACATATATATGGAGAGGTACTAGCTCCAACTCGGTTTTACAGTGAAAACTGCAGGAACTTCAAACCGGCACTAGGAAACAGACTGAGAAACCAGAGTAAAAGTTTCTCCAGCAAACCGTTCCCTTTGTGCTAGATGAACGAAGTGTCTCCACATGCTCAGTTCTGAGAGAAAAGTGTGTGTGAAAGCCGTCCTTCACCTAGCTTGTTGGGAACACAAAGTTTTTTTCACTTGCAAACTCCAATCCATACATTTATATGGCTAAGTACTAGCTCCAACTCGGTTTTACAGTGCAAACTGCAGGAACTTCAAACCGGCACTAGGAAACAGACTGAGAAACCAGAGTAAAAGTTTCCCCCGCAACCCGTTCCCTTTTTTGCTAGATGAACGAACGTCTCTCCACATGCTCAGTTCTGAGGGATTATTGTGTGTGAAAACCGTCCGTCAAATAGCTTTTTGTGAACACAAAGTTTCTTTTCATTTGCAAAATCCACTGCATACATATATATGGTGAGGTACTAACTCCAACTCGGTTTTACAGTGCAAACTGCAGGAACTTCAAACAGGCACAAGGAAACAGACTGAAAAACCAGAGTAAAAGTTTCCCTGCAACACGTTCCCTTTGTGCTAGGTGAACGAACGTCTCTCCACATGCTCAGTTCTGAGAGATAAGTGTGTGTGAAAGCCGTACTTCACCTAGCTTGTTGGGAACACAAAGTTTGTTTTCAGTTGCAAACTCCACTCCTTACATATATATGGGGAGGTACTTGTTCCAACTCGCTTTTACAGTGCAAACTGCAGGAACTTCAAACCGGCACTAGGAAACAGACTGAGAAACCAGAGTAAAAGTTTCTCCTGCAACCCGTTCCCTTTGTGCTAGATGAACGAACGTCTCTCCAAATGCTCAGTTCTGAGAGATAAGTGTGTGTGAAAGCCGTCCTTCACCTAACTTTTTGGGAACACAAAGTTTCTTTTCACTTGCAAATTCCACTCCATACATATATATGTGGAGGTACTAGCTCCAACTCGGTTTTACAGTGTAAACTGCAGGAACTTCAAACCGGCAGTAGGAAACAGACTGAGAAACCAGAGTAAAAGTTTCTTCTGCAACCCGTTCCCTTTGTGCTAGATGAACGTACGTCTCTCCACATGCTCAGTTCTGAGAGATAAGTGTGTGTGAAAGCCGTCCTTCACCTAGCTTGTTGGGAACACAAAGTTTCTTTTCACTTGCAAACTCCAATCCATACATATATATGAGGTGGTACTAGCTCCAACCCGGTTTTACAGTGCCAAATGCAGGAACTTCAAACCGGCACTAGGAAACAGACTGAGAAACCAGAGTATAAGTTTCCCCTGCAATTCGTTCCCAATGTGCTAGATGAACGAACGTCTCTCCACATGCTCATTTCTGAGAGATACGTGTGTGTGAAAGCCGTCCTTCACCTAGCTTGTAGGAAATACAAAGTTTCTTTTCAGTTGCAAACTCCACTCCATATATTTATATGGGGAGGCTCTAGCTCCAACTCGGTTTTACACTGAAAACTGCAGGAACTTCAAACCGGCACTAGGAAAAAGACTGAGAAACCAGAGTAAAAATTTCTCCTGCAACCCGTTCCCTTTGTGCTAGATGAACGAACGTCTCTCCACATGCTCAGTTCTGAGAGAGAAGTGTGTGTGAAATCCGTCCTTCACTTAGCTTGTTGGGAACACAAAGTTTCTTTTCAATTGCAAACTCCACTCCATACATATATATGGGGAAGTACTAGATCCAACTCGGTTTTACAGTGAAAACTGCAGGAATTTCAAACCGGCACTAGGAAACAGACTGAGAAACCAGAGTAAAAGTTTCTCCTGCAACCCGTTCACTTTGTGCTAGATGAACGAACGTCTCTCCACATGCTCAGTTCTGAGAGATAAGTGTGTGTGAAAGCCGACCTTCACCTAGCTTGTAGGAAGCACAAAGTTTCTTTTCAGTTGCAAACTCCACTCCATACATTTATATGGGGAGGTACTAGCTCCAACTCGGTTTTACAGTGGAAACTGCAGGAACTTCAAACCGGCACAAGGAAACAGACTGAGAAACCAGAGTAAAAGTTTCTCCTGCAACCCGTTCCCTTTGTGCTAGATGAACGAACGTCTCTCCACATGCTCAGTTCTGAGAGATAAGTGTGTGTGAAAGCCGTCCTTCACCTAGCTTGTAGGAAACACAAAGTTTCTTTTCAGTTGCAAACTCCACTCCATGCATTTATATGGGTATGTACTAGCTCCAAATCGGTTTTACAGTGAAATCTGCAGGAACTTCAAACCGGCACTAGGAAACAGACTGAGAAACCAGAGTAAATGTTTCTCCTGCAAACCGTTCCCTTTGTGCTAGATGAACGAAAGTTTCTCCACGTGCTCAGTTCTGAGAGATAAGTGTGTTTGAAAGCCGTCCTTCACATAGCTTGTTGGGAACACAAAGATTCTTTTCACTAGCAAACTCCACTCCATACATATATATGGGGAGGTACTAACTCCAACTCGCTTTTACAGTGCAAACTGGAGGAACTTCAAACCGGCACTAGGAAACAGACTGAGAAACCAGAGTAAAAGTTTCTCCTGCAACCCGTTCCCTTTGTGCTAGATGAACGTACGTCTCTCCACATGCTCAGTTCTGAGAGATAAGTGTGTTTGAAAGCCGTCCTTCACCTAGCTTGTTGGGAACACAAAGTTTCTTTTCACTTGCAAACTCCAATCCATACATATATATGGGGAGGTACTAGCTCCAACTCGGTTTTACAGTGAAAACTGCCGGAATTCCAAACCGGCACTAGGAAACAGACAGAGAAACCAGAGTAAAAGTTTCTCCTGCAACCCGTTCCCTTTGTGCTAGATGAACGAACGTCTCTCCACATGCTCAGTTCTGAGAGATAAGTGTGTGTGAAAGCCGTCCTTCACCTAGCTTGTTGGGAACACAAAGTTTCTTTTCACTTGCAAACTCAACTCCATACATATATATGGAGAGGTACTAGCTCCAACTCGGTTTTACAGTGAAAACTGCAGGAACATCAAAACGGCACTAGGAAACAGTCTGAGAAACCAGAGTTATAGTTTCTCCTGCAACCCGTTCCATTTGTGCTAGATGAACGAACGTCTCTCAACATGCTCAGTTCTGAGAGATAAGTGTGTGTGAAAGCCGTCCTTCACCTAGCTTGTTGGGAACACAAAGTTTCTTTTCACTTGCAAACTCCACTCCATACATATATATGGGGAGGTACTAGCTCCAACTAGGTTTTACACTGCAAACTATAGGAATTTCAAACCGGCACTAGGAAACAGACTGAGAAACCAGAGTAAAAGTTTCTCCTTCAACCCGTTCCCTTTGTGCTAGATGAACGAACGTCTCTCCTCATGCTCATTTCTGAAGAGATAAGTGTGTGTGGAAGCCGTCCTTCAACTAGCTTGTTGGGAACACAAAGTTTCTTTTCACTTGCAAACTCCACTCCATACATATATATGGGGAGGTACTAGCTCCAACCCGGTTTTACAGTGCAAAATGCAGGAATTTCAAACCGGCACTAGGAAACAGACTGAGAAACCAGAGTAAAAGTTTCCCCTGCAATTCGTTCCCAATGTGCTAGATGAACGAACGTCTCTCCATATGCTCATTTCTGAGAGTTACGTGTGTGTGAAAGCCGTCCTTCACCTAGCTTGTAGGAAACACAAAGTTTCAATTCAGTTGCAAACTCCACTCCATACATTTATATGGGGAGGTTCTAGCTCCAACTCGGTTTTACACTGAAAACTGCAGGAACTTCAAACCGGCACTAGGGAAAAGACTGAGAAACCAGAGTAAAAGTTTCTCCTGCAACCCGTTTCCTTTGTGCTAGATGAACGAACGTCTCTCCACATGCTCAGTTCTGAGAGAGAAGTGTGTGTGAAATCCGTCCTTCACCTAGCTTGTAGGAAGCACAAAGTTTCTTTTCAGTTGCAAACTCCACTCCATACATTTATATGGGGAGGTACTAGCTCCAACTCGTTTTTACAGTGGAAACTGCAGGAACTTCAAACCGGCACAAGGAAACAGACTGAGAAACCAGAGTAAAAGTTTCTCCTGCAACCCGTTCCCTTTGTGCTAGATGAACGAACGTCTCACCACATGTTCAGTTCTGAGACAGAATTGTGTGTGAAAGCGTCCTTCACCTAGCTTGTTGTGAACACAAAGTTTCTTTTCACTTGCAAACTCCACTCCATATATTTATATGGGGAAGTACTAGCTCCAATTCGGTTTTACAGTGCAAACTGCAGGAACTTCAAACCGGCACTAGGAAACAGACTGAGAAACCAGAGTAAAAGTTTCTCCTGCAAACCGTTCCCTTTGTGCTAGATGAACGAACGTCTCTCCACATGCTCAGTTCTGAGAGATAAGTGTGTTTGAAAGCCGTCCTTCACATAGCTTGTTAGGAACACAAAGATTCTTTTCACTTGCAAACTCCACTCCATACATATATATGGGGGGGTACTAACTCCAACTCCCTTTTACAGTGCAAACTGGAGGAACATCAAGCCGGCACTAGAAAACAGACTGAGAAACCAGAGTAAAAGTTTCTCCTGCAACCCGTTCCCTTTGTGCTAGATGAACGAACGTCTCTCCACATGCTCAGTTCTGAGAGATAAGTGTGTGTTAAAGCCGTCCTTCACCTAGCTTGTTGGCAACACAAAGTTTCTTTTCAGATGCAAACCCCACTCCATACATATATATGGGGAGGTACTAGCTCCAAATCGCTTTTACACTGAAAACTGCAGGAATTTCAAACCGGCACTAGGAAACAGACTGAGAAACCAGAGTAAAAATTTCTCCTGCAACCCGTTCACTTTGTGCTAGATGAACGAAGTGTCTCCACATGCTCAGTTCAGAGAGATAAGTGTGTGTGAAAGCCGTCCTTCACCAAGGTTGTAGGGAACACAAAGTTTCTTTTCACTTACAAACTCCAATCCATACATTTATATGGGGAAGTACTAGCTCCAACTCGGTTTTACAGTGCAAAATGCAGGAACTTCAAACCGGCACTATGAAACAGACTGAGAAACCAGAGTAAAAGTTTCCCCCGCAACCCGTTCCATTTTTTGCTAGATGAACGAACGTCTCTCCACATTCTCACTTCTGAGGGATTATTGTGTGTGAAAACCGTCTTTCAAATAGCTTTTTGGGAACACAATGTTTCTTTTCATTTGCAATATCCACTGCATACATATATATGGTGAGGTACTAACTCCAACTCGGTGTTACAGTGAAAACTGCAGGAACTTCAAACCGGCACTAGGAAACAGACTGAGAAACCAGAGTAAAAATTTCCCCTGCAACCCATTCCCTTTGTGCTAGATGAACGAACGTCTCTCCACATGCTCCGTTCTGAGAGATAAGTGTGTGTGAAAGCCGTCCTTCACCTAGCTTGTTGGGAACACAAAGTTTCTTTTCACTTGCAAACTCCACTCCATACATATATATGGGGAGGTACTAGCTCCAAATCGGTTTTACAGTGAAAACTGCAGGAACTTCAAACCGGCACTAGGAAACAGACTGAGAAACCAGAGTAAAAGTTTCCCCTGCAACCCGTTCCCTTTTTTCCTAGATGAACGAACGTCTCTCCACATGCTCAGTTCTGAGAGATAAGTGTGTGTGAAAGCCGTCCTTCACCTAGCTTTTTGGGAACACAAAGTTTCTTTTCAGTTGCAAACTCCAATCCATACATATATATGGGGAGGTACTAGCTCCAACTCGGTTTTACAGTGCAAATTGCAGGAACTTAAAACCGGCACTAGGAAACAGACTGAGAAACCAGAGTAAAAGTTTCCCCCGCAATCTGTTCCCTTTTTTGCTAGATGAACGAACGTCTCTCCACATGCTCAGTTCTGAGGGATTATTATGTGTGAAAACCGTCTTTCAAATAGCTTTTTGGGAACACAAAGTTTCTTTTCATTTGCAAAATCCACTGCATACATGTATATGGTGAGGTACTAACTCCAACTCGGTTTTACAGTGCAAACTGAAGGAACTTCAAACAGGCACTAGGAAAAAGACTGAGAAACCAGAGTAAAAGTTTCCCTGCAAACCGATCCCTTTGTGCTAGGTGAACGAACGTCTCTCCACATGCTCAGTTCTGAGAGATAAGTGTGTGTGAAAGCCGTACTTCACCTAGCTTGTTGGGAACACAAAGTTTGTTTTCAGTTGCAAAATCCACTCCTTACATATATATGGGGAAGTACTTGTTCCAACTCGCTTTTACAGTGCAAACTGCAGGAACTTCAAACCGGCACTAGGAAACAGACTGAGAAACCAGAGTAAAAGTTTCTCCTGCAACCCGTTCCCTTTGTGCTAGATGAACGAACGTCTCTCCAAATGCTCAGTTCTGAGAGATAAGTGTGTGTGAAAGCCGTCCTTCACCTAGCTTTTTGGGAACACAAAGTTTCTTTTCACTTGCAAATTCCACTCCATACATATATATGTGGAGGTACTAGCTCCAACTCGGTTTTACAGTGTAAACTGCAGGAACTTCCAAACGGCACTAGGAAACAGACTGAGAAACCAGAGTAAAAGTTTCTTCTGCAACCCGTTCCCTTTGTGCTAGATGAACGTACGTCTCTCCACATGCTCAGTTCTGAGAGATAAGTGTGTGTGAAAGCCGTCCTTCACCTAGCTTGTTGGGAACACAAAGTTTCTTTTCACTTGCAAACTCCACTCCATACATATATATGGGGAGGTACTAGCTCCAACTCGGTTTTACAGTGCAAACTGCCGGAATTTCAAACCGGTACTAGGAAACAGACAGAGAAACCAGAGTAAAAGTTTCTCCTGCAACCCGTTCCCTTTGTGCTAGATGAACGAACGTCTCTCCACATGCTCAGTTCTGAGAGATAAGTGTGAGTGAAAGCCGTCCTTCACCTAGCTTGTTGGGAACACAAAGTTTCTTTTCACTTGCAAACTCAACTCCATACATATATATGGAGAGGTACTAGCTCCAACTCGGTTTTACAGTGAAAACTGCAGGAACTTCAAACCGGCACTAGGAAACAGCCTGAGAAAACAGAGTAAAAGTTTCCCCTGCAACCCGTTCCCTTTGTGCTAGATGAACGAAGGTCTCTCCTCATGCTCAGTTCTGAGAGATAAGTGTGTGTGAAACCCGTCCTTCACCTAGCTTGTTGGGAACACAAAGTTTCTTTTCACTTGCAAACTCCAGTCCATATATATATATGGGGAGGTACTAGCTCCAACTAGGTTTTACACTGCAAACTGCAGGAATTTCAAACCGGCACTAGGAAACAGACTGAGAAACCAGAGTAAAAGTTTCTCCTGCAACCCGTTCCCTTTGTGCTAGATGCACGAACGTCTCTCCTCATGCTCAGTTCTGAGAGATAAGTGTGTGTGGAAGCCGTCCTTCAACTAGCTTGTTGGGAACACAAAGTTTCTTTTCACTTGCAAACTCCACTCCATACATATATATGAGGAGGTACTAGCTCCAACCCGGTTTTACAGTGCAAAATGCAGGAACTTCAAACCGGCACTAGGAAACAGTCTGAGAAACCAGAGTAAAATTTTCCCCTGCAATTCGTTCCCAATGTGCTAGATGAACGAACGTCTCTCCACATGCTCATTTCTGAGAGATAAGTGTGTGTGAAAGCCGTCCTTCAGCTTGCTTGTTGGGAACACAAAGTTTCTTTTCAATTGCAAACTCCACTCCATACATATATATGGGGAGGTACTAGCTCCAACTCGGTTTTACAGTAAAAACTGCAGGAACTTCAAACCGGCACTAGGAAACAGACTGAGAAACCAGAGTAATGTTTCTCCTGCAACACGTTCCCTTTGTGCTAGATGAACGAACGTCTCTCCACATGCTAGGTTCTGAGAGATAAGTTTGTGTGAAAGCCGTCCTTCACCTAACTTGTAGGGAACACAAAGATTCTTTTCAGATGCAAACTCCACTCCATACATTTATATGGGGAGGTACTAGCTCCAACTCGGTTTTACAGTGAAAACTGCAGGAACTTCAAACCGGCACTAGGAAACAGACTGAGAAACGAGAGTAATAGTTTCTCCTGCAACCCGTTCCCTTTGTGCTAGATGAACGAACGCCTCTCCACATGCTCAGTTCTGAGACAGAAGTGTGTGTGAAAGCCGCCCTTCACCTAGCTTGTTGGGAACACAAAGTTTCTTTTCAGTTGCAAACCCCACTCCATACATATATATGGGGAAGTACTAGCTCCAACTCGCTTTTACAGTGCAAACTGCAGGTACTTCAAACCGGCACTAGGAAACAGACTGAGAAACCAGAGTAAAAGTTTCTCCTGCAAAACGTTCCCTTTGTGCTAGATGAACGAACGTCTCTCCACATGCTCATTTCTGAGAGATAAGTGTGTGTGAAAGCCGTCCTTCACCTAGCTTGTAGGAAGCACAAAGTTTCTTTTCAGTTGCAAACTCCTCTCCATACATTTATATGGGGAGGTACTAGCTCCAACTCGGTTTTACAGTGCAAACTGCAGAGTTTCAAACCGGCACTAGGAAACAGACTGAGAAACCAGAGTAAAAGTTTCCCCTGCAACCCGTTCCCTTTGTGCTAGATGAACGAACGTCTCTCCACATGCTCAGGTCTGAGAGATTAGTGTGTGTGAAAGCCGTCCTTCACCTAGCTTGTAGGAAACACAAAGTTTCTTTTCAGTTGCAAACTACACTCCATACATTTATATGGGGAGGTACTAGCTCCAACTCGGTTTTACAGTGAAAACTGCAGGAACTTCAAACCGGCACTAGGGAACAGACTGAGAAACCAGAATAAAAGTTTCTCCTGCAAACCGTTCCCTTTGTGCTAGACGAACGAACGTCTCTCCACATGCTCAGTTCTGAGAGATAAGTGTGTTTGAAAGCCGTCCTTCACCTAGCTTGTTGGGAACACAAAGTTTCTTTTCAGGTGCAAACTCCAATCCATACATATATATGGGGAGGTTCTAAATCCAACTCGGTTTTACAGTGAAAACTACAGGAACTTTAAACCGGCACTAAGAAACAGACTGAGAAACCAGAGTAAATGTTTCTCCTGCAACCCGTTCCCTTTGTGCTAGATGAACGAACGTCTCTCCACATGCTCAGTTCTGAGAGATAAGTGTGTGTGAAAGCCGTCCTTCACTTAGCTTGTAGGGAACACAAAGTTTCTTTTCACTTGCAAACTCCAATCCATACATATATATGGGGAGGTACTAGCTCCAACTCGGATTTACAGTGAAAACTGCAGGAACTTCAAACAGGCACTAGGAAACAGACTGAGAAATCAGAGTAAAAATTTCTCCTGCAACCCGTTCCCTTTGTGCTAGATGAACGAACGTCTCTCCTCATGCTCAGTTCTGAGGGATAAGTGTGTGTGAAAGCCGTCCTTCACCTTGCTTGTTGGGAACACAAAGTTTCTTTTCAGGTGCAAACACCAATCCATACATATATATGAGGAGGTACTAGCTCCAACTCGGTTTTACAGTGAAAACTACAGGAACTTTAAACCGGCACTAGGAAACAGACTGAGAAACCAGAGTAAATGTTTCTCCTGCAACCCGTTCCCATTGTGCTAGATGAACGAACGTCTCTCCAAATGCTCAGTTCTGAGAGATAAGTGTGTGTGAAAGCCGTCCTTTACCTTGCTTGTTGGGAACACAAATTTCTTTTCACTTGCAAACTCCACTCCATACATATATATGGGGAGGTACTTGCTCCAACTCGATTTTACAGTATAAACTGCAGGAACTTCAAACCGGCACTAGGAAACAGACTGAGAAACCAGAGTAAAGTTTCCCCTGCAACAAGTTCCATTTGTGCTAGATGAACGAACGTCTCTCCACATGCTCAGTTCTGAGAGATAAGTGTGTGTGAAAGCCGTCCTTCACCTAACTTGTAGGGAACACAAAGATTCTTTTCAGATGCAAACTCCACTCCATACATTTATATGGGGAGGTACAAGCTCCAAACCGGATTTACAGTGAAAACTGCAGGAACTTCCAACCGGCACTAGGAAACAGACTGAGAAACTAGAGTAAAAATTTCTCTTGCAACCCGTTCCCTTTGTGCTAGATGAACGAACGTCTCTCCTCATGCTCAGTTCTGAGAGATAAGTGTGTGTGAAAGCCGTCCTTCACCTTACTTGTTTGGAACACAAAGTTTCTTTTCAGTTGCAAACTTCACTCCATACATTTATATGGGGAGGTACTAGCTCCAACTCGGTTTTACAGTATAAACTGCAGGAACTTCAAACCGGCACTAGGAAACAGACTGAGAAACCAGAGTAAATGTTTCTCAAAACACGTTCCATTTGTGCTAGATGAACGAACGTCTCTCCACATGCTCAGTTCTGAGAGATAAGTCTGTGGGAAAGCCGTCCTTCAACTAACTTGTAGGGAACACAAAGATTCTTTTCAGATGCAAACTCCACTCCATACATTTATATGGGGAGGTACTAGCTCCAAATCGGATTTACAGTGAAAACTGCAGGAACTTCCAACCGGCACTAGGAAACAGACAGAGAAACCAGAGTAAAAGTTTCTCCTGCAACCCGTTCCATTTGTGCTAGATGAACGAACGTCTCTCCACATGCTCAGTTCTGAGAGATAAGTGTGTGTGAAAGCCGTCCTTCACTTAGCTTGTAGGGAACACAAAGTTTCTTTTCACTTGCAAACTCCACTCCATACAATTATATGGGGAGGTACTAGCTCAAACACGGTTTTACAGTGAAAAATGCAGGAACTTCAAACAGGCACTAGGAAACAGACTGAGAAACCAGAGTAAAAATTTCTCCTGCAACACGTTCCCTTTGTGCTAGATGAACGAACGTCTCTCCACATGCTCAGTTCTGAGAGATAAGTGTGTGTGAAAGCCGTCCTTCACCTAGCTTGTTGGGAACACAAAGTTTCTTTTCAGTTGCAAACTCCACTCCTTACAATTATATGGGGAGGTACTAGCTCCAACCCGGTTTTACAGTGCAAACTGCAGGAACTTCAAACCGGCACTAGAAAACAGACTGAGAAACCAGAGTAAAAGTTTCCCCTGCAATTCGTTCCCTTTGTGCTAGATGAACGAACGTCTCTCCACATGCTCATTTCTGAGAGATACGTGTGTGTGAAAGCCGTACTTCACCTAGCTTGTAGGAAACACTAAGTTTCTTTTCAGTTGCAAACTACACTCCATACATTTATATGGGGATTAACTAGCTCCAACTCGGTTTTACAGTGAAAACTGCAGGAACTTCAAACCGGCACTAGGAAAAAGACTGAGAAACCACAGTAAAAGTTCCTCCTGCAACCTGTTCCCTTTGTGCTAGATGAACGAACGTCTCTCCACATGCTCAGTTCTGAGACAGAAGTGTGTGTGAAACCCGTCCTTCACCTAGCTTGTTTTGAACACAAAGGTTCTTTTCAATTGCAAACTCCACTCCATACATATATATGGGGAAGTACTAGCTCCAACTCGGTTTTACAGTGAAAACTGCAGGAACTTCAAACCGGCACTAGGAAACAGACTGAGATACCAGAGTAAAAGTTTCTCCTGCAACCCGTTCCCTTTGTGCTAGATGAACGAACGTCTCTCCACATGCTCAGTTCTGAGAGATAAGTGTGTGTGAAAGCCGTCCTTCACTTAGCTTGTAGGGAACACAAAGTTTCTTTTCACTTGCAAACTCCAATCCATACATATATATGGGGAGGTACTAGCTCCAACCCGGTTTTACAGTGCAAACTGCAGGAACTTCAAACCGGCACTAGGAAACAGACTGAGAAACCAGAGTAAAAGTTTCCCCTGCAATTCGTTCCCTTTGTGCTAGATGAACGAACGTCTCTCCACATTCTCATTTCTGAGAGATACGTGTGTGTGAAAGCCGTCCTTCACTTAACTTGTAGGGAACACAAAGATTCTTTTCAGATGCAAACTCCAATTCCATACATTTATATGGGGAGGTACTAGCTCCAAATCGGATTTACAGTGACAACTGCAGGAACTTCCAACCGGCACTAGGAAACAGACAGAGAAACCAGAGTAAAAGTTTCTCCTTCAACCCGTTCCCTTTGTGCTAGATGAACGAACGTCTCTCCACATGCTCAGTTCTGAGAGATAAGTGTGTGTGAAAGCCGTCCTTCACTTAGCTTGTAGGGAACACAAAGTTTCTTTTCACTTGCAAACTCCAATCCATACATATATATGGGGAGGTACTAGCTCCAACCCGGTTTTACAGTGAAAACTGCAGGAACTTCAAACCGGCACTAGGAAACAGACTGAGAAACCAGAGTAAAAGTTTCTCCTGCAACCCGTTCCCTTTGTGCTAGATGAACGAACGTCTCTCCACATGCTCAGTTCTGAGACAGAAGTGTGTGTGAAACCCGTCCTTCACCTAGCTTGTTGGGAACACAAAGGTTCTTTTCAATTGCAAACTCCACTCCATACATATATATGGGGAAGTACTAGCTCCAACTCGGTTTTACAGAAAAAACTGCAGGAACTTCAAACCGGCACTACGAAACAGACTGAGAAACCAGAGTAAAAGTTTCTCCTGCAACACGTTCCCTTTGTGCTACATGAACGAACGTCTCTCCACATGCTCAGTTCTGAGAGATAAGTGTGTGTGAAAGCCGTCCTTCACCTAGCTTGTTGTGAACACAAAGTTTCTTTTCACTTGCAAACTCCACTCCATACATATATATGGGGAGGTACTAGCTCCAACTCGCTTTTACAGTGCAAACTGCAGGAACTTCAAACCGGCACTAGGAAACATACTGAGAAACAAGAGTAAAAGTTTCTCATGCAACCCTTTCCCTTTGTGCTAGATGAACGAAAGTCTCTACACATGCACATTTCGGAGAGATAAGTGTGTGTGAAAGCCGTCCTTCAACTAGCTTGTAGGAAGCACAAAGTTTCTTTTCAGTTGCAAACACCACTCCATACATTTATATGGGGAGGTACTAGCTCCAACACGGTTTTACAGTGAAAACTGCAGGAACTTCAAACCCGCACTAGGAAACAGACTGAGAAACCAGAGTAAAAGTTTCTCCTGCAACCCGTTCCCTTTGTGCTAGATGAACGATCGTCTCTCCACATGCTCATTTCTGAGAGATAAGTGTGTGTGAAAGCCGTCCGTCACTTAGCTTGTAGGAAACACAAAGTTTCTTTTCAGTTGCAAACTCCACTCCATACATTTATATGGGGAGGTACAATCTCCAACTCGGTTTTACAGTGAAAACTGCAGGAATTTCAAACCGGCACTAGGAAACAGACTGAGAAACCACAGATAAAGTTTCTCCTGCAACCCGTTCCCTTTGTGCTAGATGAACGAACGTCTCTCCACATGCTCACTTCTGAGACAGAAGTGTGTGTGAAAGCCGTCCTTCACCTAGCTTGTTGGGAACACAAAGTTTCTTTACACTTGCAAACTCCACTCCATATATTTATATGGGGAAGTAGTAGCTCCAACTCGGTTTTACAGTGAAAACTGCAGGAACTTCAAACCGGCACTAGGAAACAGACTGAGAAACCAGAGTAAAAGTTTCTCCTGCAAACCGTTCCCTTTGTGCAAGATGAACGAACGTCTCTCCACATGCTCAGTTCTGAGAGATATGTGTGTTTGAAAGCCGTCCTTCACCTAGCTTGTTGGGAACACAAAGTTTCTTTTCAGGTGCAAACTCCAATCCATACATATATATTGGGAGGTACTAGCTCCAACTCGGTTTTACAGTGAAAACTACAGGAAGTTCTAACCGGCACTAGGAAACAGACTGAGAAACCAGAGTAAAAGTTTCTCCTGCAAACCGTTCCCTTTGTGCTAGATGAACGAACGTCTCTCCACGTGCTCAGTTCTGAGAAATATGTGTGTGTGAATGCCGTACTTCACCAAGCTTGTTGGGAACACAAAGTTCCTTTTCACTTTCAAACACCACTCCATACATATATATGGGGAGGTACTAGCTAGAACTCGGTTTTACAGTGAAAACTGCAGGAACTTCAAACCGGCACTAGGAAACAGACTGAGAAACCAGAGTAAAAGTTTCCCCTGCAACCCATTCCCTTTGTGCTAGATGAAAGAACGTCTCTCAACATGCTCAGTTCTGAGAGATTAGTGTGTGTTAAAGCCGTCCTTCACCTAGCTTGTTGTGAACACAAAGTTTCTTTTCAGTTGCAAACTCCACTCCATACATATATATGGGGAGGTACTAGCTCCAACTCCGTTTTACAGTGCAAACTGCAGGAACATCAAACCGGCACTAGGAAACAGACTGAGAAACCAGAGTAAAAGTTCCCCCTGCAACCCGTTCCTTTTGTGCTAGATGAACGAACGTCTCTCCACATGCTCATTTCTGAGAGATAAGTGTGTGTGAAAGCCGTACTTCACCTAGCTTGTTGGGAACACAAAGTTTCTTTCCACTTGCAAACTCCACTCCATACATATATATGGGGAGGTACTAGCCCCAACTCGGTTTTACAGTGAAAACTGCAGAAACTTCAAACCGGCACTAGGAAACAGACTGAGAGACCAGAGTAAAAGTTTCTCCTGCAACCCGTTCCCTTTGTGCTAGATGAACGAACGTCTCTACACATGCTAAGTTCTGAGACAGAAGTGTGTGTGAAAGCCGTCCTTCACCTAGCTTGTTGGGAACACAAAGTTTCTTTTCACTTGCAAACTCCACTCCGTACATATATATGGGGAGGTACTAGCTCCAACTCGGTTTTACAGTGCAAACTGCAGGAACTTCAAACCGGCACTAGGAAACAGACTGAGAAACCAGAGTAAAAGTTTCTCCTGCAACCCGTTCCCTTTGTGCTAGATGAACGAACGTCTCTCCACATGCTCATTTCTGAGAGATAAGTGTGTGTGAAAGCCGTCCTTCACCTAGCTTGTAGGAAACACAAAGTTTCTTTTCAGTTGCAAACTCCACTCCGTACATTTATATGGGGAGGTACAAGCTCCAACTCGGTTTTACAGTGAAAACTGCAGGAACTTCAAACCGGCACTAGGAAACAGACTGAGAAACCAGAATAAAAGTTTCTCCTGCAACCCGTTCCTTTTGTGCTAGATGAACGAACGTCTCTCCACATGCTCAGCTCTGAGAGATAAGTGTGTGTTAAAGCCTTCCTTCACCTAGCTTGTTGGGAACACAAAGATTCTTTTCAGTTGCAAACTCCACTCCATACATATATATGGGGAGGTACTAGCTCCAAATAGGTTTTACAGTGAAAACTGCAGGAATATCAAACCGGCACTAGGAAACAGACTGAGAAACCAGAGTAATAGTTTCTCCTGCAACCCGTTCAATTTGTGCTAGATGAACGAAAGTGTCTCCACATTCTCAGTTCTGAGAGATAAGTGTGTGTGAAAGCCGTCCTTCACCTAGCTTGTTGGGAACACAAAGTTTCTTTTCACTTGCAAACTCCACTAAATACATTTATATGGGGAAGTACTAGCTCCAACTCGGTTTTACAGTGCAACCTGCAGGAACTTCAAACAGGCACTAGGAAACAGACTGAGAAACCAGAGTAAAAGTTTCTCCTGCAACCCGTTCTTTTTGTGCTAGATGAACGAACGTCTCTCCACATGCTCAGTTCTGAGAGATAAGTGTGTGTGAAAGCCGTACTTCACCTAGCTTGTTGGGAACACAAAGTTTCTTTTCACTTGCAAACTCCACTCCATTCATAATTATGGGGAGGTACTAGCACCAACTCGGTTTTTACAGTGCAAAATGCAGGAACTTCAAACCGGCACTAGGAAACAGACTGAGAAACCAGAGTAAAAGTTTCTCCTGCAACCCGTTCCTTTTGTGCTAGATGAACAAACGTCTCCCCACATGCTCAGTTCTGAGAGATAAGTGTGTGTGAAAGCCGTCCTTCATCTAGCTTGTTGGGAACACAAAGTTTCTTTTCACTTGCAAACTCCACTCCATACATATATATGGGGAGGTACTAGCTCCAACTCGGTTTTACAGTGCAAACTGCAGGAACTTCAAACCAGCACTAGGAAACAGACTGAGAAACCAGAGTAAAAGTTTCCCTGCAACCCGATCCCCTTGTGCTAAATGAACGAACGTCTATCCACATGCTCAGTTATGAGAGAAAAGGGTGTGTGAAAGCCGTCCTTCACCTAGCTTGTTGGGAACACAAAGTTAATTTTCAGTTGCAAACTCCACTCCATACATATATATGGGGAGGTACTAGTTCCAACTATGTTTTACAGTGAAATCTCAGTATCTTCATACCAGCACTAGGAAACAGACTGATAAACCAGAGTAAAAGTTTCTTCTGCAACCCTTTCCCTTTGGCCTAGATGAACGAACGTCTCTAAACATGCTCATTTCTGAGAGATAATTGTGTGTGAAAGACGTCCTTCACATAGATTGTTGGGAACACAAAGATACTTTTCAGTTGCCAAATCCAATCCTTACATATATATATGGAGGTACTAAATCCAAATCTGTTTTACAGAGAAAACTGCAGGAACTTCAAACCGGCACTAGGAAACAGACTGTGAGTCCAGAGTAAATCTTTCCCCTGCAACACGTTCATTTTCTGCTAGATGAACGAAAGTCTCTCCACATGCTCAGTTGTGAGAGATAAGTGTGTGTGAAAGCCGTCTTTCACCTAGCTTGTTGGGAACACAAAGATTCTGTTCAGTTAGAAAATCCTCTCCATACATATCTATGGGTAGGGACTAGCTCCAACTCGGTTTTGCAGTGAAAACTGCAGGAATTTCAAACCGGCCTTAGGAAACAGACTGAGAAACCAGAGAAAAAGTTTCTCCTGCAACCCGTGCCTTTGTGCTAGATGAACGAACGTCTCTCCACATGCTCAGTTCTGAGAGATAAGTGCGTGTGAATGCCGTCCTTCACCTAGCTTGTTGGGAACACAAAGTTTCTTTTCCCTTGCAAACTCCACTCCATACATATTTATGTGGATGTACAAGCTCCAACTCGATTTTACAGTGAAACATGCAGGAACTTCAAACCGGCACTAGGAACTAGACTGAGAAACCAGAGTAAAAGTTTCTCCTGCAACCCTTTCCCTTGTGCTACATGAACGAACGTCTCTCCACATGCTCAGTTGTGAGAGATAAGTGTGTGTGAAAGCCGTCTTTCACCTAGCTTGTTGGGAACACAAAGTTTCTTTTCATTTGCAAAATCCAATCCATACATATATATGGGGAGGTACTAGCTCCATCTCGCTTTTACAGTGAAAACTGCAGGAACTTCAAACCGGCACTAGGAAACAGACTGAGAAACCAGAGTAAAAGTTTCACCTGCAACCCGTTCCCTTTGTGCTTGATGAACGAACGTCTTTCCACATGCTCAGTTCTGAGAGATAAGTGTGTGTGAAAGACGTCCTTCACATAGATTGTTGGAAACACAAACTTTATTTTCAGTTGCCAAATCCACTCTTTACATATATATATGGAGGTACTAACTCCAACTCTCTTTTACAGAGAAAACTGCAGGAAATTCAAACCGGCACTAGGAAACAGACTGAGATACCAGAGTAAAAATTTCCCCTGCAAAACGTTCCCTTTGTGCTAGATGAACCAACATCTCTCCACATTCTCATTTCTGAGAGATAAGTGTGTGTGAAAGCCGTCTTTCACCTAGCTTGTTGGGAACACAAAGATTCTTTTCAGTAGCAAACTCCACTCCATACATATATATGGGGAGGTACGAGCTCCAACACTGTTTTACTGTGAAAACAGCAGGAACTTCAAACAGGCACTAGGAAACAGACTGAGAAACCAGAGTAATTGTTTCTCCTGCAACCTGTTCCCTTTGTGCTAGATGAACGAACGTCTCTCCACACGCTCAGTTCTGAGAGATAACTGTGAGTGAAAGACGTCCTTCACCTAGCTTGTTGGGAACACAAAGTTTCTATTAAGATGCCAACCCCACCCCATACATATATATGGGGAGGTACTAGCCCCAACTCGTTTTTAAAGTGAAAACTGCAGGAAATTCTAACCGGCATTAGGAAACAGTCTGAGAAACCAGTGTAAAATTTCTCCTGCATCCCGTTCCCTTTGTGATAGATGAACGAACGTCTTTCCACATGCTCATTTCTGAGAGTTATTTGTGTGTGAAAGCCGTCCTTCACCTAGCTTGTTTTGAAGACAAAGTTTCTTTTCATTTGCAAACTCCACTCCATAAATATACATGGGGTTGTACTAGCTTCAACACGGTTTTACAGTGATAACTCAGGAACTTGAAACCGGCAGGACGAAACAGACTGTGAAACAAGAGTAAAAGTTTATCCTGCAACAAGTTCCCTTTGTGCTAGATGAACGAACGTCTACCACATGCTCAGTTCTGAGAGAAAAGAGTGTGTGAAAGCCGTCCTTCACCTAGCTTGATGTTAACACAAAGTTTCTTTTCAGTAGAAAACTCCACTCCATACATATATGTGAGGAGGTACGAGCTCCAACTCGGTTTTACAGTGAAAACTGCAGTAACTTCAAACCGGCACTAGGAACTAGACTGAGAAACCAGAGTAAAAGTTTCTCCTAGAACCCGTGCCCTTTGTGCTAGATGAACGAACGTCTATCCACATGCTCAATTCTGAGAGATAAGTAAGTGTGAAAGCCGTCGTTCACCTAGCTTCTTGGGAACACAAAGTTTCTTTTCAGTTGATAACTCCAATCCATACATATTTATGTGGAGGTACTAGCTCCAACTCGGTTTTACAGTGAAAATTGCAGGAACTTCAAACCGGCACTAGGAACTAGACTGAGAAACCAGACTAAAAGTTTCTCCTGCAACACTTTCCCTTGTGCTACATGAAAGAACGTCTCTCCACATGCTCAGTTCTGAGAGATAAGTGTGTGTGAAAGCCGTCCTTCACCTAGCTTGTTGGGAACACAAAGTTTCTTTTCATTTGCAAAATCCAATCCATATTTATATATGGGGATGTACTAGCTCCATCTCGCATTTACAGTGAAAACTGCAGGAACTTCAAACCGGCACTAGGAAACAGACTGAGAAACCAGAGTAAAAGTTTCACCTGCAACCCGTTCCCTTTGTGCTAGATGAACGAACGTCTTTCCACATGCTCAGTTCTGAGAGATAATTGTGTGTGAAAGACGTCCTTCACCTAGCTTGTTGGGAACACAAAGTTTCTTTTCACTTGCAAACTCCACTCCATACATATATATGGGGAGGTACTAGCTCCAACTCGGTTTTACAGTGCAAACTGCAGGAACTTCAAACCAGCACTAGGAAACAGACTGAGAAACCAGAGTAAAAGTTTCCCTGCAACCCGATCCCCTTGTGCTAAATGAACGAACGTCTATCCACATGCTCAGTTATGAGAGAAAAGGTTGTGTGAAAGCCGTCCTTCACCTAGCTTGTTGGGAACACAAAGTTAATTTTCAGTTGCAAACTCCACTCCATACATATATATGGGGAGGTACTAGTTCCAACTATGTTTTACAGTGAAATCTCAGTATCTTCATACCAGCACTAGGAAACAGACTGATAAACCAGAGTAAAAGTTTCTTCTGCAACCCTTTCCCTTTGGCCTAGATGAACGAACGTCTCTAAACATGCTCATTTCTGAGAGATAAGTGTGTGTGAAAGACGTCCTTCACATAGATTGTTGGGAACACAAAGATACTTTTCAGTTGCCAAATCCAATCCTTACATATATATATGGAGGTACTAAATCCAACTCTGTTTTACAGAGAAAACTGCAGGAACTTCAAACCGGCACTAGGAAACAGACTGAGAGTCCAGAGTAAATCTTTCCCCTGCAACACGTTCATTTTCTGCTAGATGAACGAAAGTCTCTCCACATGCTCAGTTGTGAGAGATAAGTGTGTGTGAAAGCCGTCTTTCACCTAGCTTGTTGGGAACACAAAGATTCTGTTCAGTTAGAAAATCCTCTCCATACATATCTATGGGTAGGGACTAGCTCCAACTCGGTTTTGCAGTGAAAACTGCAGGAATTTCAAACCGGCCTTAGGAAACAGACTGAGAAACCAGAGAAAAATTTCTCCTGCAACCCGTGCCTTTGTGCTAGATGAACGAACGTCTCTCCACATGCTCAGTTCTGAGAGATAAGTGCGTGTGAAAGCCGTCCTTCACCTAGCTTGTTGGGAACACAAAGTTTCGTTTCCCTTGCAAACTCCACTCCATAAATATTTATGTGGAGGTACAAGCTCCAACTCGATTTTACAATGAAACATGCAGGAACTTCAAACCGGCACTAGGAACTAGACTGAGAAACCAGAGTAAAAGTTTCTCCTGCAACCCTTTCCCTTGTGCTACATGAACGAACGTCTCTCCACATGCTTAGTTGTGAGAGATAAGTGTGTGTGAAAGCCGTCTTTCACCTAGCTTGTTGGGAACACAAAGTTTCTTTTCATTTGCAAAATCCAATCCATACATATATATGGGGAGGTACTAGCTCCATCTCGCTTTTACAGTGAAAACTGCAGGAACTTCAAACCGGCACTAGGAAACAGACTGAGAAACCAGAGTAAAAGTTTCACCTGCAACCCGTTCCCTTTGTGCTTGATGAACGAACGTCTTTCCACATGCTCAGTTCTGAGAGATAAGTGTGTGTGAAAGACGTCCTTCACATAGATTGTTGGAAACACAAACTTTATTTTCAGTTGCCAAATCCACTCTTTACATATATATATGGAGGTACTAACTCCAACTCTGTTTTACAGAGAAAACTGCAGGAAATTCAAACCGGCACTAGGAAACAGACTGAGATACCAGAGTAAAAATTTCCCCTGCAAAACGTTCCCTTTGTGCTAGATGAACCAACATCTCTCCACATTCTCATTTCTGAGAGATAAGTGTGTGTGAAAGCCGTCTTTCACCTAGCTTGTTGGGAACACAAAGATTCTTTTCAGTAGCAAACTCCACTCCATACATATATATGGGGAGGTACGAGCTCCAACACTGTTTTACTGTGAAAACAGCAGGAACTTCAAACAGGCACTAGGAAAGAGACTGAGAAACCAGAGTAATTGTTTCTCCTGCAACCTGTTCCCTTTGTGCTAGATGAACGAACGTCTCTCCACACGCTCAGTTCTGAGAGATAACTGTGAGTGAAAGACGTCCTTCACCTAGCTTGTTGGGAACACAAAGTTTCTATTAAGATGCCAACCCCACCCCATACATATATATGGGGAGGTACTAGCCCCAACTCGTTTTTAAAGTGAAAACTGCAGGAAATTCTAACCGGCATTAGGAAACAGTCTGAGAAACCAGTGTAAAATTTCTCCTGCATCCCGTTCCCTTTGTGATAGATGAACGAACGTCTTTCCACATGCTCATTTCTGAGAGTTATTTGTGTGTGAAAGCCGTCCTTCACCTAGCTTGTTTTGAAGACAAAGTTTCTTTTCATTTGCAAACTCCACTCCATAAATATACATGGGGTTGTACTAGCTTCAACACGGTTTTACAGTGATAACTCAGGAACTTGAAACCGGCAGGACGAAACAGACTGTGAAACAAGAGTAAAAGTTTATCCTGCAACAAGTTCCCTTTGTGCTAGATGAACGAACGTCTCTCCACATGCTCAGTTCTGAGAGAAAAGAGTGTGTGAAAGCCGTCCTTCACCTAGCTTGATGTTAACACAAAGATTCTTTTCAGTAGAAAACTCCACTCCATACATATATGTGAGGAGGTACGAGCTCCAACTCGGTTTTACAGTGAAAACTGCAGTAACTTCAAACCGGCACTAGGAACTAGACTGAGAAACCAGAGTAAAAGTTTCTCCTAGAACCCGTGCCCTTTGTGCTAGATGAACGAACGTCTATCCACATGCTCAATTCTGAGAGATAAGTAAGTGTGAAAGCCGTCGTTCACCTAGCTTCTTGGGAACACAAAGTTTCTTTTCAGTTGATAACTCCAATCCATACATATTTATGTGGAGGTACTAGCTCCAACTCGGTTTTACAGTGAAAATTGCAGGAACTTCAAACCGGCACTAGGAACTAGACTGAGAAACCAGACTAAAAGTTTCTCCTGCAACACTTTCCCTTGTGCTACATGAAAGAACGTCTCTCCACATGCTCAGTTCTGAGAGATAAGTGTGTGTGAAAGCCGTCCTTCACCTAGCTTGTTGGGAACACAAAGTTTCTTTTCATTTGCAAAATCCAATCCATATTTATATATGGGGATGTACTAGCTCCATCTCGCATTTACAGTGAAAACTGCAGGAACTTCAAACCGGCACTAGGAAACAGACTGAGAAACCAGAGTAAAAGTTTCACCTGCAACCCGTTCCCTTTGTGCTAGATGAACGAACGTCCCTCCACATGCTCAGTTCTGAGAGATAATTGTGTGTGAAAGCCGTTCTTTACATAGCTTCTTGGGAACACAAAGTTTCTTTTCAATTGCAAACTCCACTCCATACATATATATGGGGAGGTACAAGCTCCAACTCTGTTTTACAGTGTAAACTGCAGGAATTTCAAACCGGCACTAGGAAACAGACTGAGAAACCAGAGTAAAAGTTTCTCCTGCAAACCGTTCCATTTATGCTAGATGAACGAACGTCTCTCCACATGCTCAGTTCTGAGAGAGGAGTGTGTGTGAAAGCCGTCCTTCACCTAGCTTGTTGGGAACACAAAGTTTCTTTTCACTTGCAAACTCCACTCCATACATATATATGGGGAGGTACTAGCTCCAACTCGGTTTTACAGTGCAAACTGCAGGAACTTCAAACCGGCACTAGGAAACAGACTGAGAATCCAGAGTAGAAGTTACTCCTGCAACCCGATCCCTTTGTGCTAGATGAACGAACGTCTCTCCTCATGCTCCGTTCTGAGAGATAAGTGTGTGTGAAAGCCGTCCTTCACCTAGCTTGTTGGGAACACAAAGTTCCTTTTCACTTGCAAACTCCACTCCATACATATATATGGGGAAGTACTAGCTCCAAATCGGTTTTACAGTGCAAACTGCAGGAACTTCAAACCGGCACTAGGAAACAGACTGAGCAACCAGAGTAAAAGTTTATCCTGCAACCCGTTCACTTTGTGCTAGATGAACGAACGTCTCTCCACATGCTCAGTTCTGAGAGATAAGTGTGTGTGAAAGCCGTCCTTCACCTAGCTTTTTGGGAACACAAAGTTTGTTTTCACTTGCAAACTCCACTCCATACATATATCGGGGAGGTACTAGTTCCAACTCGGTTTTACAGTGCAAACTGCAGGAACTTCAAACCGGCACTAGGAAACAGACTGAGAAACCAGAGTTAAAGTTTCCCTGCAACCCGATCCCCTTGTGCTAGATGAACGAACGTGTATCCACATGCTCAGTTATGAGAGAAAAGGGTGTGTGAAAGCCGTCCTTCACCTAGCTTGTTGGGAACACAAAGTTTCTTTTCACTTGCAAACTCCAGTCCATACATATATATGGGGAGGTACTAGTTCCAACTATGTTTTACATGAAATCTCAGTATCTTCATATCAGCACTAGGAAACAGACTGAGAAACCAGAGTAAAAGTTTCTTATGCAACCCTTTCCCTTTGGCCTAGATGAACGAACGTCTCTAAACATGCTCATTTCTGAGAGATAATTGTGTGTGAAAGACGTCCTTCACATAGATTGTTGGGAACACAAAGATACTTTTCAGTTGCCAAATCCAATCCTTACATATATATATGGAGGTACTAAATCCAACTCTGTTTTACAGAGAAAACTGCAGGAACTTCAAACCGGCACTAGGAAACAGACTGAGAGTCCAGAGTAAATCTTTCCCCTGCAACACGTTCATTTTCTGCTAGATGAACGAAAGTCTCTCCACATGCTCAGTTGTGAGAGATAAGTGTGTGTGAAAGCCGTCTTTCACCTGGCTTGTTGGGAACACAAAGATTCTGTTCAGTTAGAAAACCCTCTCCATACATATCTATGGGTAGGGACTAGCTCCAACACGGTTTTGCAGTGAAAACTGCAGGAATTTCAAACCGGCATTAGGAAACAGACTGAGAAACCAGAGAAAAATTTCTCCTGCCACCCGTGCCTTTGTGCTAGATGAACGAACGTCTCTCCACATGCTCAGTTCTGAGAGATAAGTGCGTGTGAAAGCAGTCCTTCACCTAGCTTGTTGGGAACACAAAGTTTCGTTTCCCTTGCAAACTCCACTCCATACATATTTATGTGGAGGTACAAGCTCCAACTCGATTTTACAGTGAAACATGCAGGAACTTCAAACCGGCACTAGGAACTAGACTGAGAAACCAGAGTAAAAGTTTCTCCTGCAACCCTTTCCCTTGTGCTACATGAACGAACGTCTCTCCACATGCTCAGTTGTGAGAGATAAGTGTGTGTGAAAGCCGTCCTTCACCTAGCTTTTTGGGAACACAAAGTTTCTTTTCATTTGCAAAATCCAATCCATACATATATATGGGGAGGTACGAGCTCCATCTCGCTTTTACAGTGAAAATTGCAGGAACTTCAAACCGGCACTAGGAAACAGACTGAGAAACCAGAGTAAAAGTTTCACCTGCAACCCGTTCCCTTTGTGCTAGATGAACGAACGTCTTTCCACATGCTCAGTTCTGAGAGATAAGTGTGTGTGAAAGACGTCCTTCACATAGATTGTTGGAAACACAAAGATTCTGTTCAGTTAGAAAATCCTCTCCATACATATCTATGGGTAGGGACTAGCTCCAACTCGGTTTTGCAGTGAAAACTGCAGGAATTTCAAACCGGCCTTAGGAAACAGACTGAGAAACCAGAGAAAAATTTCTCCTGCAACCCGTGCCTTTGTGCTAGATGAACGAACGTCTCTCCACATGCTCAGTTCTGAGAGATAAGTGCGTGTGAAAGCCGTCCTTCACCTAGCTTGTTGGGAACACAAAGTTTCGTTTCCCTTGCAAACTCCACTCCATAAATATTTATGTGGAGGTACAAGCTCCAACTCGATTTTACAATGAAACATGCAGGAACTTCAAACCGGCACTAGGAACTAGACTGAGAAACCAGAGTAAAAGTTTCTCCTGCAACCCTTTCCCTTGTGCTACATGAACGAACGTCTCTCCACATGCTTAGTTGTGAGAGATAAGTGTGTGTGAAAGCCGTCTTTCACCTAGCTTGTTGGGAACACAAAGTTTCTTTTCATTTGCAAAATCCAATCCATACATATATATGGGGAGGTACTAGCTCCATCTCGCTTTTACAGTGAAAACTGCAGGAACTTCAAACCGGCACTAGGAAACAGACTGAGAAACCAGAGTAAAAGTTTCACCTGCAACCCGTTCCCTTTGTGCTTGATGAACGAACGTCTTTCCACATGCTCAGTTCTGAGAGATAAGTGTGTGTGAAAGACGTCCTTCACATAGATTGTTGGAAACACAAACTTTATTTTCAGTTGCCAAATCCACTCTTTACATATATATATGGAGGTACTAACTCCAACTCTGTTTTACAGAGAAAACTGCAGGAAATTCAAACCGGCACTAGGAAACAGACTGAGATACCAGAGTAAAAATTTCCCCTGCAAAACGTTCCCTTTGTGCTAGATGAACCAACATCTCTCCACATTCTCATTTCTGAGAGATAAGTGTGTGTGAAAGCCGTCTTTCACCTAGCTTGTTGGGAACACAAAGATTCTTTTCAGTAGCAAACTCCACTCCATACATATATATGGGGAGGTACGAGCTCCAACACTGTTTTACTGTGAAAACAGCAGGAACTTCAAACAGGCACTAGGAAAGAGACTGAGAAACCAGAGTAATTGTTTCTCCTGCAACCTGTTCCCTTTGTGCTAGATGAACGAACGTCTCTCCACACGCTCAGTTCTGAGAGATAACTGTGAGTGAAAGACGTCCTTCACCTAGCTTGTTGGGAACACAAAGTTTCTATTAAGATGCCAACCCCACCCCATACATATATATGGGGAGGTACTAGCCCCAACTCGTTTTTAAAGTGAAAACTGCAGGAAATTCTAACCGGCATTAGGAAACAGTCTGAGAAACCAGTGTAAAATTTCTCCTGCATCCCGTTCCCTTTGTGATAGATGAACGAACGTCTTTCCACATGCTCATTTCTGAGAGTTATTTGTGTGTGAAAGCCGTCCTTCACCTAGCTTGTTTTGAAGACAAAGTTTCTTTTCATTTGCAAACTCCACTCCATAAATATACATGGGGTTGTACTAGCTTCAACACGGTTTTACAGTGATAACTCAGGAACTTGAAACCGGCAGGACGAAACAGACTGTGAAACAAGAGTAAAAGTTTATCCTGCAACAAGTTCCCTTTGTGCTAGATGAACGAACGTCTACCACATGCTCAGTTCTGAGAGAAAAGAGTGTGTGAAAGCCGTCCTTCACCTAGCTTGATGTTAACACAAAGTTTCTTTTCAGTAGAAAACTCCACTCCATACATATATGTGAGGAGGTACGAGCTCCAACTCGGTTTTACAGTGAAAACTGCAGTAACTTCAAACCGGCACTAGGAACTAGACTGAGAAACCAGAGTAAAAGTTTCTCCTAGAACCCGTGCCCTTTGTGCTAGATGAACGAACGTCTATCCACATGCTCAATTCTGAGAGATAAGTAAGTGTGAAAGCCGTCGTTCACCTAGCTTCTTGGGAACACAAAGTTTCTTTTCAGTTGATAACTCCAATCCATACATATTTATGTGGAGGTACTAGCTCCAACTCGGTTTTACAGTGAAAATTGCAGGAACTTCAAACCGGCACTAGGAACTAGACTGAGAAACCAGACTAAAAGTTTCTCCTGCAACACTTTCCCTTGTGCTACATGAAAGAACGTCTCTCCACATGCTCAGTTCTGAGAGATAAGTGTGTGTGAAAGCCGTCCTTCACCTAGCTTGTTGGGAACACAAAGTTTCTTTTCATTTGCAAAATCCAATCCATATTTATATATGGGGATGTACTAGCTCCATCTCGCATTTACAGTGAAAACTGCAGGAACTTCAAACCGGCACTAGGAAACAGACTGAGAAACCAGAGTAAAAGTTTCACCTGCAACCCGTTCCCTTTGTGCTAGATGAACGAACGTCTTTCCACATGCTCAGTTCTGAGAGATAATTGTGTGTGAAAGACGTCCTTCACCTAGCTTGTTGGGAACACAAAGTTTCTTTTCACTTGCAAACTCCACTCCATACATATATATGGGGAGGTACTAGCTCCAACTCGGTTTTACAGTGCAAACTGCAGGAACTTCAAACCAGCACTAGGAAACAGACTGAGAAACCAGAGTAAAAGTTTCCCTGCAACCCGATCCCCTTGTGCTAAATGAACGAACGTCTATCCACATGCTCAGTTATGAGAGAAAAGGTTGTGTGAAAGCCGTCCTTCACCTAGCTTGTTGGGAACACAAAGTTAATTTTCAGTTGCAAACTCCACTCCATACATATATATGGGGAGGTACTAGTTCCAACTATGTTTTACAGTGAAATCTCAGTATCTTCATACCAGCACTAGGAAACAGACTGATAAACCAGAGTAAAAGTTTCTTCTGCAACCCTTTCCCTTTGGCCTAGATGAACGAACGTCTCTAAACATGCTCATTTCTGAGAGATAAGTGTGTGTGAAAGACGTCCTTCACATAGATTGTTGGGAACACAAAGATACTTTTCAGTTGCCAAATCCAATCCTTACATATATATATGGAGGTACTAAATCCAACTCTGTTTTACAGAGAAAACTGCAGGAACTTCAAACCGGCACTAGGAAACAGACTGAGAGTCCAGAGTAAATCTTTCCCCTGCAACACGTTCATTTTCTGCTAGATGAACGAAAGTCTCTCCACATGCTCAGTTGTGAGAGATAAGTGTGTGTGAAAGCCGTCTTTCACCTAGCTTGTTGGGAACACAAAGATTCTGTTCAGTTAGAAAATCCTCTCCATACATATCTATGGGTAGGGACTAGCTCCAACTCGGTTTTGCAGTGAAAACTGCAGGAATTTCAAACCGGCCTTAGGAAACAGACTGAGAAACCAGAGAAAAATTTCTCCTGCAACCCGTGCCTTTGTGCTAGATGAACGAACGTCTCTCCACATGCTCAGTTCTGAGAGATAAGTGCGTGTGAAAGCCGTCCTTCACCTAGCTTGTTGGGAACACAAAGTTTCGTTTCCCTTGCAAACTCCACTCCATAAATATTTATGTGGAGGTACAAGCTCCAACTCGATTTTACAATGAAACATGCAGGAACTTCAAACCGGCACTAGGAACTAGACTGAGAAACCAGAGTAAAAGTTTCTCCTGCAACCCTTTCCCTTGTGCTACATGAACGAACGTCTCTCCACATGCTTAGTTGTGAGAGATAAGTGTGTGTGAAAGCCGTCTTTCACCTAGCTTGTTGGGAACACAAAGTTTCTTTTCATTTGCAAAATCCAATCCATACATATATATGGGGAGGTACTAGCTCCATCTCGCTTTTACAGTGAAAACTGCAGGAACTTCAAACCGGCACTAGGAAACAGACTGAGAAACCAGAGTAAAAGTTTCACCTGCAACCCGTTCCCTTTGTGCTTGATGAACGAACGTCTTTCCACATGCTCAGTTCTGAGAGATAAGTGTGTGTGAAAGACGTCCTTCACATAGATTGTTGGAAACACAAACTTTATTTTCAGTTGCCAAATCCACTCTTTACATATATATATGGAGGTACTAACTCCAACTCTGTTTTACAGAGAAAACTGCAGGAAATTCAAACCGGCACTAGGAAACAGACTGAGATACCAGAGTAAAAATTTCCCCTGCAAAACGTTCCCTTTGTGCTAGATGAACCAACATCTCTCCACATTCTCATTTCTGAGAGATAAGTGTGTGTGAAAGCCGTCTTTCACCTAGCTTGTTGGGAACACAAAGATTCTTTTCAGTAGCAAACTCCACTCCATACATATATATGGGGAGGTACGAGCTCCAACACTGTTTTACTGTGAAAACAGCAGGAACTTCAAACAGGCACTAGGAAAGAGACTGAGAAACCAGAGTAATTGTTTCTCCTGCAACCTGTTCCCTTTGTGCTAGATGAACGAACGTCTCTCCACACGCTCAGTTCTGAGAGATAACTGTGAGTGAAAGACGTCCTTCACCTAGCTTGTTGGGAACACAAAGTTTCTATTAAGATGCCAACCCCACCCCATACATATATATGGGGAGGTACTAGCCCCAACTCGTTTTTAAAGTGAAAACTGCAGGAAATTCTAACCGGCATTAGGAAACAGTCTGAGAAACCAGTGTAAAATTTCTCCTGCATCCCGTTCCCTTTGTGATAGATGAACGAACGTCTTTCCACATGCTCATTTCTGAGAGTTATTTGTGTGTGAAAGCCGTCCTTCACCTAGCTTGTTTTGAAGACAAAGTTTCTTTTCATTTGCAAACTCCACTCCATAAATATACATGGGGTTGTACTAGCTTCAACACGGTTTTACAGTGATAACTCAGGAACTTGAAACCGGCAGGACGAAACAGACTGTGAAACAAGAGTAAAAGTTTATCCTGCAACAAGTTCCCTTTGTGCTAGATGAACGAACGTCTCTCCACATGCTCAGTTCTGAGAGAAAAGAGTGTGTGAAAGCCGTCCTTCACCTAGCTTGATGTTAACACAAAGATTCTTTTCAGTAGAAAACTCCACTCCATACATATATGTGAGGAGGTACGAGCTCCAACTCGGTTTTACAGTGAAAACTGCAGTAACTTCAAACCGGCACTAGGAACTAGACTGAGAAACCAGAGTAAAAGTTTCTCCTAGAACCCGTGCCCTTTGTGCTAGATGAACGAACGTCTATCCACATGCTCAATTCTGAGAGATAAGTAAGTGTGAAAGCCGTCGTTCACCTAGCTTCTTGGGAACACAAAGTTTCTTTTCAGTTGATAACTCCAATCCATACATATTTATGTGGAGGTACTAGCTCCAACTCGGTTTTACAGTGAAAATTGCAGGAACTTCAAACCGGCACTAGGAACTAGACTGAGAAACCAGACTAAAAGTTTCTCCTGCAACACTTTCCCTTGTGCTACATGAAAGAACGTCTCTCCACATGCTCAGTTCTGAGAGATAAGTGTGTGTGAAAGCCGTCCTTCACCTAGCTTGTTGGGAACACAAAGTTTCTTTTCATTTGCAAAATCCAATCCATATTTATATATGGGGATGTACTAGCTCCATCTCGCATTTACAGTGAAAACTGCAGGAACTTCAAACCGGCACTAGGAAACAGACTGAGAAACCAGAGTAAAAGTTTCACCTGCAACCCGTTCCCTTTGTGCTAGATGAACGAACGTCCCTCCACATGCTCAGTTCTGAGAGATAATTGTGTGTGAAAGCCGTTCTTTACATAGCTTCTTGGGAACACAAAGTTTCTTTTCAATTGCAAACTCCACTCCATACATATATATGGGGAGGTACAAGCTCCAACTCTGTTTTACAGTGTAAACTGCAGGAATTTCAAACCGGCACTAGGAAACAGACTGAGAAACCAGAGTAAAAGTTTCTCCTGCAAACCGTTCCATTTATGCTAGATGAACGAACGTCTCTCCACATGCTCAGTTCTGAGAGAGGAGTGTGTGTGAAAGCCGTCCTTCACCTAGCTTGTTGGGAACACAAAGTTTCTTTTCACTTGCAAACTCCACTCCATACATATATATGGGGAGGTACTAGCTCCAACTCGGTTTTACAGTGCAAACTGCAGGAACTTCAAACCGGCACTAGGAAACAGACTGAGAATCCAGAGTAGAAGTTACTCCTGCAACCCGATCCCTTTGTGCTAGATGAACGAACGTCTCTCCTCATGCTCCGTTCTGAGAGATAAGTGTGTGTGAAAGCCGTCCTTCACCTAGCTTGTTGGGAACACAAAGTTCCTTTTCACTTGCAAACTCCACTCCATACATATATATGGGGAAGTACTAGCTCCAAATCGGTTTTACAGTGCAAACTGCAGGAACTTCAAACCGGCACTAGGAAACAGACTGAGCAACCAGAGTAAAAGTTTATCCTGCAACCCGTTCACTTTGTGCTAGATGAACGAACGTCTCTCCACATGCTCAGTTCTGAGAGATAAGTGTGTGTGAAAGCCGTCCTTCACCTAGCTTTTTGGGAACACAAAGTTTGTTTTCACTTGCAAACTCCACTCCATACATATATCGGGGAGGTACTAGTTCCAACTCGGTTTTACAGTGCAAACTGCAGGAACTTCAAACCGGCACTAGGAAACAGACTGAGAAACCAGAGTTAAAGTTTCCCTGCAACCCGATCCCCTTGTGCTAGATGAACGAACGTGTATCCACATGCTCAGTTATGAGAGAAAAGGGTGTGTGAAAGCCGTCCTTCACCTAGCTTGTTGGGAACACAAAGTTTCTTTTCACTTGCAAACTCCAGTCCATACATATATATGGGGAGGTACTAGTTCCAACTATGTTTTACATGAAATCTCAGTATCTTCATATCAGCACTAGGAAACAGACTGAGAAACCAGAGTAAAAGTTTCTTATGCAACCCTTTCCCTTTGGCCTAGATGAACGAACGTCTCTAAACATGCTCATTTCTGAGAGATAATTGTGTGTGAAAGACGTCCTTCACATAGATTGTTGGGAACACAAAGATACTTTTCAGTTGCCAAATCCAATCCTTACATATATATATGGAGGTACTAAATCCAACTCTGTTTTACAGAGAAAACTGCAGGAACTTCAAACCGGCACTAGGAAACAGACTGAGAGTCCAGAGTAAATCTTTCCCCTGCAACACGTTCATTTTCTGCTAGATGAACGAAAGTCTCTCCACATGCTCAGTTGTGAGAGATAAGTGTGTGTGAAAGCCGTCTTTCACCTGGCTTGTTGGGAACACAAAGATTCTGTTCAGTTAGAAAACCCTCTCCATACATATCTATGGGTAGGGACTAGCTCCAACACGGTTTTGCAGTGAAAACTGCAGGAATTTCAAACCGGCATTAGGAAACAGACTGAGAAACCAGAGAAAAATTTCTCCTGCCACCCGTGCCTTTGTGCTAGATGAACGAACGTCTCTCCACATGCTCAGTTCTGAGAGATAAGTGCGTGTGAAAGCAGTCCTTCACCTAGCTTGTTGGGAACACAAAGTTTCGTTTCCCTTGCAAACTCCACTCCATACATATTTATGTGGAGGTACAAGCTCCAACTCGATTTTACAGTGAAACATGCAGGAACTTCAAACCGGCACTAGGAACTAGACTGAGAAACCAGAGTAAAAGTTTCTCCTGCAACCCTTTCCCTTGTGCTACATGAACGAACGTCTCTCCACATGCTCAGTTGTGAGAGATAAGTGTGTGTGAAAGCCGTCCTTCACCTAGCTTTTTGGGAACACAAAGTTTCTTTTCATTTGCAAAATCCAATCCATACATATATATGGGGAGGTACGAGCTCCATCTCGCTTTTACAGTGAAAATTGCAGGAACTTCAAACCGGCACTAGGAAACAGACTGAGAAACCAGAGTAAAAGTTTCACCTGCAACCCGTTCCCTTTGTGCTAGATGAACGAACGTCTTTCCACATGCTCAGTTCTGAGAGATAAGTGTGTGTGAAAGACGTCCTTCACATAGATTGTTGGAAACACAAACTTTATTTTCAGTTGCCAAATCCACTCTTTACATATATATATGGAGGTACTAACTCCAACTCTCTTTTACAGAGAAAACTGCAGGAAATTCAAACCGGCACTAGGAAACAGACTGAGATACCAGAGTAAAAATTTCCCCTGCAAAACGTTCCCTTTGTGCTAGATGAACCAACATCTCTCCACATTCTCAGTTCTGAGAGATAAGTGTGTGTGAAAGCCGTCTTTCACCTAGCTTGTTGGGAACACAAAGATTCTTTTCAGTAGCAAACTCCACTCCATACATATATATGGGGAGGTACGAGCTCCAACATTGTTTTACTGTGAAAACAGCAGGAACTTCAAACAGGCACTTGGAAACAGACTGAGAAACCAGAGTAATTGTTTCTCCTGCAACCTGTTCCCTTTGTGCTAGATGAACGAACGTCTCTCCACACGCTCAGTTCTGAGAGATAACTGTGAGTGAAAAACGTCCTTCACCTAGCTTGTTGGGAACACAAAGTTTCTATTAAGTTGCCAACCCCACCCCATACATATATATGGGGAGGTACTAGTCCCAACTCGTTTTTAAAGTGAAAACTGCAGGAAATTCAAACCGGCATTAGGAAACAGTCTGAGAAACCAGTGTAAAATTTCTCCTGCATCCCGTTCCCTTTGTGATAGATGAACGAAAGTCTTTCCACATGCTCATTTCTGAGAGTTATTTGTGTGTGAATGCCGTCCTTCACCTAGCTTGTTTTGAAGACAAAGTTTCTTTTCATTTGCAAACTGCACTCCATAAATATATATGGGGTTGTACTAGCTTCAACACGGTTTTACAGTGATAACTCAGGAACTTGAAACCGGCAGGACGAAACAGACTGTGAAACAAGAGTAAAAGTTTATCCTGCAACAAGTTCCCTTTGTGCTAGATGAACGAACGTCTCTCCACATGCTCAGTTCTGAGAGAAAAGAGTGTGTGAAAGCCGTCCTTCACCTAGCTTGATGTTAACACAAAGATTCTTTTCAGTAGAAAACTCCACTCCATACATATATGTGAGGAGGTACGAGCTCCAACTCGGTTTTACAGTGAAAACTGCAGTAACTTCAAACCGGCACTAGGAACTAGACTGAGAAACCAGAGTAAAAGTTTCTCCTAGAACCCGTGCCCTTTGTGCTAGATGAACGAACGTCTATCCACATGCTCAATTCTGAGAGATAAGTAAGTGTGAAAGCCGTCGTTCACCTAGCTTCTTGGGAACACAAAGTTACTTTTCAATTGATAACTCCAATCCATACATATTTATGTGGAGGTACTAGCTCCAACTCTGTTTTACAGTGAAAATTGCAGGAACTTCAAACCGGCACTAGGAACTAGACTGAGAAACCAGACTAAAAGTTTCTCCTGCAACACTTTCCCTTGTGCTACATGAAAGAACGTCTCTCCACATGCTCAGTTCTGAGAGATAAGTGTGTGTGAAAGCCGTCCTTCACCTAGCTTGTTGGGAACACAAAGTTTCTTTTCATTTGCAAAATCCAATCCATATTTATATATGGGGATGTACTAGCTCCATCTCGCATTTACAGTGAAAACTGCAGGAACTTCAAACCGGCACTAGGAAACAGACTGAGAAACCAGAGTAAAAGTTTCACCTGCAAACCGTTCCCTTTGTGCTAGATGAACGAACGTCTTTCCACATGCTCAGTTCTGAGAGATAATTGTGTGTGAAAGACGTCCTTCACATAGATTGTTGGAAACACAAACTTTCTTTTCAGTTGCCAAATCCACTCCTTACATATATATATGGAGGTACTAACTCCAACTCTGTTTTACAGAGAAAACTGCAGGAAATTCAAACCGGCACTAGGAAACAGACTGAGATACCAGAGTAAAAATTTCCACTGCAAAACGTTCCCTTTGTGCTAGATGACCAACGTCTCTCCACATACTCAGTTCTGAGAGATAAGTGTGTGTGAAAGCCGTCTTTAACCTAGCTTGTTGGGAAAACAAAGATTCTTTCAGTAGCAAACTCCACTCCATACATATATATGGGGAGGTACGAGCTCCAACACTGTTTTACTGTGAAAACAGCAGGAACTTCAAACAGGCACTAGGAAACAGACTGAGAAACCAGAGAAATTGTTTCTCCTGCAACCTGTTCCCTTTGTGCTAGATGAACGAACGTCTCTCCACACGCTCAGTTCTGAGAGATAACTGTGAGTGAAAGACGTCCTTCACCTAGCTTGTAGGGAACACAAAGTTTCTTTTCATTTGCAAATTCCAATTCATACATATATATGGGGAGGTACTAGCTCCAACTCGTTTTTACAGTGAAAACTGCATTAACTTCAAACCGGCACTAATAAACAGACTGAGAGACCAGAGTAAAAGTTTCCCCTGCAACCCGTTCCCTTTGTGCTAAATGAACGAACGTCCCTCCACATGCTCAGTTCTGAGAGATAATTGTGTGTGAAAGCCGTTCTTTACATAGCTTCTTGGGAACACAAAGTTTCTTTTCACTTGAAAACTCCACTCCATACATATATATGGGGAGGTACTAGCTCCAACTCGGTTTTACAGTGCAAACTGCAGGAACTTCAAACCGGCACTAGGAAACAGACTGAGAATCCAGAGTAGAAGTTACTCCTGCAACCCGATCCCTTTGTGCTAGATGAACGAACGTCTCTCCTCATGCTCCGTTCTGAGAGATAAGTGTGTGTGAAAGCCGTCCTTCACCTAGCTTGTTGGGAACACAAAGTTCTTTTTCACTTGCAAACTCCACTCCATACATATATATGGGGAAGTACTAGCTCCAAATCGGTTTTATAGTGCAAACTGCAGGAACTTCAAACCGGCACTAGGAAACAGACTGAGCAACCAGAGTAAAAGTTTATCCTGCAACCCGTTCACTTTGTGCTAGATGAACGTACGTCTCTCCACATGCTCAGTTCTGAGAGATAATTGTGTGTGAAAGCCGTCATAACCTAGCTTGTTGGGAACACACGGTTTCTTTTCACTTGCAAACCCCACTCCATACATATATATGGGGAGGTACTAGCTCCAACTCGGTTTTACAGTGAAAACTGCAGGAACTTCAAACCGGCAATAGGAAACAGACTGTGAATCCAGAGTAAAAATTTCTCCTGCAACCCGTTCCCTTTGTGCTAGATGAACGAACGTCTCTCCACATGCTCATTTCTGAGAGATAAGTGTGTGTGAAATACGTCCTTCACCTAGCTTGTTGGGAACACAAAGTTTCTTTTCAGTTGCAAACTCCACTCCATACATATATATGGGGAGGTACTAGCTCCAACTCGGTTTTACAGTGAAAACTGCAGGAACTTCAAAACGACACTAGTAAACAGACTGAGAAACCAGAGTAAAATTTCTCCTGCATCCCGTTCCTTTTGTGCTAGATGAACGAACGTCCCTCCACATGCTCAGTTCTGAGAGATAAGTGTGTGTGAAAGCCGTTTGTTACCTAGCTTGTTGGGAACACAAAGTTTCTTTTCACTTGCAAACTCCACTCTATACATATATATGGGTATGTACGAGCTCCACCCCTTTTTTACAGTGAAAACTGCAGGAACTTCAAACCGGCACAAGGAAACAGACTGAGAAACCAGAGTAAAAGTTTCTTCTGCAACCCTTTCCCTTTGGCCTAGATGAACGAACGTCTCTAAACATGCTCATTTCTGAGAGATAATTGTGTGTGAAAGACGTCCTTCACATAGATTGTTGGGAACACAAAGATACTTTTCAGTTGCCAAATCCAATCCTTACATATATATATGGAGGTACTAAATCCAACTCTGTTTTACAGAGAAAACTGCAGGAACTTCAAACCGGCACTAGGAAACAGACTGAGAGTCCAGAGTAAATCTTTCCCCTGCAACACGTTCATTTTCTGCTAGATGAACGAAAGTCTCTCCACATGCTCAGTTGTGAGAGATAAGTGTGTGTGAAAGCCGTCTTTCACCTGGCTTGTTGGGAACACAAAGATTCTGTTCAGTTAGAAAACCCTCTCCATACATATCTATGGGTAGGGACTAGCTCCAACACGGTTTTGCAGTGAAAACTGCAGGAATTTCAAACCGGCATTAGGAAACAGACTGAGAAACCAGAGAAAAATTTCTCCTGCCACCCGTGCCTTTGTGCTAGATGAACGAACGTCTCTCCACATGCTCAGTTCTGAGAGATAAGTGCGTGTGAAAGCAGTCCTTCACCTAGCTTGTTGGGAACACAAAGTTTCGTTTCCCTTGCAAACTCCACTCCATACATATTTATGTGGAGGTACAAGCTCCAACTCGATTTTACAGTGAAACATGCAGGAACTTCAAACCGGCACTAGGAACTAGACTGAGAAACCAGAGTAAAAGTTTCTCCTGCAACCCTTTCCCTTGTGCTACATGAACGAACGTCTCTCCACATGCTCAGTTGTGAGAGATAAGTGTGTGTGAAAGCCGTCCTTCACCTAGCTTTTTGGGAACACAAAGTTTCTTTTCATTTGCAAAATCCAATCCATACATATATATGGGGAGGTACGAGCTCCATCTCGCTTTTACAGTGAAAATTGCAGGAACTTCAAACCGGCACTAGGAAACAGACTGAGAAACCAGAGTAAAAGTTTCACCTGCAACCCGTTCCCTTTGTGCTAGATGAACGAACGTCTTTCCACATGCTCAGTTCTTAGAGATAAGTGTGTGTGAAAGACGTCCTTCACATAGATTGTTGGAAACACAAACTGTATTTTCAGTTGCCAAATCCACTCTTTACATATATATATGGAGGTACTAACTCCAACTCTGTTTTACAGAGAAAACTGCAGGAAATTCAAACCGGCACTAGGAAACAGACTGAGATACCAGAGTAAAAATTTCCCCTGCAAAACGTTCCCTTTGTGCTAGATGAACCAACATCTCTCCACATTCTCAGTTCTGAGAGATAAGTGTGTGTGAAAGCCGTCTTTCACCTAGCTTGTTGGGAACACAAAGATTCTTTTCAGTAGCAAACTCCACTCCATACATATATATGGGGAGGTACGAGCTCCAACACTGTTTTACTGTGAAAACAGCAGGAACTTCAAACAGGCACTAGGAAACAGACTGAGAAACCAGAGTAATTGTTTCTCCTGCAACCTGTTCCCTTTGTGCTAGATGAACGAACGTCTCTCCACACGCTCAGTTCTGAGAGATAACTGTGAGTGAAAGACGTCCTTCACCTAGCTTGTTGGGAACACAAAGTTTCTATTAAGTTGCCAACCCCACCCCATACATATATATGGGGAGGTACAAGCCCCAACTCGTTTTTAAAGTGAAAACTGCAGGAAATTCAAACTGGCATTAGGAAACAGTCTGAGAAACCACTGTAAAATTTCTCCTGCATCCCGTTCCCTTTGTGATAGATGAACGAACGTCTTTCCACATGCTCATTTCTGAGAGTTATTTGTGTGTGAAAGCCGTCCTTCACCTAGCTTGTTTTGAAGACAAAGTTTCTTTTCATTTGCAAACTCCACTCCATAAATATATATGGGGTTGTACTAGATTCAACACGGTTTTACAGTGATAACTCAGGAACTTGAAACCGGCAGGACGAAACAGACTGTGAAACAAGAGTAAAAGTTTATCCTGCAACCCGTTCCCTTTGTGCTAGATGAACGAACGTCTCTCCACATGCTCAGTTCTGAGAGAAAAGAGTGTGTGAAAGCCGTCCTTCACCTAGCTTGTTGTTAACACAAAGTTTCTTTTCAGTAGAAAACTCCACTCCATACATATATGTGAGGAGGTACGAGCTCCAACTCGGTTTTACAGTGAAAACTGCAGTAACTTCAAACCGGCACTAGGAACTAGACTGAGAAACAAGAGTAAAAGTTTCTCCTAGAACCCGTGCCCTTTGTGCTAGATGAACGAACGTCTCTCCACATGCTCAGTTCTGAGAGATAAGTGAGTGTGAAAGCCGTCGTTCACCTAGCTTCTTGGGAACACAAAGTTTCTTTTCAGTTGATAACTCCAATCCATACATATTTATGTGGAGGTACTAGCTCCAACTCGGTTTTACAGTGAAATTTGCAGGAACTTCAAACCGGCACTAGGAACTAGACTGAGAAACCAGAGTAAAAGTTTCTCCTGCAACCCTTTCCCTTGTGCTACATGAACGAACGTCTCTCCACATGCTCAGTTCTGAGAGATAAGTGTGTGTGAAAGCCGTCCTTCACCTAGCTTGTTGGGAACACAAAGTTTCTTTTCATTTGCAAAATCCAATCCATATTTATATATGGGGATGTACTAGCACCATCTCGCATTTACAGTGACAACTGCAGGAACTTCAAACCGGCACTAGGAAACAGACTGAGAAACCAGAGTAAAAGTTTCACCTGCAACCCGTTCCCTTTGTGCTAGATGAACGAACGTCTTTCCACATGTTCAGTTCTGAGAGATATTTGTGTGTGAAAGACGTCCTTCACATAGATTGTTGGGAACACAAAGATTCTTTTCAGTAGCAAACTCCAATCCATACATATATATGGGGAGGTACTAGCTCCAACACTGTTTTACTGTGAAAACAGCAGGAACTTCAAACAGGCACTAGGAAACAGACTGAGAAACCAGAGTAATTGTTTCTCCTGCAACCTGTTCCCTTTGTGCTAGATGAACGAACGTCTCTCCACACGCTCAGTTATGAAGTATAACTGTGAGGGAAAGATGTCCTTCACCTAGCTTGTTGGGAACACAAAGTTTCTTTTCATTTGCAAATTCCAATCCATACATATATATGGGGAGGTACTAGCTCCAACTCGTTTTTACAGTGAAAACTGCAGGAACTTCAAACCGGCACTAATAAACAGACTGAGAAACCAGAGTAAAAGTTTCCCCTGCAACCCGTTCCCTTTGTGCTAGATGAACGAACGTCTCTCCTCATGCTCAGTTCTGAGAGATAAGTGTGTGTGAAAGCCGTCCTTCACCTAGCTTGTTGGGAACACAAAGTTTCTTTTCACTTGCAAACTCCACTCCATACATATATATGGGGAGGTACTAGCTTCAACTCGTTTTTACAGGGTAAACTGCAGGAACTTCAAACCGGCACTAGGAAACCGACTGAGAAACCAGAGAAAAAGTTTCTCCAGCAAACCGTTCCCTTTATGCTAGATGAACGAACGTATCTCCACATGCTCAGTTCTGAGAGATAAGTGTGTGTGAAAGCCGTACTTCACCTAGCTTTTTGGGAACACAAAGTATCTTTTCAGTTGCAAACTCCACTCCATACATATATATGGGGAAGTACTAGCTCCAAATCGTTTTTACAGTGCAAACTGCAAGAACTTCAAACCGGCACTAGGAAACAGACTGAGCAACCAGAGTAAAAGTTTAACCTGCAACCCGTTCACTTTGTGCTAGATGAACGAACGTCTCTCCACATGCTCAGTTATGAGAGAAAAGGGTGTGTGAAAGCCGTCCTTCACCTAGCTTGTTGGGAACACAAAGTTAATTTTCAGTTGCAAACTCCAGTCCATACATATATATGGGGAGGTACTAGTTCCAACTATGTTTTACATGAAATCTCAGTATCTTCATACCAGCACTAGGAAACAGACTGAGAAACCAGAGTAAAAGTTTCTTCTGCAACCCTTTCACTTTGGCCTAGATGAACGAACGTCTCTCCACATGCTCATTTCTGAGAGATTAGTGTGTGTGAAAGACGTCCTTCACATAGATTGTTTGAAACAGAAAGTTATTTTTCAGTTGCCAAATCCAATCCTTACATATATATATGGAGGTACAAAATCCAACTCTGTTTTACAGAGGAAACTGCAGGAACTTCAAACCGGCACTAGGAAACAGACTGAGAGTCCAGAGTAAAACTTTCCCCGGCAAAACGTTCACTTTTTGCTAGATGAACGAAAGTCTCTCCACATGCTCAGTTGTGAGAGATAAGTGCGTGTGAAAGTCGTTCTTAACCAAGCTTGTTGGGAACACAAAGTTTCTTTTCCCTTGCAAACTCCACTCCATACATACTTATGTGTAGGTACAAGCTCCAACTCTATTTTACAGTGAAAACTGCAGGAACTTCAAACCGGCACTAGGAACTAGACTGAAAAACCAGAGTAAAAGTTTCTCCTGCAACCCTTTCCCTTGTGCTACATGAACGAACGTCTCTCCACATGCTCAGTTGTGAGAGATAAGTGTGTGTGAAAGCCGTCCTTCACCTAGCTTGTTGGGAACACAAAGTTTCTTTTCATTTGCAAAATCCAATCCATACATATATATGGGGAGGTACTAGCTCCAACTCGCTTTTACAGTGAAAACTGCAGGAAATTCAAACCGGCACTAGGAAACAGACTGAGAAACCAGAGTAAAAGTTTCACCTGCAACCCGTTCCCTTTGTGCTAGATGAACGAACGTCTTTCCACATGCTCAGTTCTGAGAGATATATGTGTGTGAAAAACGTCCTTCACCTAGATTGTTGGAAACACAAAGTTTCTTTTCAGTTGCCAAATCCCCTCTTACATATATATATGGAGGTCCTAACTCCAACTCTGTTTTACAGAGAAAAGTGCAGGAAATTCAAACCGGCACTAGGAAACAGACTGAGATACCAGAGTAAAAATTTCCCCTGCAAAACGTTCCCTTTGTTCTAGATGAACGAACGTCTCTCCACATGCTCAGTTCTGAGACAGAAGTGTGTGTGAAAGCCGTACTTCACCTAGCTTGTTGGGAACACAAAGTTTCTTTTCACTTGCAAACTCCACTCCATACATTTATATGGGGAAGTACTAGCTCCAACTCGGTTTTACAGTGCAAACTGCAGGAACTTCAAACCGGCACTAGGAAACAGACTGAGAAACCAGAGTAAAAGTTTCTCCTGCAAACCGTTCCCTTTGTGCTAGATGAACGAACGTCTCTCCACATGCTCAGTTCTGAGAGATAAGTGTGTTTCAAAGCCGTCCTTCACCTAGCTTGTTGGGAACACAAAGTTTCTTTTCAGGTGCAAACTCCAATCCATACATATATATGGGGACGTACTAGCTCCAACTCGGTATTACAGTGAAAAATACAGGAAGTTCAAACCGGCACTAGGAAACAGACTGAGAAACCAGAGTAAAAGTTTCTCCTGCAACCCGTTCCCTTTGTGCTAGATGAACGAACGTCTCTCCACGTGCTCAGTTCTGAGAGATATGTGTGTGTGAATGCCGTACTTCACCAAGCTTGTTGGGAACACAAAGTTTCTTTTCACTTGCAGACTCCACTCCATACATATATATGGGGAGGTACTAGCTCCAACTCGGTTTTACAGTGAAAACTGCAGGAACTTCAATCCGGCACTAGGAAACAGACTGAGAAACCAGAGTAAAAGTTTCCCCTGCAACCCATTCCCTTAGTGCTAGATGAACGAACGTCTCTCCACATGCTCAGTTCTGAGAGATAAGTGTGTTTTAAAGCCGTCCTTCACCTAGCTTGTTGTGAACACAAAGTTTCTTTTCAGTTGCAAACTCCACTCCATACATATATATGGTGAGGTACTAGCTCCAACTCGGTTTTACAGAGAAAACTGCAGGAATTTCAAACCGGCACTAGGAAACAGACCGAGAAACCAGAGTAATAGTTTATCCTGCAACCCGCTCAATTTGTGCTAGATGAACGAAAGTGTCTCCACATGCTCAGTTCTGAGAGATAAGTGTGTATGAAAGCCGTCCTTCACCTAGCTTGTTGGGAACACAAAGTTTCTTTTCACTTGCAAACTCCACTAAATACATTTATATGGGGAAGTACTAGCTCCAACTCGGTTTTACACTGCAAACAGCAGGAAATTCAAACCGGCACTAGGAAACAGACTGAGAAACCAGAGTAAAAGTTTCTCCTGCAACCCGTTCCCTTTGTGCTAGATGAACGAACGTCTCTCCACATGCTCAGTTCTGAGAGATAAGTGTGTGTGAAAGCCGTCCTTCACCTAGCTTGTTGGGAACACAAAGTTTCTTTTCAGTTGAAAACTCAACTCCATACATATATATGGGGAGGTACTAGCTCCAACTCGGTTTTACAGTGCAAACTGCAGGAACTTCAAACCGGCACTAGGAAACAGACTGAGAAACCAGAGTAAAAGTTTCTCCTGCAACCCGTTCTTTTTGTGCTAGATGAACGAACTTCTCTCCACATGCTCAGTTCTGAGAGATAAGTGTGTTTGAAAGCCGTACTTCACCTAGCTTGTTGGGAACACAAAGTTTCTTTTCACTTGCAAACTCCACTCCATACATATATATGGGGAGGTACTAGCTCCAAATCGGATTTACAGTGAAAACTGCAAGAACTTCAAACCGGCACTAGGAAACAGACTGGGAAACCAGAGTAAAAGTTTCTCCTGCAACCCGTTCCTTTGTGCTAGATGAACGAACGTCTCTCCAAATGCTCAGTTCTGAGAGATAAGTGGGTGTGAAAGCCGTCCTTCACCTAGCTTGTTGGGAACACAAAGTTTCTTTTCACTTGAAAACTCCACTCCATTCATATTTATGGGGAGGTACTAGCACCAACTCTGTTTTTACAGTGCAAAATGCAGGAACTTCAAACCGGCACTAGGAAACAGACTGAGAAACCAGAGTAAAAGTTTCTCCTGCAACCCGTTCCTTTTGTGCTAGATGAACAAACGTCTCCCCACATGCTCAGTTCTGAGAGATAAGTGTGTGTGAAAGCCGTCCTTCACCTAGCTTGTTGGGAACACAAAGTTTCTTTTCACTTGCAAACTCCACTCCATACATATATATGGGGAGGTACTAGCTCCAACTCTGTTTTACAGTGCAAACTGCAGGAACTTCAAACCGGCACTAGGAAACAGACTGAGAAACCAGAGAAAAAGTTTCTCCAGCAAACCGTTCCCTTTATGCTAGATGAACGAACGTATCTCCACATGCTCAGTTCTGAGAGATTAGTGTGTGTGAAAGCCGTCCTTCACCTAGCTTTTTGGGAACACAAAGTATCTTTTCAGTTGCAAACTCCACTCCATACATATATATGGGGAAGTACTAGCTCCAAATCGTTTTTACAGTGCAAACTGCAAGAACTTCAAACCGGCACTAGGAAACAGACTGAGCAACCAGAGTAAAAGTTTAACCTGCAACCCGTTCACTTTGTGCTAGATGAACGAACGTCTCTCCACATGCTCAGTTATGAGAGAAAAGGGTGTGTGAAAGCCGTCCTTCACCTAGCTTGTTGGGAACACAAAGTTAATTTTCAGTTGCAAACTCCAGTCCATACATATATATGGGGAGGTACTAGTTCCAACTATGTTTTACATGAAATCTCAGTATCTTCATACCAGCACTAGGAAACAGACTGAGAAACCAGAGTAAAAGTTTCTTCTGCAACCCTTTCACTTTGGCCTAGATGAACGAACGTCTCTCCACATGCTCATTTCTGAGAGATTAGTGTGTGTGAAAGACGTCCTTCACATAGATTGTTTGAAACAGAAAGTTACTTTTCAGTTGCCAAATCCAATCCTTACATATATATATGGAGGTACAAAATCCAACTCTGTTTTACAGAGGAAACTGCAGGAACTTCAAACCGGCACTAGGAAACAGACTGAGAGTCCAGAGTAAAACTTTCCCCGGCAAAACGTTCACTTTTTGCTAGATGAACGAAAGTCTCTCCACATGCTCAGTTGTGAGAGATAAGTGCGTGTGAAAGCTGTTCTTAACCAAGCTTGTTGGGAACACAAAGTTTCTTTTCCCTTGCAAACTCCACTCCATACATATTTATGTGTAGGTACAAGCTCCAACTCTATTTTACAGTGAAAACTGCAGGAACTTCAAACCGGCACTAGGAACTAGACTGAAAAACCAGAGTAAAAGTTTCTCCTGCAACACTTTCCCTTCTGCTACATGAACGAACGTCTCTCCACATGCTCAGTTGTGAGAGATAAGTGTGTGTGAAAGCCGTCCTTCACCTAGCTTGTTGGGAACACAAAGTTTCTTTTCATTTGCAAAATCCAATCCATACATATATATGGGGAGGTACTAGCTCCAACTCGCTTTTACAGTGAAAACTGCAGGAAATTCAAACCGGCACTAGGAAACAGACTGAGAAACCAGAATAAAAGTTTCACCTGCAACCCGTTCCCTTTGTGCTAGATGAACGAACGTCTTTCCACATGCTCAGTTCTGAGAGATATATGTGTGTGAAAAACGTCCTTCACCTAGATTGTTGGAAACACAAAGTTTCTTTTCAGTTGCCAAATCCCCTCCTTACATATATATATGGAGGTCCTAACTCCAACTCTGTTTTACAGAGAAAAGTGCAGGAAATTCAAACCGGCACTAGGAAACAGACTGAGATACCAGAGTAAAAATTTCCCCTGCAAAACGTTCCCTTTGTTCTAGATGAACGAACGTCTCTCCACATGCTCAGTTCTGAGACAGAAGTTTGTGTGAAAGCCGTACTTCACCTAGCTTGTTGGGAACACAAAGTTTCTTTTCACTTGCAAACTCCACTCCATACATTTATATGGGGAAGTACTAGCTCCAACTCGCTTTTACAGTGCAAACTGCAGGAACTTCAAACCGGCACTAGGAAACAGACTGAGAAACCAGAGTAAAAGTTTCTCCTGCAAACCGTTCCCTTTGTGCTAGATGAACGAACGTCTCTCTACATGCTCAGTTCTGAGAGATAAGTGTGTTTCAAAGCCGTCCTTCACCTAGCTTGTTGGGAACACAAAGTTTCTTTTCAGGTGCAAACTCCAATCCATACATATATATGGGGACGTACTAGCTCCAACTCGGTATTACAGTGAAAAATACAGGAAGTTCAAACCGGCACTAGGAAACAGACTGAGAAACCAGAGTAAAAGTTTCTCCTGCAACCCGTTCCCTTTGTGCTAGATGAACGAACGTCTCTCCACGTGCTCAGTTCTGAGAGATATGTGTGTGTGAATGCCGTACTTCACCAAGCTTGTTGGGAACACAAAGTTTCTTTTCACTTGCAGACTCCACTCCATACATATATATGGGGAGGTACTAGCTCCAACTCGGTTTTACAGTGAAAACTGCAGGAACTTCAAACCGGCACTAGGAAACAGACTGAGAAACCAGAGTAAAAGTTTCCCCTGCAACCCATTCCCTTTGTGCTAGATGAACGAACGTCTCTCCACATGCTCAGTTCTGAGAGATAAGTGTGTGTTAAAGCCGTCCTTCACCTAGCTTGTTGTGAACACAAAGTTTCTTTTCAGTTGCAAACTCCACTCCATACATATATATGGTGAGGTACTAGCTCCAACTCGGTTTTACAGAGAAAACTGCAGGAATTTCAAACCGGCACTAGGAAACAGACTGAGAAACCAGAGTAATAGTTTATCCTGCAACCCGCTCAATTTGTGCTAGATGAACGAAAGTGTCTCCACATGCTCAGTTCTGAGAGATAAGTGTGTATGAAAGCCGTCCTTCACCTAGCTTGTTGGGAACACAAAGTTTCTTTTCACTTGCAAACTCCACTAAATACATTTATATGGGGAAGTACTAGCTCCAACTCGGTTTTACACTGCAAACAGCAGGAACTTCAAACCGGCACTAGGAAACAGACTGAGAAACCAGAGTAAAAGTTTCTCCTGCAACCCGTTCCCTTTGTGCTAGATGAACGAACGTCTCTCCACATGCTCAGTTCTGAGAGATAATTGTGTGTGAAAGCCGTCCTTCACCTAGCTTGTTGGGAACACAAAGTTTCTTTTCAGTTGAAAACTCCACTCCATACATATATATGGGGAGGTACTAGCTCCAACTCGGTTTTACAGTGCAAACTGCAGGAACTTCAAACCGGCACTAGGAAACAGACTGAGAAACCAGAGTAAAAGTTTCTCCTGCAACCCGTTCTTTTTGTGCTAGATGAACGAACTTCTCTCCACATGCTCAGTTCTGAGAGATAAGTGTGTTTGAAAGCCGTACTTCACCTAGCTTGTTGGGAACACAAAGTTTCTTTTCACTTGCAAACTCCACTCCATACATATATATGGGGAGGTACTAGCTCCAAATCGGATTTACAGTGAAAACTGCAGGAACTTCAAACCGGCACTAGGAAACAGACTGAGAAACCAGAGTAAAAGTTTCTCCTGCAACCCGTTCCCTTTGTGCTAGATGAACGAACGTCTCTCCAAATGCTCAGTTCTGAGAGATAAGTGGGTGTGAAAGCCGTCCTTCACCTAGCTTGTTGGGAACACAAAGTTTCTTTTCACTTGCAAACTCCAATCCATTCATATTTATGGGATGGTACTAGCACCAACTCGGGTTTTACAGTGCAAAATGCAGGAACTTCAAACCGGCACTAGGAAACAGACTGAGAAACCAGAGTAAAAGTTTCTCCTGCAACCCGTTCCTTTTGTGCTAGATGAACAAACGTCTCCCCACATGCTCAGTTCTGAGAGATAATTGTGTGTGAAAGCCGTCCTTCACCTAGCTTATTGGGAACACAAAGTTAATTTTCATTTCCAAACTCCACTCCATACATATATATGGGGAAGTACTAGTTCCAACTATGTTTTACAGTGAAATCTCAGTATCTTCATACCAGCACTAGGAAACAGACTGATAATCCAGAGTAAAAGTTTCTTCTGCAACCCTTTCCCTTTGGCCTAGATGAACGAACGTCACTAAACATGCTCATTTCTGAGAGATAAGTGTGTGTGAAAGACGTCCTTCACATAGATTGTAGGGAACACAAAGATACTTTTCAGTTGCCAAATCCAATCCTTACATATATATATGGAGGTACTAAATCCAACTTGTTTTACAGAGAAAACTGCAGGAACTTCAAACCGGCACTAGGAAACAGACTGAGAGTCCAGAGTATATCTTTCCCCTGCAACTCGTTCACTTTCTTCTAGATGAACGAAAGTCTCTCCACATGCTCAGTTGTGAGAGATAAGTGTGTGTGAAAGCCGTCTTTCACCTAGCTTGTTGGGAACACAAAGATTCTGTTCAGTTAGAAAATCCTCTCCATACATATCTATGGGTAGGGACTAGCTCCAACTCGGTTTTGCTGTGTAAACTGCAGGAATTTCAAACCGGCATTAGGAAACAGACTGAGAAACCAGAGAAAAAGTTACTCCTGCAACCCGTGCCTTTGTGCTAGATGAACGAACGTCTCTCCACATGCTCAGTTCTGAGAGATAAGTGCGTGTGAAAGCCGTCCTTCACCTAGCTTGTTGGGAACACAAAGTTTCGTTTCCCTTGCAAACTCCACTCCATACATATTTATGTGGAGGTACAAGCTCCAACTCGATTTTACAGTGAAACCTGCAGGAACTTCAAACCGGCACTAGGAACTAGACTGAGAAACCAGAGTAAAAGTTTCTCCTGCAACCCTTTCCATTGTGCTACATGAACGAACGTCTCTCCACATGCTCAGTTCTGAGAGATAAGTGTGTGTGAAAGCCGTCCTTCACCTAGCTTGCAGGGAACACAAAGTTTCTTTTCATTTGCAAAATCCAATCCATACATATATATGGGGAGGTACTAGCTCCATCTCGCTTTTACAGTGAAAACTGCAGGAACTTCAAACCGGCACTAGGAAACAGACTGAGAAACCAGAGTAAAAGTTTATCCTGCAACCCGTTCCCTTTGTGCTAGATGAAAGAACGTCTTTCCACATGCTCAGTTCTGAGAGATAAGTGTGTGTGAAAGACGTCCTTCACATAGATTGTTGGAAACACAAACTTTATATTCAGTTGCCAAATCTACTCTTTACATATATATATGGAGGTACTAACTCCAACTCTGTTTTACAGAGAAAACTGCAGGAAATTCAAACCGGCACTAGGAAACAGACTGAAATACCAGAGTAAAAATTTCCCCTGCAAAACGTTCCCTTTGTGCTAGATGAACCAACATCTCTCCACATGCTCAGTTCTGAGAGATAAGTGTGTGTGAAAGCCGTCTTTCACCTAGCTTGTTGGGAACACAAAGATTCTTTTCAGTAGCAAACTCCACTCCATACATATATATGGGGAGGTACGAGCTCCAACACTGTTTTACTGTGAAAACAGCAGGAACTTCAAACAGGCACTTGGAAACAGACTGAGAAACCAGAGTAATTGTTTCTCCTGCAACCTGTTCCCTTTGTGCTACATGAACGAACGTCTCTCCACACGCTCAGTTCTGAGAGATAACTGTGAGTGAAAGACGTCCTTCACCTAGCTTGTTGGGAACACAAAGTTTCTATTAAGTTGCCAACCCCACCCCATGCATATATATGGGGAGGTACTAGCCCCAACTCGTTTTTAAAGTGAAAACTGCAGGAAATTCAAACCGGCATTAGGAAACAGTCTGAGAAACCAGTGTAAAATTTCTCCTGCATCCCGTTCCCTTTGTGATAGATGAACGAACGTCTTTCCACATGCTCATTTCTGAGAGTTATTTGTGTGTGAAAGCCGTCCTTCACCTAGCTTGTTTTGAAGACAAAGTTTCTTTTCATTTGCAAACTGCACTCCATAAATATATATGGGGTTGTACTAGCTTCAACACGGTTTTACAGTGATAACTCAGGAACTTGAAACCGGCAGGACGAAACAGACTGTGAAACAAGAGTAAAAGTTTATCCTGCAACCCGTTCCCTTTGTGCTAGATGAACGAACGTCTCTCCACATGCTCAGTTCTGAGAGAAAAGAGTGTGTGAAAGCCGTCCTTCAACTAGCTTGTTGTTAACACAAAGTTTCTTTTCAGTAGAAAACTCCACTCCATACATATATGTGAGGAGGTACGAGCTCCAACTCGTTTTTACAGTGAAAACTGCAGTAACTTCAAACCGGCACTAGGAACTAGACTGAGAAACCAGAGTAAAAGTTTCTCCTAGAACCCGTGCCCTTTGTGCTAGATGAACGAACGTCTCTCCACATGCTCAGTTCTGAGAGATAAGTGAGTGTGAAAGCCGTCGTTCACCTAGCTTCTTGGGAACACAAAGTTTCTTTTCAGTTGATAACTCCAATCCATACATATTTATGTGGAGGTACTAGCTCCAACTCGGTTTTACAGTGAAAATTGCAGGAACTTCAAACCGGCACTAGGAACTAGACTGAGAAACCAGAGTAAAATTTTCTCCTGCAACCCTTTCCCTTGTGCTACATGAACGAACGTCTCTCCACATGCTCAGTTCTGAGAGATAAGTGTGTGTGAAAGCCGTCCTTCACCTAACTTGTTGGGAACACAAAGTTTCTTTTCATTTGCAAAATCCAATCCATATTAATATATTGGGATGTACTAGCTCCATCTCGCATTTACAGTGAAAACTGCAGGAACTTCAAACCGGCACTAGGAAACAGACTGAGAAACCAGAGTAAAAGTTTCACCTGCAACCCGTTCCCTTTGTGCGAGATGAACGAACGTCTTTCCACATGCTCAGTTCTGAGAGATAATTGTGTGTGAAAGAAGTCCTTCACATAGATTGTTGGAAACACAAACTTTCTTTTCAGTTGCCAAATCCACTCCTTACATATATATATGGAGGTACTAACTCCAACACTGTTTTACAGAGAAAACTGCAGGAAATTCAAACCGGCACTAGGAAACAGACTGAGAAACCAGAGAAAAAATTTCCCCTGCAAAACGTTCCCTTTGTGCTAGATGAACGAACGTCTCTCCTCATGCTCAGTTCTGAGAGATAAGTGTGTGTGAAAGCCGTCCTTCACCTAGCTTGTTGGGAACACAAAGTTTCTTTTCACTTGCAAACTCCACTCCATACATATATATGGGGAGGTACTAGCTCCAACTCGGTTTTACAGTGCAAACGGCAGGAACTTCAAACCGGCACTAGGAAACAGACTGAGAAACCAGAGTAAAAGTTTCTCCTGCAACCCGTTCCTTTTGTGCTAGCTGAACGAACGTCTCTCCACATGCTCATTTCTGAGAGATAAGTGTGTGTGAAAGCCGTACTTCACCTAGCTTGTTGGGAACACAAAGTTTCTTTCCACTTGCAAACTCCACTCCATACATTTATATGGGGAGGTACAAGCTCCAACTCGGTTTTACAGTGAAAATTGCAGGAACTTCAAACCGGCACTAGGAAACAGACTGAGAAACCAGAATAAAAGTTTCTCCTGCAACCCGTTCCATTTGTGCTAGATGAACGAACGTCTCTCCACATGCTCAGCTCTGAGAGATAAGTGTGTGTTAAAGCCTTCCTTCACCTAGCTTGTTGGGAACACAAAGTTTCTTTTCAGTTGCAAACTCCACTCCATACATATATATGGGGAGGTACTAGCTCCAACTCGGTTTTACAGAGAAAACTGCAGGAATTTCAAACCGGCACTAGGAAACAGACTGAGAAACCAGAGTAATAGTTTCTCCTGCAACCCGTTCAATTTGTGCTAGATGAACGAAAGTGTCTCCACATGCTCAGTTCTGAGAGATAAGTGTGTGTGAAAGCCGTCCTTCACCTAGCTTGTTGGGAACACAAAGTTTCTTTTCACTTGCAAACTCCACTAAATACATTTATATGGGGAAGTACTAGCTCCAACTCGGTTTTACAGTGCAAACTGCAGGAACTTCAAACCGGCACTAGCAAACAGACTGAGAAACCAGAGTAAAAGTTTCTCCTGAAACCCTTTCCCTTTGTGCTAGATGAACGAACGTCTCTCCACATGCTCAGTTCTGAGAGATAAGTGTGTGTGAAAGCCGTCCTTCACCTAGCTTGTTGGGAACACAAAGTTTCTTTTCAGTTGCAAACTCCAATCCATACATATATATGGGGAGGTACTAGCCCCAACTCTGTTTTACAGTGCAAACTGCAGGAACTTCAAACCGGCACTAGGAAACAGACTGAGAAACCAGAGTAAAAGTTTCTCCTGCAACCCGTTCTTTTTGTGCTAGATGAACGAACTTCTCTCCACATGCTCAGTTCTGAGAGATAAGTGTGTGTGAAAGCCGTCCTTCACCTAGCTTGTTGGGAACACAAAGTTTCTTTTCACTTGCAAACTCCACTCCATACATATATATGGGGAGGTACTAGCTCCAACTCGGTTTTACAGTGCAAACTGCAGGAAATTCAAACCGGCACTAGGAAACAGACTGAGAAACCAGAGTAAAAGTTTCCCCTGCAACCCATTCCCTTTGTGCTAGATGAACGAACGTCTCTCCACATGCTCAGTTCTGAGAGATAAGTGTGTGTTAAAGCCGTCCTTCACCTAGCTTGTTGTGAACACAAAGTTTCTTTTCAGTTGCAAACTCCACTCCATACATATATATGGGGAGGTACTAGCTCCAACTCGGTTTTACAGTGCAAACTGCAGGAACTTCAAACCGGCACTAGGAAACAGACTGAGAAACCAGAGTAAAAGTTTCTCCTGCAACCCGTTCCTTTTGTGCTAGCTGAACGAACGTCTCTCCACATGCTCATTTCTGAGAGATAAGTGTGTGTGAAAGCCGTACTTCACCTAGCTTGTTGGGAACACAAAGTTTCTTTCCACTTGCAAACTCCACTCCATACATTTATATGGGGAGGTACAAGCTCCAACTCGGTTTTACAGTGAAAATTGCAGGAACTTCAAACCGGCACTAGGAAACAGACTGAGAAACCAGAATAAAAGTTTCTCCTGCAACCCGTTCCATTTGTGCTAGATGAACGAACGTCTCTCCACATGCTCAGCTCTGAGAGATAAGTGTGTGTTAAAGCCTTCCTTCACCTAGCTTGTTGGGAACACAAAGTTTCTTTTCAGTTGCAAACTCCACTCCATACATATATATGGGGAGGTACTAGCTCCAACTCGGTTTTACAGAGAAAACTGCAGGAATTTCAAACCGGCACTAGGAAACAGACTGAGAAACCAGAGTAATAGTTTCTCCTGCAACCCGTTCAATTTGTGCTAGATGAACGAAAGTGTCTCCACATGCTCAGTTCTGAGAAATAAGTGTGTGTGAAAGCCGTCCTTCACCTAGCTTGTTGGGAACACAAAGTTTCTTTTCACTTGCAAACTCCACTAAATACATTTATATGGGGAAGTACTAGCTCCAACTCGGTTTTACAGTGCAAACTGCAGGAACTTCAAACCGGCACTAGCAAACAGACTGAGAAACCAGAGTAAAAGTTTCTCCTGAAACCCTTTCCCTTTGTGCTAGATGAACGAACGTCTCTCCACATGCTCAGTTCTGAGAGATAAGTGTGTGTGAAAGCCGTCCTTCACCTAGCTTTTTGGGAACACAAAGTTTCTTTTCAGTTGCAAACTCCAATCCATACATATATATGGGGAGGTACTAGCCCCAACTCTGTTTTACAGTGCAAACTGCAGGAACTTCAAACCGGCACTAGGAAACAGACTGAGAAACCAGAGTAAAAGTTTCTCCTACAACCCGTTCTTTTTGTGCTAGATGAACGAACTTCTCTCCACATGCTCAGTTCTGAGAGATAAGTGTGTGTGAAAGCCGTACTTCACCTAGCTTGTTGGGAACACAAAGTTTCTTTTCACTTGCAAACTCCACTCCATACATATATATGGGGAGGTACTAGCTCCAACTCGGTTTTACAGTGAAAACTGCAGGAACTTCAAACCGGCACTAGGAAACAGACTGAGAAACCAGAGTAAAAGTTTCTCCTGCAAACCGTTCCCTTTGTGCTAGATGAACGAACGTCTCTCAACATGCTCAGTTCTGAGAGATAAGTGTGTGTTAAAGCCGTCCTTCACCTAGCTTGTTGTGAACACAAAGTTTCTTTTCAGTTGCAAACTCCACTCCATACATATATATGGGGAGGTACTAGCTCCAACTCGGTTTTACAGTGCAAACTGCAGGAACTTCAAACCGGCACTAGGAAACAGACTGAGAAACCAGAGTAAAAGTTTCTCCTGCAACCCGTTCCTTTTGTGCTAGCTGAACGAACGTCTCTCCACATGCTCATTTCTGAGAGATAAGTGTGTGTGAAAGCCGTACTTCACCTAGCTTGTTGGGAACACAAAGTTTCTTTCCACTTGCAAACTCCACTCCATACATTTATATGGGGAGGTACAAGCTCCAACTCGGTTTTACAGTGAAAATTGCAGGAACTTCAAACCGGCACTAGGAAACAGACTGAGAAACCAGAATAAAAGTTTCTCCTGCAACCCGTTCCATTTGTGCTAGATGAACGAACGTCTCTCCACATGCTCAGCTCTGAGAGATAAGTGTGTGTTAAAGCCTTCCTTCACCTAGCTTGTTGGGAACACAAAGTTTCTTTTCAGTTGCAAACTCCACTCCATACATATATATGGGGAGGTACTAGCTCCAACTCGGTTTTACAGAGAAAACTGCAGGAATTTCAAACCGGCACTAGGAAACAGACTGAGAAACCAGAGTAATAGTTTCTCCTGCAACCCGTTCAATTTGTGCTAGATGAACGAAAGTGTCTCCACATGCTCAGTTCTGAGAGATAAGTGTGTGTGAAAGCCGTCCTTCACCTAGCTTGTTGGGAACACAAAGTTTCTTTTCACTTGCAAACTCCACTAAATACATTTATATGGGGAAGTACTAGCTCCAACTCGGTTTTACAGTGCAAACTGCAGGAACTTCAAACCGGCATTAGGAAACAGACTGAGAAACCATAGTAAAAGTTTCTCCTGAATCCGTTCCCTTTGTGCTACATGAACGAACGTCTCTCCACATGCTCAGTTCTGAGAGATAAGTGTGTGTGAAAGCCGTACTTCACCTAGCTTGTTGGCAACACAAAGTTTCTTTTCACTTGCAAACTCCACTCCATACATATATATGGGGAGGTACTAGCTCCAACTCGGTTTTACAGTGCAAACTGCAGGAACTTCAAACCGGCACTAGGAAACAGACTGAGAAACCAGAGTAAAAGTTTCTCCTGCAACCCGTTCTTTTTGTGCTAGATGAACGAACTTCTCTCCACATGCTCAGTTCTGAGAGATAAGTGTGTGTGAAAGCCGTACTTCACCTAGCTTGTTGGGAACACAAAGTTTCTTTTCACTTGCAAACTCCACTCCATACATATATATGGGGAGGTACTAGCTCCAAATCGGATTTACAGTGAAAACTGCAGGAACTTCAAACCGGCACTAGGAAACAGACTGAGAAACCAGAGTAAAAGTTTCTCCTGCAACCCGTTCCTTTGTGCTAGATGAACGAACGTCTCTCCAAATGCTCAGTTCTGAGAGATAAGTGGGTGTGAAAGCCGTCCTTCACCTAGCTTGTTGGGAACACAAAGTTTCTTTTCACTTGCAAACTCCACTCCATACATATATATGGGGAAGTACTAGTTCCAACTATGTTTTACAGTGAAATCTCAGTATCTTCATACCAGCACTAGGAAACAGACTGATAATCCAGAGTAAAAGTTTCTTCTGCAACACTTTCCCTTTGGCCTAGATGAACGAACGTCACTAAACATGCTCATTTCTGAGAGATAAGTGTGTGTGAAATACGTCCTTCACATAGATTGTAGGGAACACAAAGATACTTTTCAGTTGCCAAATCCAATCCTTACATATATATATGGAGGTACTAAATCCAACTCTGTTTTACAGAGAAAACTGCAGGAACTTCAAACCGGCACTAGGAAACAGACTGAGAGTCCAGAGTAAATCTTTCCCCTGCAACACGTTCACTTTCTTCTAGATGAACGAAAGTCTCTCCACATGCTCAGTTGTGAGAGATAAGTGTGTGTGAAAGCCGTCTTTCACCTAGCTTGTTGGGAACACAAAGGTTCTGTTCAGTTAGAAAATCCTCTCCATACATATCTATGGGTAGGGACTAACTCCAACACGGTTTTGCAGTGAAAACTGCAGGAATTTCAAACCTGCATTAGGAAACAAACTGAGAAACCAGAGAAAAAGTTACTCCTGCAACCCGTGCCTTTGTGCTAGATGAACGAACGTCTCTCCACATGCTCAGTTATGAGAAATAATTGCGTGTGAAAGCCGTCCTTCACCTAGCTTGTTGGGAACACAAAGTTTCGTTTCCCTTGCAAACTCCACTCCATACATATTTATGTGGAGGAACAAGCTCCAACTCGATTTTACAGTGAAACCTGCAGGAACTTCAAACCGGCACTAGGAACTAGACTGAGAAACCAAAGTAAAAGTTTCTCCTGCAACCCTTTCCATTGTGCTACATGAACGAACGTCTCTCCACATGCTCAGTTGTGAGAGATAAGTGTGTGTGAAAGCCGTACTTCAGCTAGCTTGTTGGGAACACAAAGTTTCTTTCCACTTGCAAACTCCACTCCATACATTTATATGGGGAGGTACAAGCTCCAACTCGGTTTTACAGTGAAAATTGCAGGAACTTCAAACCGGCACTAGGAAACAGACTGAGAAACCAGAATAAAAGTTTCTCCTGCAACCCGTTCCATTTGTGCTAGATGAACGAACGTCTCTCCACATGCTCAGCTCTGAGAGATAAGTGTGTGTTAAAGCCTTCCTTCACCTAGCTTGTTGGGAACACAAAGTTTCTTTTCAGTTGCAAACTCCACTCCATACATATATATGGGGAGGTACTAGCTCCAACTCGGTTTTACAGAGAAAACTGCAGGAATTTCAAACCGGCACTAGGAAACAGACTGAGAAACCAGAGTAATAGTTTCTCCTGCAACCCGTTCAATTTGTGCTAGATGAACGAAAGTGTCTCCACATGCTCAGTTCTGAGAGATAAGTGTGTGTGAAAGCCGTCCTTCACCTAGCTTGTTGGGAACACAAAGTTTCTTTTCACTTGCAAACTCCACTAAATACATTTATATGGGGAAGTACTAGCTCCAACTCGGTTTTACAGTGCAAACTGCAGGAACTTCAAACCGGCACTAGCAAACAGACTGAGAAACCAGAGTAAAAGTTTCTCCTGAAACCCTTTCCCTTTGTGCTAGATGAACGAACGTCTCTCCACATGCTCAGTTCTGAGAGATAAGTGTGTGTGAAAGCCGTCCTTCACCTAGCTTGTTGGGAACACAAAGTTTCTTTTCAGTTGCAAACTCCACTCCATACATATATATGGGGAGGTACTAGCTCCAACTCTGTTTTACAGTGCAAACTGCAGGAACTTCAAAACGGCACTAGGAAACAGACTGAGAAACCAGAGTAAAAGTTTCTCCTGCAACCCGTTCTTTTTGTGCTAGATGAACGAACTTCTCTCCACATGCTCAGTTCTGAGAGATAAGTGTGTGTGAAAGCCGTACTTCACCTAGCTTGTTGGGAACACAAAGTTTCTTTTCACTTGCAAACTCCACTCCATACATATATATGGGGAGGTACTAGCTCCATATCGGATTTACAGTGAAAACTGCAGGAACTTCAAACCGGCACTAGGAAACAGACTGAGAAACCAGAGTAAAAGTTTCTCCTGCAAACCGTTCCCTTTGTGCTAGATGAACGAACGTCTCTCCACATGCTCAGTTCTGAGAGATAAGTGTGTTTCAAAGCCGTCCTTCACCTAGCTTGTTGGGAACACAAAGTTTCTTTTCAGGTGCAAACTCCAATCCATACATATATATGGGGACGTACTAGCTCCAACTCGGTATTACAGTGAAAACTACAGGAAGTTCAAACCGGCACTAGGAAACAGACTGAGAAACCAGAGTAAAAGTTTCTCCTGCAACCCGTTCCCTTTGTGCTAGATGAACGAACGTCTCTCCACGTGCTCAGTTCTGAGAGATATGTGTGTGTGAATGCCGTACTTCACCAAGCTTGTTGGGAACACAAAGTTTCTTTTGACTTGCAAACTCCACTCCATACATATATATGGGGAGGTACTAGCTCCAACTCGGTTTTACAGTGAAAACTGCAGGAACTTCAAAACGGCACTAGGAAACAGACTGAGAAACCAGAGTAAAAGTTTCCCCTGCAACCCATTCCCTTTGTGCTAGATGAACGAACGTCTCTCCACATGCTCAGTTCTGAGAGATAAGTGTGTGTTAAAGCCGTCCTTCACCTAGCTTGTTGTGAACACAAAGTTTCTTTTCAGTTGCAAACTCCAATCCATACATATATATGGGGAGGTACTAGCTCCAACTCGGTTTTACAGTGCAAACTGCAGGAACTTCAAACCGGCACTAGGAAACAGACTGAGAAACCAGAGTAAAAGTTTCTCCTAGAACCCGTGCCCTTTGTGCTAGATGAACGAACGTCTCTCCACATGCTCAGTTCTGAGAGATAAGTGAGTGTGAAAGCCGTCGTTCACCTAGCTTCTTGGGAACACAAAGTTTCTTTTCAGTTGATAACTCCAATCCATACATATTTATGTGGAGGTACTAGCTCCAACTCGGTTTTACAGTGAAAATTGCAGGAACTTCAAACCGGCACTAGGAACTAGACTGAGAAACCAGAGTAAAATTTTCTCCTGCAACCCTTTCCCTTGTGCTACATGAACGAACGTCTCTCCACATGCTCAGTTCTGAGAGATAAGTGTGTGTGAAAGCCGTCCTTCACCTAACTTGTTGGGAACACAAAGTTTCTTTTCATTTGCAAAATCCAATCCATATTTATATATGGGGATGTACTAGCTCCATCTCGCATTTACAGTGAAAACTGCAGGAACTTCAAACCGGCACTAGCAAACAGACTGAGAAACCAGAGTAAAAGTTTCACCTGCAACCCGTTCCCTTTGTGCTAGATGAACGAACGTCTTTCCACATGCTCAGTTCTGAGAGATAATTGTGTGTGAAAGAAGTCCTTCACATAGATTGTTGGAAACACAAACTTTCTTTTCAGTTGCCAAATCCACTCCTTACATATATATATGGAGGTACTAACTCCAACACTGTTTTACAGAGAAAACTGCAGGAAATTCAAACCGGCACTAGGAAACAGACTGAGAAACCAGAGAAAAATTTTCCCCTGCAAAACGTTCCCTTTGTGCTAGATGAACGAACGTCTCTCCTCATGCTCAGTTCTGAGAGATAAGTGTGTGTGAAAGCCGTCCTTCACCTAGCTTGTTGGGAACACAAAGTTTCTTTTCACTTGCAAACTCCACTCCATACATATATATGGGGAGGTACTAGCTCCAACTCGATTTTACAGTGAAAACTGCAGGAAATTCAAACCGGCACTAGGAAACAGACTGAGAAACCAGAGTAAAAGTTTCCCCTGCAACCCATTCCCTTTGTGCTAGATGAACGAACGTCTCTCCACATGCTCAGTTCTGAGAGATAAGTGTGTGTTAAAGCCGTCCTTCACCTAGCTTGTTGTGAACACAAAGTTTCTTTTCAGTTGCAAACTCCACTCCATACATATATATGGGGAGGTACTAGCTCCAACTCGGTTTTACAGTGCAAACTGCAGGAACTTCAAACCGGCACTAGGAAACAGACTGAGAAACCAGAGTAAAAGTTTCTCCTGCAACCCGTTCCTTTTGTGCTAGCTGAACGAACGTCTCTCCACATGCTCATTTCTGAGGGATAAGTGTGTGTGAAAGCCGTACTTCACCTAGCTTGTTGGGAACACAAAGTTTCTTTCCACTTGCAAACTCCACTCCATACATTTATATGGGGAGGTACAAGCTCCAACTCGGTTTTACAGTGAAAATTGCAGGAACTTCAAACCGGCACTAGGAAACAGACTGAGAAACCAGAATAAAAGTTTCTCCTGCAACCCGTTCCATTTGTGCTAGATGAACGAACGTCTCTCCACATGCTCAGCTCTGAGAGATAAGTGTGTGTTAAAGCCTTCCTTCAAATAGCTTGTTGGGAACACAAAGTTTCTTTTCAGTTGCAAACTCCACTCCATACATATATAAGGGGAGGTACTAGCTCCAACTCGGTTTTACAGTGCAAACTGCAGGAACTTCAAACCGGCACTAGCAAACAGACTGAGAAACCAGAGTAAAAGTTTCTCCTGAAACCCTTTCCCTTTGTGCTAGATGAACGAACGTCTCTCCACATGCTCAGATCTGAGAGATAAGTGTGTGTGAAAGCCGTCCTTCACCTAGCTTGTTGGGAACACAAAGTTTCTTTTCAGTTGCAAACTCCACTCCATACATATATATGGGGAGGTACTAGCTCCAACTCTGTTTTACAGTGCAAACTGCAGGAACTTCAAAACGGCACTAGGAAACAGACTGAGAAACCAGAGTAAAAGTTTCTCCTGCAACCCGTTCTTTTTGTGCTAGATGAACGAACTTCTCTCCACATGCTCAGTTCTGAGAGATAAGTGTGTGTGAAAGCCGTACTTCACCTAGCTTGTTGGGAACACAAAGATTCTTTTCACTTGCAAACTCCACTCCATACATATATATGGGGAGGTACTAGCTCCATATCGGATTTACAGTGAAAACTGCAGGAACTTCAAACCGGCACTAGGAAACAGACTGAGAAACCAGAGTAAAAGTTTCTCCTGCAAACCGTTCCCTTTGTGCTAGATGAACGAACGTCTCTCCACATGCTCAGTTCTGAGAGATAAGTGTGTTTCAAAGCCGTCCTTCACCTAGCTTGTTGGGAACACAAAGTTTCTTTTCAGGTGCAAACTCCAATCCATACATATATATGGGGACGTACTAGCTCCAACTCGGTATTACAGTGAAAACTACAGGAAGTTCAAACCGGCACTAGGAAACAGACTGAGAAACCAGAGTAAAAGTTTCTCCTGCAACCCGTTCCCTTTGTGCTAGATGAACGAACGTCTCTCCACGTGCTCAGTTCTGAGAGATATGTGTGTGTGAATGCCGTACTTCACCAAGCTTGTTGGGAACACAAAGTTTCTTTTCACTTGCAAACTCCACTCCATACATATATATGGGGAGGTACTAGCTCCAACTCGGTTTTACAGTGAAAACTGCAGGAACTTCAAAACGGCACTAGGAAACAGACTGAGAAACCAGAGTAAAAGTTTCCCCTGCAACCCATTCCCTTTGTGCTAGATGAACGAACGTCTCTCCACATGCTCAGTTCTGAGAGATAAGTGTGTGTGAAAGCCGTCCTTCACCTAGCTTGTTGTGAACACAAAGTTTCTTTTCAGTTGCAAACTCCAATCCATACATATATATGGGGAGGTACTAGCTCCAACTCGGTTTTACAGTGCAAACTGCAGGAACTTCAAACCGGCACTAGGAAACAGACTGAGAAACCAGAGTAAATGTTTCTCCTAGAACCCGTGCCCTTTGTGCTAGATGAACGAACGTCTCTCCACATGCTCAGTTCTGAGAGATAAGTGAGTGTGAAAGCCGTCGTTCACCTAGCTTCTTGGGAACACAAAGTTTCTTTTCAGTTGATAACTCCAATCCATACATATTTATGTGGAGGTACTAGCTCCAACTCGGTTTTACAGTGAAAATTGCAGGAACTTCAAACCGGCACTAGGAACTAGACTGAGAAACCAGAGTAAAATTTTCTCCTGCAACCCTTTCCCTTGTGCTACATGAACGAACGTCTCTCCACATGCTCAGTTCTGAGAGATAAGTGTGTGTGAAAGCCGTCCTTCACCTAACTTGTTGGGAACACAAAGTTTCTTTTCATTTGCAAAATCCAATCCATATTTATATATGGGGATGTACTAGCTCCATCTCGCATTTACAGTGAAAACTGCAGGAACTTCAAACCGGCACTAGCAAACAGACTGAGAAACCAGAGTAAAAGTTTCACCTGCAACCCGTTCCCTTTGTGCTAGATGAACGAACGTCTTTCCACATGCTCAGTTCTGAGAGATAATTGTGTGTGAAAGAAGTCCTTCACATAGATTGTTGGAAACACAAACTTTCTTTTCAGTTGCCAAATCCACTCCTTACATATATATATGGAGGTACTAACTCCAACACTGTTTTACAGAGAAAACTGCAGGAAATTCAAACCGGCACTAGGAAACAGACTGAGAAACCAGAGAAAAAATTTCCCCTGCAAAACGTTCCCTTTGTGCTAGATGAACGAACGTCTCTCCTCATGCTCAGTTCTGAGAGATAAGTGTGTGTGAAAGCCGTCCTTCACCTAGCTTGTTGGGAACACAAAGTTTCTTTTCACTTGCAAACTCCACTCCATACATATATATGGGGAGGTACTAGCTCCAACTCGATTTTACAGTGAAAACTGCAGGAAATTCAAACCGGCACTAGGAAACAGACTGAGAAACCAGAGTAAAAGTTTCCCCTGCAACCCATTCCCTTTGTGCTAGATGAACGAACGTCTCTCCACATGCTCAGTTCTGAGAGATAAGTGTGTGTTAAAGCCGTCCTTCACCTAGCTTGTTGTGAACACAAAGTTTCTTTTCAGTTGCAAACTCCACTCCATACATATATATGGGGAGGTACTAGCTCCAACTCGGTTTTACAGTGCAAACTGCAGGAACTTCAAACCGGCACTAGGAAACAGACTGAGAAACCAGAGTAAAAGTTTCTCCTGCAACCCGTTCCTTTTGTGCTAGCTGAACGAACGTCTCTCCACATGCTCATTTCTGAGAGATAAGTGTGTGTGAAAGCCGTACTTCACCTAGCTTGTTGGGAACACAAAGTTTCTTTCCACTTGCAAACTCCACTCCATACATTTATATGGGGAGGTACAAGCTCCAACTCGGTTTTACAGTGAAAATTGCAGGAACTTCAAACCGGCACTAGGAAACAGACTGAGAAACCAGAATAAAAGTTTCTCCTGCAACCCGTTCCATTTGTGCTAGATGAACGAACGTCTCTCCACATGCTCAGCTCTGAGAGATAAGTGTGTGTTAAAGCCTTCCTTCAAATAGCTTGTTGGGAACACAAAGTTTCTTTTCAGTTGCAAACTCCACTCCATACATATATAAGGGGAGGTACTAGCTCCAACTCGGTTTTACAGAGAAAACTGCAGGAATTTCAAACCGGCACTAGGAAACAGACTGAGAAACCAGAGTAATAGTTTCTCCTGCAACCCGTTCAATTTGTGCTAGATGAACGAAAGTGTCTCCACATGCTCAGTTCTGAGAGATAAGTGTGTGTGAAAGCCGTCCTTCACCTAGCTTGTTGGGAACACAAAGTTTCTTTTCACTTGCAAACTCCACTAAATACATTTATATGGGGAAGTACTAGCTCCAACTCGGTTTTACAGTGCAAAGTGCAGGAACTTCAAACCGGCACTAGCAAACAGACTGAGAAACCAGAGTAAAAGTTTCTCCTGAAACCCTTTCCCTTTGTGCTAGATGAACGAACGTCTCTCCACATGCTCAGTTCTGAGAGATAAGTGTGTGTGAAAGCCGTCCTTCACCTTGCTTGTTGGGAACACAAAGTTTCTTTTCAGTTGCAAACTCCACTCCATACATATATATGGGGAGGTACTAGCTCCAACTCTGTTTTACAGTGCAAACTGCAGGAACTTCAAACCGGCACTAGGAAACAGACTGAGAAACCAGAGTAAAAGTTTCTCCTGCAACCCGTTCTTTTTGTGCTAGATGAACGAACTTCTCTCCACATGCTCAGTTCTGAGAGATAAGTGTGTGTGAAAGCCGTACTTCACCTAGCTTGTTGGGAACACAAAGTTTCTTTTCACTTGCAAACTCCACTCCATACATATATATGGGGAGGTACTAGCTCCATATCGGATTTACAGTGAAAACTGCAGGAACTTCAAACCGGCACTAGGAAACAGACTGAGAAACCAGAGTAAAAGTTTCTCCTGCAAACCGTTCCCTTTGTGCTAGATGAACGAACGTCTCTCCACATGCTCAGTTCTGAGAGATAAGTGTGTGTTAAAGCCGTCCTTCACCTAGCTTGTTGTGAACACAAAGTTTCTTTTCAGTTGCAAACTCCACTCCATACATATATATGGGGAGGTACTAGCTCCAACTCGGTTTTACAGTGCAAACTGCAGGAACTTCAAACCGGCACTAGGAAACAGACTGAGAAACCAGAGTAAAAGTTTCTCCTGCAACCCGTTCCTTTTGTGCTAGCTGAACGAACGTCTCTCCACATGCTCATTTCTGAGAGATAAGTGTGTGTGAAAGAAGTCCTTCACATAGATTGTTGGAAACACAAACTTTCTTTTCAGTTGCCAAATCCACTCCTTACATATATATATGGAGGTACTAACTCCAACACTGTTTTACAGAGAAAACTGCAGGAACTTCAAACCGGCACTAGGAAACAGACTGAGAAACCAGAGTAAAAGTTTCTCCTGAAACCCTTTCCCTTTGTGCTAGATGAACGAACGTCTCTCCACATGCTCAGTTCTGAGAGATAAGTGTGTGTGAAAGCCGTCCTTCACCTAGCTTGTTGGGAACACAAAGTTTCTTTTCAGTTGCAAACTCCAATCCATACATATATATGGGGAGGTACTAGCCCCAACTCTGTTTTACAGTGCAAACTGCAGGAACTTCAAACCGGCACTAGGAAATAGACTGAGAAACCAGAGTAAAAGTTTCTCCTGCAACCCGTTCTTTTTGTGCTAGATGAACGAACTTCTCTCCACATGCTCAGTTCTGAGAGATAAGTGTGTGTGAAAGCCGTACTTCACCTAGCTTGTTGGGAACACAAAGTTTCTTTTCACTTGCAAACTCCACTCCATACATATATATGGGGAGGTACTAGCTCCATATCGGATTTACAGTGAAAACTGCAGGAACTTCAAACCGGCACTAGGAAACAGACTGAGAAACCAGAGTAAAAGTTTCTCCTGCAAACCGATCCCTTTGTGCTAGATGAACGAACGTCTCTCCACATGCTCAGTTCTGAGAGATAAGTGTGTGTTAAAGCCGTCCTTCACCTAGCTTGTTGTGAACACAAAGTTTCTTTTCAGTTGCAAACTCCACTCCATACATATATATGGGGAGGTACTAGCTCCAACTCGGTTTTACAGTGCAAACTGCAGGAACTTCAAACCGGCACTAGGAAACAGACTGAGAAACCAGAGTAAAAGTTTCTCCTGCAACCCGTTCCTTTTGTGCTAGCTGAACGAACGTCTCTCCACATGCTCATTTCTGAGAGATAAGTGTGTGTGAAAGCCGTACTTCACCTAGCTTGTTGGGAACACAAAGTTTCTTTCCACTTGCAAACTCCACTCCATACATTTATATGGGGAGGTACAAGCTCCAACTCGGTTTTACAGTGAAAATTGCAGGAACTTCAAACCGGCACTAGGAAACAGACTGAGAAACCAGAATAAAAGTTTCTCCTGCAACCCGTTCCATTTGTGCTAGATGAACGAACGTCTCTCCACATGCTCAGCTCTGAGAGATAAGTGTGTGTTAAAGCCTTCCTTCACCTAGCTTGTTGGGAACACAAAGTTTCTTTTCAGTTGCAAACTCCACTCCATACATATATATGGGGAGGTACTAGCTCCAACTCGGTTTTACAGAGAAAACTGCAGGAATTTCAAACCGGCACTAGGAAACAGACTGAGAAACCAGAGTAATAGTTTCTCATGCAACCCGTTCAATTTGTGCTAGATGAACGAAAGTGTCTCCACATGCTCAGTTCTGAGAGATAAGTGTGTGTGAAAGCCGTCCTTCACCTAGCTTGTTGGGAACACAAAGTTTCTTTTCACTTGCAAACTCCACTAAATACATTTATATGGGGAAGTACTAGCTCCAACTCGGTTTTACAGTGCAAACTGCAGGATCTTCAAACCGGCATTAGGAAACAGACTGAGAAACCATAGTAAAAGTTTCTCCTGAATCCGTTCCCTTTGTGCTACATGAACGAACGTCTCTCCACATGCTCAGTTCTGAGAGATAAGTGTGTGTGAAAGCCGTACTTCACCTAGCTTGTTGGCAACACAAAGTTTCTTTTCACTTGCAAACTCCACTCCATACATATATATGGGGAGGTACTAGCTCCAACTCGGTTTTACAGTGCAAACTGCAGGAACTTCAAACCGGCACTAGGAAACAGACTGAGAAACCAGAGTAAAAGTTTCTCCTGCAACCCGTTCTTTTTGTGCTAGATGAACGAACTTCTCTCCACATGCTCAGTTCTGAGAGATAAGTGTGTGTGAAAGCCGTACTTCACATAGCTTGTTGGGAACACAAAGTTTCTTTTCACTTGCAAACTCCACTCCATACATATATATGGGGAGGTACTAGCTCCAAATCGGATTTACAGTGAAAACTGCAGGAACTTCAAACCGGCACTAGGAAACAGACTGAGAAACCAGAGTAAAAGTTTCTCCTGCAACCCGTTCCTTTGTGCTAGATGAACGAACGTCTCTCCAAATGCTCAGTTCTGAGAGATAAGTGGGTGTGAAAGCCGTCCTTCACCTAGCTTGTTGGGAACACAAAGTTTCTTTTCACTTGCAAACTCCACTCCATACATATATATGGGGAAGTACTAGTTCCAACTATGTTTTACAGTGAAATCTCAGTATCTTCATACCAGCACTAGGAAACAGACTGATAATCCAGAGTAAAAGTTTCTTCTGCAACACTTTCCCTTTGGCCTAGATGAACGAACGTCACTAAACATGCTCATTTCTGAGAGATAAGTGTGTGTGAAATACGTCCTTCACATAGATTGTAGGGAACACAAAGATACTTTTCAGTTGCAAAATCCAATCCTTACATATATATATGGAGGTACTAAATCCAACTCTGTTTTACAGAGAAAACTGCAGGAACTTCAAACCGGCACTAGGAAACAGACTGAGAGTCCAGAGTAAATCTTTCCCCTGCAACACGTTCACTTTCTTCTAGATGAACGAAAGTCTCTCCACATGCTCAGTTGTGAGAGATAAGTGTGTGTGAAAGCCGTCTTTCACCTAGCTTGTTGGGAACACAAAGATTCTGTTCAGATAGAAAATCCTCTCCATACATATCTATGGGTAGGGACTAGCTCCAACACGGTTTTGCAGTGAAAACTGCAGGAATTTCAAACCTTCATTAGGAAACAAACTGAGAAACCAGAGAAAAAGTTACTCCTGCAACCCGTGCCTTTGTGCTAGATGAACGAACGTCTCTCCACATGCTCAGTTATGAGAGATAATTGCGTGTGAAAGCCGTCCTTCACCTAGCTTGTTGGGAACACAAAGTTTCGTTTCCCTTGCAAACTCCACTCCATACATATTTATGTGGAGGAACAAGCTCCAACTCGATTTTACAGTGAAACCTGCAGGAACTTCAAATCGGCACTAGGAACTAGACTGAGAAACCAAAGTAAAAGTTTCTCCTGCAACCCTTTCCATTGTGCTACATGAACGAACGTCTCTCCACATGCTCAGTTGTGAGAGATAAGTGTGTGTGAAAGCCGTACTTCAGCTAGCTTGTTGGGAACACAAAGTTTCTTTCCACTTGCAAACTCCACTCCATACATTGATATGGGGAGGTACAAGCTCCAACTCGGTTTTACAGTGAAAATTGCAGGAACTTCAAACCGGCACTAGGAAACAGACTGAGAAACCAGAATAAAAGTTTCTCCTGCAACCCGTTCCATTTGTGCTAGATGAACGAACGTCTCTCCACATGCTCAGCTCTGAGAGATAAGTGTGTGTTAAAGCCTTCCTTCACCTAGCTTGTTGGGAACACAAAGTTTCTTTTCAGTTGCAAACCCCACTCCATACATATATATGGGGAGGTACTAGCTCCAACTCGGTTTTACAGAGAAAACTGCAGGAATTTCAAACCGGCACTAGGAAACAGACTGAGAAACCAGAGTAATAGTTTCTCCTGCAACCCGTTCAATTTGTGCTAGATGAACGAAAGTGTCTCCACATGCTCAGTTCTGAGAGATAAGTGTGTGTGAAAGCCGTCCTTCACCTAGCTTGTTGGGAACACAAAGTTTCTTTTCACTTGCAAACTCCACTAAATACATTTATATGGGGAAGTACTAGCTCCAACTCAGTTTTACAGTGCAAACTGCAGGAACTTCAAACCGGCACTAGCAAACAGACTGAGAAACCAGAGTAAAAGTTTCTCCTGAAACCCTTTCCCTTTGTGCTAGATGAACGAACGTCTCTCCACATGCTCAGTTCTGAGAGATAAGTGTGTGTGAAAGCCGTCCTTCACCTAGCTTGTTGGGAACACAAAGTTTCTTTTCAGTTGCAAACTCCACTCCATACATATATATGGGGAGGTACTAGCTCCAACTCTGTTTTACAGTGCAAACTGCAGGAACTTCAAAACGGCACTAGGAAACAGACTGAGAAACCAGAGTAAAAGTTTCTCCTGCAACCCGTTCTTTTTGTGCTAGATGAACGAACTTCTCTCCACATGCTCAGTTCTGAGAGATAAGTGTGTGTGAAAGCCGTACTTCACCTAGCTTGTTGGGAACACAAAGTTTCTTTTCACTTGCAAACTCCACTCCATACATATATATGGGGAGGTACTAGCTCCATATCGGATTTACAGTGAAAACTGCAGGAACTTCAAACCGGCACTAGGAAACAGACTGAGAAACCAGAGTAAAAGTTTCTCCTGCAAACCGTTCCCTTTGTGCTAGATGAACGAACGTCTCTCCACATGCTCAGTTCTGAGAGATAAGTGTGTTTCAAAGCCGTCCTTCACCTAGCTTGTTGGGAACACAAAGTTTCTTTTCAGGTGCAAACTCCAATCCATACATATATATGGGGACGTACTAGCTCCAACTCGGTATTACAGTGAAAACTACAGGAAGTTCAAACCGGCACTAGGAAACAGACTGAGAAACCAGAGTAAAAGTTTCTCCTGCAACCCGTTCCCTTTGTGCTAGATGAACGAACGTCTCTCCACGTGCTCAGTTCTGAGAGATATGTGTGTGTGAATGCCGTACTTCACCAAGCTTGTTGGGAACACAAAGTTTCTTTTCACTTGCAAACTCCACTCCATACATATATATGGGGAGGTACTAGCTCCAACTCGGTTTTACAGTGAAAACTGCAGGAACTTCAAAACGGCACTAGGAAACAGACTGAGAAACCAGAGTAAAAGTTTCCCCTGCAACCCATTCTATTTGTGCTAGATGAACGAACGTCTCTCCACATGCTCAGTTCTGAGAGATAAGTGTGTGTGAAAGCCGTCCTTCACCTAGCTTGTTGTGAACACAAAGTTTCTTTTCAGTTGCAAACTCCAATCCATACATATATATGGGGAGGTACTAGCTCCAACTCGGTTTTACAGTGCAAACTGCAGGAACTTCAAACCGGCACTAGGAAACAGACTGAGAAACCAGAGTAAAAGTTTCTCCTAGAACCCGTGCCCTTTGTGCTAGATGAACGAACGTCTCTCCACATGCTCAGTTCTGAGAGATAAGTGAGTGTGAAAGCCGTCGTTCACCTAGCTTCTTGGGAACACAAAGTTTCTTTTCAGTTGATAACTCCAATCCATACATATTTATGTGGAGGTACTAGCTCCAACTCGGTTTTACAGTGAAAATTGCAGGAACTTCAAACCGGCACTAGGAACTAGACTGAGAAACCAGAGTAAAATTTTCTCCTGCAACCCTTTCCCTTGTGCTACATGAACGAACGTCTCTCCACATGCTCAGTTCTGAGAGATAAGTGTGTGTGAAAGCCGTCCTTCACCTAACTTGTTGGGAACACAAAGTTTCTTTTCATTTGCAAAATCCAATCCATATTTATATATGGGGATGTACTAGCTCCATCTCGCATTTACAGTGAAAACTGCAGGAACTTCAAACCGGCACTAGGAAACAGACTGAGAAACCAGAGTAAAAGTTTCACCTGCAACCCGTTCCCTTTGTGCTAGATGAACGAACGTCTTTCCACATGCTCAGTTCTGAGAGATAATTGTGTGTGAAAGAAGTCCTTCACATAGATTGTTGGAAACACAAACTTTCTTTTCAGTTGCCAAATCCACTCCTTACATATATATATGGAGGTACTAACTCCAACACTGTTTTACAGAGAAAACTGCAGGAAATTCAAACCGGCACTAGGAAACAGACTGAGAAACCAGAGAAAAAATTTCCCCTGCAAAACGTTCCCTTTGTGCTAGATGAACGAACGTCTCTCCTCATGCTCAGTTCTTAGAGATAAGTGTGTGTGAAAGCCGTACTTCACCTAGCTTGTTGGGAACACAAAGTTTCTTTTCACTTGCAAACTCCACTCCATACATATATATGGGGAGGTACTAGCTCCAACTCGATTTTACAGTGAAAACTGCAGGAAATTCAAACCGGCACTAGGAAACAGACTGAGAAACCAGAGTAAAAGTTTCCCCTGCAACCCATTCCCTTTGTGCTAGATGAACGAACGTCTCTCCACATGCTCAGTTCTGAGAGATAAGTGTGTGTTAAAGCCGTCCTTCACCTAGCTTGTTGTGAACACAAAGTTTCTTTTCAGTTGCAAACTCCACTCCATACATATATATGGGGAGGTACTAGCTCCAACTCGGTTTTACAGTGCAAACTGCAGGAACTTCAAACCGGCACTAGGAAACAGACTGAGAAACCAGAGTAAAAGTTTCTCCTGCAACCCGTTCCTTTTGTGCTAGCTGAACGAACGTCTCTCCACATGCTCATTTCTGAGAGATAAGTGTGTGTGAAAGCCGTACTTCACCTAGCTTGTTGGGAACACAAAGTTTCTTTCCACTTGCAAACTCCACTCCGTACATTTATATGGGGAGGTACAAGCTCCAACTCGGTTTTACAGTGAAAATTGCAGGAACTTCAAACCGGCACTAGGAAACAGACTGAGAAACCAGAATAAAAGTTTCTCCTGCAACCCGTTCCATTTGTGCTAGATGAACGAACGTCTCTCCACATGCTCAGCTCTGAGAGATAAGTGTGTGTTAAAGCCTTCCTTCAACTAGCTTGTTGGGAACACAAAGTTTCTTTTCAGTTGCAAACTCCACTCCATACATATATAAGGGGAGGTACTAGCTCCAACTCGGTTTTACAGAGAAAACTGCAGGAATTTCAAACCGGCACTAGGAAACAGACTGAGAAACCAGAGTAATAGTTTCTCCTGCAACCCGTTCAATTTGTGCTAGATGAACGAAAGTGTCTCCACATTCTCAGTTCTGAGAGATAAGTGTGTGTGAAAGCCGTCCTTCACCTAGCTTGTTGGGAACACAAAGTTTCTTTTCACTTGCAAACTCCACTAAATACATTTATATGGGGAAGTACTAGCTCCAACTCGGTTTTACAGTGCAAACTGCAGGAACTTCAAACCGGCACTAGCAAACAGACTGAGAAACCAGAGTAAAAATTTCTCCTGAAACCCTTTCCCTTTGTGCTAGATGAACGAACATCTCTCCACATGCTCAGTTCTGAGAGATAAGTGTGTGTGAAAGCCGTCCTTCACCTAGCTTGTTGGGAACACAAAGTTTCTTTTCAGTTGCAAACTCCACTCCATACATATATATGGGTAGGTACTAGCTCCAACTCTGTTTTACAGTGCAAACTGCAGGAACTTCAAACCGGCACTAGGAAACAGACTGAGAAACCAAAGTAAAAGTTTCTCCTGCAAACCGTTCCCTTTGTGCTAGATGAACGAACGTCTCTCCACATGCTCAGTTCTGAGAGATAAGTGTGTGTTAAAGCCGTCCTTCACCTAGCTTGTTGTGAACACAAAGTTTCTTTTCAGTTGCAAACTCCACTCCATACATATATATGGGGAGGTACTAGCTCCAACTCGGTTTTACAGTGCAAACTGCAGGAACTTCAAACCGGCACTAGGAAACAGACTGAGAAACCAGAGTAAAAGTTTCTCCTGCAACCCGTTCCTTTTGTGCTAGCTGAACGAACGTCTCTCCACATGCTCATTTCTGAGAGATAAGTGTGTGTGAAAGCCGTACTTCACCTAGCTTGTTGGGAACACAAAGTTTCTTTCCACTTGCAAACTCCACTCCATACATTTATATGGGGAGGTACAAGCTCCAACTCGGTTTTACAGTGAAAATTGCAGGAACTTCAAACCGGCACTAGGAAACAGACTGAGAAACCAGAATAAAAGTTTCTCCTTCAACCCGTTCCATTTGTGCTAGATGAACGAACGTCTCTCCACATGCTCAGCTCTGAGGGATAAGTGTGTGTTATAGCCTTCCTTCACCTAGCTTGTTGGGAACACAAAGTTTCTTTTCAGTTGCAAACTCCACTCTATACATATATATGGGGAGGTACTAGCTCCAACTCGGTTATACAGAGAAAACTGCAGGAATTTCAAACCGGCACTAGGAAACAGACTGAGAAACCAGAGCAATAGTTCCTCCTGCAACCCGTTCAATTTGTGCTAGATGAACGAAAGTGTCTCCACATGCTCAGTTCTGAGAGATAAGTGTGTGTGAAAGCCGTCCTTCACCTAGCTTGTTGGGAACACAAAGTTTCTTTTCACTTGCAAACTCCACTAAATACATTTATATGGGGAAGTACTAGCTCCAACTCGGTTTTACAGTGCAAACTGCAGGAACTTCAAACCGGCACTAGCAAACAGACTGAGAAACCAGAGTAAAAGTTTCTCCTGAAACCCTTTCCCTTTGTGCTAGATGAACGAACGTCTCTCCACATGCTCAGTTCTGAGAGATAAGTGTGTGTGAAAGCCGTCCTTCACCTAGCTTGTTGGGAACACAAAGTTTCTTTTCAGTTGCAAACTCCACTCCATACATATATATGGGGAGGTACTAGCTCCAACTCTGTTTTACAGTGCAAACTGCAGGAACTTCAAAACGGCACTAGGAAACAGACTGAGAAACCAGAGTAAAAGTTTCTCCTGCAACCCGTTCTTTTTGTGCTAGATGAACGAACTTCTCTCCACATGCTCAGTTCTGAGAGATAAGTGTGTGTGAAAGCCGTACTTCACCTAGCTTGTTGGGAACACAAAGTTTCTTTTCACTTGCAAACTGCACTCCATACATATATATGGGGAGGTACTGGCTCCATATCGGATTTACAGTGAAAACTGCAGGAACTTCAAACCGGCACTAGGAAACAGACTGAGAAACCAGAGTAAAAGTTTCTCCTGCAAACCGTTCCCTTTGTGCTAGATGAACGAACGTCTCTCCACATGCTCAGTTCTGAGAGATAAGTGTGTTTCAAAGCCGTCCTTCACCTAGATTGTTGGGAACACAAAGTTTCTTTTCAGGTGCAAACTCCAATCCATACATATATATGGGGACGTACTAGCTCCAACTCGGTATTACAGTGAAAACTACAGGAAGTTCAAACCGGCACTAGGAAACAGACTGAGAAACCAGAGTAAAAGTTTCTCCTGCAACCCGTTCCCTTTGTGCTAGATGAACGAACGTCTCTCCACGTGCTCAGTTCTGAGAGATATGTGTGTGTGAATGCCGTACTTCACCAAGCTTGTTGGGAACACAAAGTTTCTTTTCACTTGCAAACTCCACTCCATACATATATATGGGGAGGTACTAGCTCCAACTCGGTTTTACAGTGAAAACTGCAGGAACTTCAAAACGGCACTAGGAAACAGACTGAGAAACCAGAGTAAAAGTTTCCCCTGCAACCCATTCCCTTTGTGCTAGATGAACGAACGTCTCTCCACATGCTCAGTTCTGAGAGATAAGTGAGTGTGAAAGCCGTCCTTCACCTAGCTTGTTGTGAACACAAAGTTTCTTTTCAGTTGCAAACTCCAATCCATACATATATATGGGGAGGTACTAGCTCCAACTCGGTTTTACAGTGCAAACTGCAGGAACTTCAAACCGGCACTAGGAAACAGACTGAGAAACCAGAGTAAAAGTTTCTCCTGCAACCCTTTCCATTGTGCTACATGAACGAACGTCTCTCCACATGCTCAGTTGTGAGAGATAAGTGTGTGTGAAAGCCGTACTTCAGCTAGCTTGTTGGGAACACAAAGTTTCTTTCCACTTGCAAACTCCACTCCATACATTTATATGGGGAGGTACAAGCTCCAACTCGGTTTTACAGTGAAAATTGCAGGAACTTCAAACCGGCACTAGGAAACAGACTGAGAAACCAGAATAAAAGTTTCTCCTGCAACCCGTTCCATTTGTGCTAGATGAACGAACGTCTCTCCACATGCTCAGCTCTGAGAGATAAGTGTGTGTTAAAGCCTTCCTTCACCTAGCTTGTTGGGAACACAAAGTTTCTTTTCAGTTGCAAATTCCACTCCATACATATATATGGGGAGGTACTAGCTCCAACTCGGTTTTACAGAGAAAACTGCAGGAATTTCAAACCGGCACTAGGAAACAGACTGAGAAACCAGAGTAATAGTTTCTCCTGCAACCCGTTCAATTTGTGCTAGATGAACGAAAGTGTCTCCACATGCTCAGTTCTGAGAGATAAGTGTGTGTGAAAGCCGTTCTTCACCTAGCTTGTTGGGAACACAAAGTTTCTTTTCACTTGCAAACTCCACTAAATACATTTATATGGGGAAGTACTAGCTCCAACTCGGTTTTACAGTGCAAACTGCAGGAACTTCAAACCGGCACTAGCAAACAGACTGTGAAACCAGAGTAAAAGTTTCTCCTGAAACCCTTTCCCTTTGTGCTAGATGAACGAACGTCTCTCCACATGCTCAGTTCTGAGAGATAAGTGTGTGTGAAAGCCGAACTTCACCTAGCTTGTTGGGAACACAAAGTTTCTTTTCAGTTGCAAACTCCACTCCATACATATATATGGGGAGGTACTAGCTCCAACTCTGTTTTACAGTGCAAACTGCAGGAACTTCAAAACGGCACTAGGAAACAGACTGAGAAACCAGAGTAAAAGTTTCTCCTGCAACCCGTTCTTTTTGTGCTAGATGAACGAACTTCTCTCCACATGCTCAGTTCTGAGAGATAAGTGTGTGTGAAAGCCGTACTTCACCTAGCTTGTTGGGAACACAAAGTTTCTTTTCACTTGCAAACTCCACTCCATACATATATATGGGGAGGTACTAGCTCCATATCGGATTTACAGTGAAAACTGCAGGAACTTCAAACCGGCACTAGGAAACAGACTGAGAAACCAGAGTAAAAGTTTCTCCTGCAAACCGTTCCCTTTGTGCTAGATGAACGAACGTCTCTCCACATGCTCAGTTCTGAGAGATAAGTGTGTTTCAAAGCCGTCCTTCACCTAGCTTGTTGGGAACACAAAGTTTCTTTTCAGGTGCAAACTCCAATCCATACATATATATGGGGACGTACTAGCTCCAACTCGGTATTACAGTGAAAACTACAGGAAGTTCAAACCGGCACTAGGAAACAGACTGAGAAACCAGAGTAAAAGTTTCTCCTGCAACCCGTTCCCTTTGTGCTAGATGAACGAACGTCTCTCCACGTGCTCAGTCTGAGAGATATGTGTGTGTGAATGCCGTACTTCACCAAGCTTGTTGGGAACACAAAGTTTCTTTTCACTTGCAAACTCCACTCCATACATATATATGGGGAGGTACTAGCTCCAACTCGGTTTTACAGTGCAAACTGCAGGAACTTCAAAACGGCACTAGGAAACAGACTGAGAAACCAGAGTAAAAGTTTCCCCTGCAACCCATTCCCTTTGTGCTAGATGAACGAACGTCTCTCCACATGCTCAGTTCTGAGAGATAAGTGTGTGTGAAAGCCGTCCTTCACCTAGCTTGTTGTGAACACAAAGTTTCTTTTCAGTTGCAAACTCCAATCCATACATATATATGGGGAGGTACTAGCTCCAACTCGGTTTTACAGTGCAAACTGCAGGAACTTCAAACCGGCACTAGGAAACAGACTGAGAAACCAGAGTAAAAGTTTCTCCTAGAACCCGTGCCCTTTGTGCTAGATGAACGAACGTCTCTCCACATGCTCAGTTCTGAGAGATAAGTGAGTGTGAAAGCCGTCGTTCACCTAGCTTCTTGGGAACACAAAGTTTCTTTTCAGTTGATAACTCCAATCCATACATATTTATGTGGAGGTACTAGCTCCAACTCGGTTTTACAGTGAAAATTGCAGGAACTTCAAACCGGCACTAGGAACTAGACTGAGAAACCAGAGTAAAATTTTCTCCTGCAACCCTTTCCCTTGTGCTACATGAACGAACGTCTCTCCACATGCTCAGTTCTGAGAGATAAGTGTGTGTGAATGCCGTCCTTCACCTAACTTGTTGGGAACACAAAGTTTCTTTTCATTTGCAAAATCCAATCCATATTTATATATGGGGAGGTACTAGCTCCAACTCGGTTTTACAGTGAAAATTGCAGGAACTTCAAACCGGCACTAGGAAACAGACTGAGAAACCAGAATAAAAGTTTCTCCTGCAACCCGTTCCATTTGTGCTAGATGAACGAACGTCTCTCCACATGCTCAGCTCTGAGAGATAAGTGTGTGTTAAAGCCTTCCTTCAACTAGCTTGTTGGGAACACAAAGTTTCTTTTCAGTTGCAAACTCCACTCCATACATATATAAGGGGAGGTACTAGCTCCAACTCGGTTTTACAGAGAAAACTGCAGGAATTTCAAACCGGCACTAGGAAACAGACTGAGAAACCAGAGTAATAGTTTCTCCTGCAACCCGTTCAATTTGTGCTAGATGAACGAAAGTGTCTCCACATTCTCAGTTCTGAGAGATAAGTGTGTGTGAAAGCCGTCCTTCACCTAGCTTGTTGGGAACACAAAGTTTCTTTTCACTTGCAAACTCCACTAAATACATTTATATGGGGAAGTACTAGCTCCAACTCGGTTTTACAGTGCAAACTGCAGGAACTTCAAACCGGCACTAGCAAACAGACTGAGAAACCAGAGTAAAAATTTCTCCTGAAACCCTTTCCCTTTGTGCTAGATGAACGAACATCTCTCCACATGCTCAGTTCTGAGAGATAAGTGTGTGTGAAAGCCGTCCTTCACCTAGCTTGTTGGGAACACAAAGTTTCTTTTCAGTTGCAAACTCCACTCCATACATATATATGGGTAGGTACTAGCTCCAACTCTGTTTTACAGTGCAAACTGCAGGAACTTCAAACCGGCACTAGGAAACAGACTGAGAAACCAAAGTAAAAGTTTCTCCTGCAAACCGTTCCCTTTGTGCTAGATGAACGAACGTCTCTCCACATGCTCAGTTCTGAGAGATAAGTGTGTGTTAAAGCCGTCCTTCACCTAGCTTGTTGTGAACACAAAGTTTCTTTTCAGTTGCAAACTCCACTCCATACATATATATGGGGAGGTACTAGCTCCAACTCGGTTTTACAGTGCAAACTGCAGGAACTTCAAACCGGCACTAGGAAACAGACTGAGAAACCAGAGTAAAAGTTTCTCCTGCAACCCGTTCCTTTTGTGCTAGCTGAACGAACGTCTCTCCACATGCTCATTTCTGAGAGATAAGTGTGTGTGAAAGCCGTACTTCACCTAGCTTGTTGGGAACACAAAGTTTCTTTCCACTTGCAAACTCCACTCCATACATTTATATGGGGAGGTACAAGCTCCAACTCGGTTTTACAGTGAAAATTGCAGGAACTTCAAACCGGCACTAGGAAACAGACTGAGAAACCAGAATAAAAGTTTCTCCTTCAACCCGTTCCATTTGTGCTAGATGAACGAACGTCTCTCCACATGCTCAGCTCTGAGGGATAAGTGTGTGTTATAGCCTTCCTTCACCTAGCTTGTTGGGAACACAAAGTTTCTTTTCAGTTGCAAACTCCACTCTATACATATATATGGGGAGGTACTAGCTCCAACTCGGTTATACAGAGAAAACTGCAGGAATTTCAAACCGGCACTAGGAAACAGACTGAGAAACCAGAGCAATAGTTCCTCCTGCAACCCGTTCAATTTGTGCTAGATGAACGAAAGTGTCTCCACATGCTCAGTTCTGAGAGATAAGTGTGTGTGAAAGCCGTACTTCACCTAGCTTGTTGGGAACACAAAGTTTCTTTTCACTTGCAAACTCCACTAAATACATTTATATGGGGAAGTACTAGCTCCAACTCGGTTTTACAGTGCAAACTGCAGGAACTTCAAACCGGCACTAGCAAACAGACTGAGAAACCAGAGTAAAAGTTTCTCCTGAAACCCTTTCCCTTTGTGCTAGATGAACGAACGTCTCTCCACATGCTCAGTTCTGAGAGATAAGTGTGTGTGAAAGCCGTCCTTCACCTAGCTTGTTGGGAACACAAAGTTTCTTTTCAGTTGCAAACTCCACTCCATACATATATATGGGGAGGTACTAGCTCCAACTCTGTTTTACAGTGCAAACTGCAGGAACTTCAAAACGGCACTAGGAAACAGACTGAGAAACCAGAGTAAAAGTTTCTCCTGCAACCCGTTCTTTTTGTGCTAGATGAACGAACTTCTCTCCACATGCTCAGTTCTGAGAGATAAGTGTGTGTGAAAGCCGTACTTCACCTAGCTTGTTGGGAACACAAAGTTTCTTTTCACTTGCAAACTGCACTCCATACATATATATGGGGAGGTACTGGCTCCATATCGGATTTACAGTGAAAACTGCAGGAACTTCAAACCGGCACTAGGAAACAGACTGAGAAACCAGAGTAAAAGTTTCTCCTGCAAACCGTTCCCTTTGTGCTAGATGAACGAACGTCTCTCCACATGCTCAGTTCTGAGAGATAAGTGTGTTTCAAAGCCGTCCTTCACCTAGATTGTTGGGAACACAAAGTTTCTTTTCAGGTGCAAACTCCAATCCATACATATATATGGGGACGTACTAGCTCCAACTCGGTATTACAGTGAAAACTACAGGAAGTTCAAACCGGCACTAGGAAACAGACTGAGAAACCAGAGTAAAAGTTTCTCCTGCAACCCGTTCCCTTTGTGCTAGATGAACGAACGTCTCTCCACGTGCTCAGTTCTGAGAGATATGTGTGTGTGAATGCCGTACTTCACCAAGCTTGTTGGGAACACAAAGTTTCTTTTCACTTGCAAACTCCACTCCATACATATATATGGGGAGGTACTAGCTCCAACTCGGTTTTACAGTGACAACTGCAGGAACTTCAAAACGGCACTAGGAAACAGACTGAGAAACCAGAGTAAAAGTTTCCCCTGCAACCCATTCCCTTTGTGCTAGATGAACGAACGTCTCTCCACATGCTCAGTTCTGAGAGATAAGTGAGTGTGAAAGCCGTCCTTCACCTAGCTTGTTGTGAACACAAAGTTTCTTTTCAGTTGCAAACTCCAATCCATACATATATATGGGGAGGTACTAGCTCCAACTCGGTTTTACAGTGCAAACTGCAGGAACTTCAAACCGGCACTAGGAAACAGACTGAGAAACCAGAGTAAAAGTTTCTCCTGCAACCCTTTCCATTGTGCTACATGAACGAACGTCTCTCCACATGCTCAGTTGTGAGAGATAAGTGTGTGTGAAAGCCGTACTTCAGCTAGCTTGTTGGGAACACAAAGTTTCTTTCCACTTGCAAACTCCACTCCATACATTTATATGGGGAGGTACAAGCTCCAACTCGGTTTTACAGTGAAAATTGCAGGAACTTCAAACCGGCACTAGGAAACAGACTGAGAAACCAGAATAAAAGTTTCTCCTGCAACCCGTTCCATTTGTGCTAGATGAACGAACGTCTCTCCACATGCTCAGCTCTGAGAGATAAGTGTGTGTTAAAGCCTTCCTTCACCTAGCTTGTTGGGAACACAAAGTTTCTTTTCAGTTGCAAATTCCACTCCATACATATATATGGGGAGGTACTAGCTCCAACTCGGTTTTACAGAGAAAACTGCAGGAATTTCAAACCGGCACTAGGAAACAGACTGAGAAACCAGAGTAATAGTTTCTCCTGCAACCCGTTCAATTTGTGCTAGATGAACGAAAGTGTCTCCACATGCTCAGTTCTGAGAGATAAGTGTGTGTGAAAGCCGTTCTTCACCTAGCTTGTTGGGAACACAAAGTTTCTTTTCACTTGCAAACTCCACTAAATACATTTATATGGGGAAGTACTAGCTCCAACTCGGTTTTACAGTGCAAACTGCAGGAACTTCAAACCGGCACTAGCAAACAGACTGTGAAACCAGAGTAAAAGTTTCTCCTGAAACCCTTTCCCTTTGTGCTAGATGAACGAACGTCTCTCCACATGCTCAGTTCTGAGAGATAAGTGTGTGTGAAAGCCGAACTTCACCTAGCTTGTTGGGAACACAAAGTTTCTTTTCAGTTGCAAACTCCACTCCATACATATATATGGGGAGGTACTAGCTCCAACTCTGTTTTACAGTGCAAACTGCAGGAACTTCAAAACGGCACTAGGAAACAGACTGAGAAACCAGAGTAAAAGTTTCTCCTGCAACCCGTTCTTTTTGTGCTAGATGAACGAACTTCTCTCCACATGCTCAGTTCTGAGAGATAAGTGTGTGTGAAAGCCGTACTTCACCTAGCTTGTTGGGAACACAAAGTTTCTTTTCACTTGCAAACTCCACTCCATACATATATATGGGGAGGTACTAGCTCCATATCGGATTTACAGTGAAAACTGCAGGAACTTCAAACCGGCACTAGGAAACAGACTGAGAAACCAGAGTAAAAGTTTCTCCTGCAAACCGTTCCCTTTGTGCTAGATGAACGAACGTCTCTCCACATGCTCAGTTCTGAGAGATAAGTGTGTTTCAAAGCCGTCCTTCACCTAGCTTGTTGGGAACACAAAGTTTCTTTTCAGGTGCAAACTCCAATCCATACATATATATGGGGACGTACTAGCTCCAACTCGGTATTACAGTGAAAACTACAGGAAGTTCAAACCGGCACTAGGAAACAGACTGAGAAACCAGAGTAAAAGTTTCTCCTGCAACCCGTTCCCTTTGTGCTAGATGAACGAACGTCTCTCCACGTGCTCAGTCTGAGAGATATGTGTGTGTGAATGCCGTACTTCACCAAGCTTGTTGGGAACACAAAGTTTCTTTTCACTTGCAAACTCCACTCCATACATATATATGGGGAGGTACTAGCTCCAACTCGGTTTTACAGTGCAAACTGCAGGAACTTCAAAACGGCACTAGGAAACAGACTGAGAAACCAGAGTAAAAGTTTCCCCTGCAACCCATTCCCTTTGTGCTAGATGAACGAACGTCTCTCCACATGCTCAGTTCTGAGAGATAAGTGTGTGTGAAAGCCGTCCTTCACCTAGCTTGTTGTGAACACAAAGTTTCTTTTCAGTTGCAAACTCCAATCCATACATATATATGGGGAGGTACTAGCTCCAACTCGGTTTTACAGTGCAAACTGCAGGAACTTCAAACCGGCACTAGGAAACAGACTGAGAAACCAGAGTAAAAGTTTCTCCTAGAACCCGTGCCCTTTGTGCTAGATGAACGAACGTCTCTCCACATGCTCAGTTCTGAGAGATAAGTGAGTGTGAAAGCCGTCGTTCACCTAGCTTCTTGGGAACACAAAGTTTCTTTTCAGTTGATAACTCCAATCCATACATATTTATGTGGAGGTACTAGCTCCAACTCGGTTTTACAGTGAAAATTGCAGGAACTTCAAACCGGCACTAGGAACTAGACTGAGAAACCAGAGTAAAATTTTCTCCTGCAACCCTTTCCCTTGTGCTACATGAACGAACGTCTCTCCACATGCTCAGTTCTGAGAGATAAGTGTGTGTGAAAGCCGTCCTTCACCTAACTTGTTGGGAACACAAAGTTTCTTTTCATTTGCAAAATCCAATCCATATTTATATATGGGGATGTACTAGCTCCATCTCGCATTTACAGTGAAAACTGCAGGAACTTCAAACCGGCACTAGGAAACAGACTGAGAAACCAGAGTAAAAGTTTCACCTCCAACCCGTTCCCTTTGTGCTAGATGAACGAACGTCTTTCCACATGCTCAGTTCTGAGAGATAATTGTGTGTGAAAGAAGTCCTTCACATAGATTGTTGGAAACACAAACTTTCTTTTCAGTTGCCAAATCCACTCCTTACATATATATATGGAGGTACTAACTCCAACACTGTTTTACAGAGAAAACTGCAGGAAATTCAAACCGGCACTAGGAAACAGACTGAGAAACCAGAGAAAAAATTTCCCCTGCAAAACGTTCCCTTTGTGCTAGATGAACGAACGTCTCTCCTCATGCTCAGTTCTGAGAGATAAGTGTGTGTGAAAGCCGTCCTTCACCTAGCTTGTTGGGAAAACAAAGTTTCTTTTCACTTGCAAACTCCACTCCATACATATATATGGGGAGGTACTAGCTCCAACTCGATTTTACAGTGAAAACTGCAGGAAATTCAAACCGGCACTAGGAAACAGACTGAGAAACCAGAGTAAAAGTTTCCCCTGCAACCCATTCCCTTTGTGCTAGATGAACGAACGTCTCTCCACATGCTCAGTTCTGAGAGATAAGTGTGTGTTAAAGCCGTCCTTCACCTAGCTTGTTGTGAACACAAAGTTTCTTTTCAGTTGCAAACTCCACTCCATACATATATATGGGGAGGTACTAGCTCCAACTCGGTTTTACAGTGCAAACTGCAGGAACTTCAAACCGGCACTAGGAAACAGAATGAGAAACCAGAGTAAAAGTTTCTCCTGCAACCCGTTCCTTTTGTGCTAGCTGAACGAACGTCTCTCCACATGCTCATTTCTGAGAGATAAGTGTGTGTGAAAGCCGTACTTCACCTAGCTTGTTGGGAACACAAAGTTTCTTTCCACTTGCAAACTCCACTCCATACATTTATATGGGGAGGTACAAGCTCCAACTCGCTTTTACAGTGAAAATTGCAGGAACTTCAAACCGGCACTAGGAAACAGACTGAGAAACCAGAATAAAAGTTTCTCCTGCAACCCGTTCCATTTGTGCTAGATGAACGAACGTCTCTCCACATGCTCAGCTCTGAGAGATAAGTGTGTGTTAAAGCCTTCCTTCAACTAGCTTGTTGGGAACACAAAGTTTCTTTTCAGTTGCAAACTCCACTCCATACATATATAAGGGGAGGTACTAGCTCCAACTCGGTTTTACAGAGAAAACTGCAGGAATTTCAAACCGGCACTAGGAAACAGACTGAGAAACCAGAGTAATAGTTTCTCCTGCAACCCGTTCAATTTGTGCTAGATGAACGAAAGTGTCTCCACATGCTCAGTTCTGAGAGATAAGTGTGTGTGAAAGCCGTCCTTCACCTAGCTTGTTGGGAACACAAAGTTTCTTTTCACTTGCAAACTCCACTAAATAAATTTATATGGGGAAGTACTAGCTCCAACTCGGTTTTACAGTGCAAACTGCAGGAACTTCAAACCGGCACTAGCAAACAGACTGAGAAACCAGAGTAAAAGTTTCTCCTGAAACCCTTTCCCTTTGTGCTAGATGAACGAACGTCTCTCCACATGCTCAGTTCTGAGAGATAAGTGTGTGTGAAAGCCGTCCTTCACCTAGCTTGTTGGGAACACAAAGTTTCTTTTCAGTTGCAAACTCCACTCCATACATATATATGGGGAGGTACCAGCTCCAACTCTGTTTTACAGTGCAAACTGCAGGAACTTCAAACCGGCACTAGGAAACAGACTGAGAAACCAGAGTAAAAGTTTCTCCTGCAACCCGTTCTTTTTGGGCTAGATGAACGAACTTCTCTCCACATGCTCAGTTCTGAGAGATAAGTGTGTGTGAAAGCCGTACTTCACCTAGCTTGTTGGGAACACAAAGTTTCTTTTCACTTGCAAACTCCACTCCATACATATATATGGGGAGGTACTAGCTCCATATCGGTTTTACAGTGCAAACTGCAGGAACTTCAAACCGGCACTAGGAAACAGACTGAGAAACCAGAGTAAAAGTTTCTCCTGCAACCCGTTCCTTTTGTGCTAGCTGAACGAACGTCTCTCCACATGCTCATTTCTGAGAGATAAGTGTGTGTGAAAGCCGTACTTCACCTAGCTTGTTGGGAACACAAAGTTTCTTTCCACTTGCAAACTCCACTCCATACATTTATATGGGGAGGTACAAGCTCCAACTCGGTTTTACAGTGAAAATTGCAGGAACTTCAAACCGGCACTAGGAAACAGACTGAGAAACCAGAATAAAAGTTTCTCCTGCAACCCGTTCCATTTGTGCTAGATGAACGAACGTCTCTCCACATGCTCAGCTCTGAGAGATAAGTGTGTGTTAAAGCCTTCCTTCACCTAGCTTGTTGGGAACACAAAGTTTCTTTTCAGTTGCAAACTCCACTCCATACATATATATGGGGAGGTACTAGCTCCAACTCGGTTTTACAGAGAAAACTGCAGGAATTTCAAACCGGCACTAGGAAACAGACTGAGAAACCAGAGTAATAGTTTCTCCTGCAACCCGTTCAATTTGTGCTAGATGAACGAAAGTGTCTCCACATGCTCAGTTCTGAGAGATAAGTGTGTGTGAAAGCCGTCCTTCACCTAGCTTGTTGGGAACACAAAGTTTCTTTTCACTTGCAAACTCCACTAAATACATTTATATGGGGAAGTACTAGCTCCAACTCGGTTTTACAGTGCAAACTGCAGGAACTTCAAACCGGCACTAGCAAACAGACTGAGAAACCAGAGTAAAAGTTTCTCCTGAAACCCTTTCCCTTTGTGCTAGATGAACGAACGTCTCTCCACATGCTCAGTTCTGAGAGATAAGTGTGTGTGAAAGCCGTCCTTCACCTAGCTTGTTGGGAACACAAAGTTTCTTTTCAGTTGCAAACTCCACTCCATACATATATATGGGGAGGTACTAGCTCCAACTCTGTTTTACAGTGCAAATTGCAGGAACTTCAAAACGGCACTAGGAAACAGACTGAGAAACCAGAGTAAAAGTTTCTCCTGCAACCCGTTCTTTTTCTGCTAGATGAACGAACTTCTCTCCACATGCTCAGTTCTGAGAGATAAGTGTGTGTGAAAGCCGTACTTCACCTAGCTTGTTGGGAACACAAAGTTTCTTTTCACTTGCAAACTCCACTCCATACATATATATGGGGAGGTACTAGCTCCATATCGGATTTACAGTGAAAACTGCAAGAACTTCAAACCGGCACTAGGAAACAGACTGAGAAACCAGAGTAAAAGTTTCTCCTGCAAACCGTTCCCTTTGTGCTAGATGAACGAACGTCTCTCCACATGCTCAGTTCTGAGAGATAAGTGTGTTTCAAAGCCGTCCTTCACCTAGCTTGTTGGGAACACAAAGTTTCTTTTCAGGTGCAAACTCCAATCCATACATATATATGGGGACGTACTAGCTCCAACTCGGTATTACAGTGAAAACTACAGGAAGTTCAAACCGGCACTAGGAAACAGACTGAGAAACCAGAGTAAAAGTTTCTCCTGCAACCCGTTCCCTTTGTGCTAGATGAACGAACGTCTCTCCACGTGCTCAGTTCTGAGAGATATGTGTGTGTGAATGCCGTACTTCACCAAGCTTGTTGGGAACACAAAGTTTCTTTTCACTTGCAAACTCCACTCCATACATATATATGGGGAGGTACTAGCTCCAACTCGGTTTTACAGTGAAAACTGCAGGAACTTCAAAACGGCACTAGGAAACAGACTGAGAAACCAGAGTAAAAGTTTCCCCTGCAACCCATTCCCTTTGTGCTAGATGAACGAACGTCTCTCCACATGCTCATTTCTGAGAGATAAGTGTGTGTGAAAGCCGTCCTTCACCTAGCTTGTTGTGAACACAAAGTTTCTTTTCAGTTGCAAACTCCAATCCATACATATATATGGGGAGGTACTAGCTCCAACTCGGTTTTACAGTGCAAACTGCAGGAACTTCAAACCGGCACTAGGAAACAGACTGAGAAACCAGAGTAAAAGTTTCTCCTGCAACCCGTTCCTTTTGTGCTAGCTGAACGAACGTCTCTCCACATGCTCATTTCTGAGAGATAAGTGTGTGTGAAAGCCGTACTTCACCTAGCTTGTTGGGAACACAAAGTTTCTTTCCACTTGCAAACTCCACTCCATACATTTATATGGGGAGGTACAAGCTCCAACTCGGTTTTACAGTGAAAATTGCAGGAACTTCAAACCGGCACTAGGAAACAGACTGAGAAACCAGAATAAAAGTTTCTCCTGCAAACCGTTCCATTTGTGCTAGATGAACGAACGTCTCTCCACATGCTCAGCTCTGAGAGATAAGTGTGTGTTAAAGCCTTCCTTCACCTAGCTTGTTGGGAACACAAAGTTTCTTTTCAGTTGCAAACTCCACTCCATACATATATATGGGGAGGTACTAGCTCCAACTCGGTTTTACAGAGAAAACTGCAGGAATTTCAAACCGGCACTAGGAAACAGACTGAGAAACCAGAGTAATAGTTTCTCCTGCAACCCGTTCAATTTGTGCTAGATGAACGAAAGTGTCTCCACATGCTCAGTTCTGAGAGATAAGTGTGTGTGAAAGCCGTCCTTCACCTAGCTTGTTGGGAACACAAAGTTTCTTTTCACTTGCAAACTCCACTAAATACATTTATATGGGGAAGTACTAGCTCCAACTCGGTTTTACAGTGCAAACTGCAGGAACTTCAAACCGGCACTAGGAAACAGACTGAGAAACCAGAGTAAAAGTTTCTCCTGAAACCCGTTCCCTTTGTGCTACATGAACGAACGTCTCTCCACATGCTCAGTTCTGAGAGATAAGTGTGTGTGAAAGCCGTACTTCACCTAGCTTGTTGGGAACACAAAGTTTCTTTTCACTTGCAAACTCCACTCCATACATATATATGGGGAGGTACTAGCTCCAACTCGGTTTTACAGTGCAAACTGCAGGAACTTCAAACCGGCACTAGGAAACAGACTGAGAAACCAGAGTAAAAGTTTCTCCTGCAACCCGTTCTTTTTGTGCTAGATGAACGAACTTCTCTCCACATGCTCAGTTCTGAGAGATAAGTGTGTGTGAAAGCCGTACTTCACCTAGCTTGTTGGGAACACAAAGTTTCTTTTCAGTTGCAAACTCCACTCCATACATATATATGGGGAGGTAAGCTCCAAATCGGATTTACAGTGAAAACTGCAGGAACTTCAAACCGGCACTAGGAAACAGACTGAGAAACCAGAGTAAAAGTTTCTCCTGCAACCCGTTCCTTTGTGCTAGATGAACGAACTTCTCTCCAAATGCTCAGATCTGAGAGATAAGTGGGTGTGAAAGCCGTCCTTCACCTAGCTTGTTGGGAACACAAAGTTTCTTTTCACTTGCAAACTCCACTCCATTCATATTTATGGGGAGATACTAGCACCAACTCGGTTTTTACAGTGCAAAATGCAGGAACTTCAAACCGGCACTAGGAAACAGACTGAGAAACCAGAGTAAAGTTTCTCCTGCAACCCGTTCCTTTTGTGCTAGATGAACAAACGTCTCCCCACATGCTCAGTTCTGAGAGATAAGTGTGTGTGAAAGCCGTCCTTCACCTAGCTTGTTGGGAACACAAAGTTTCTTTTCATTTGCAAACCCACTCCATACATATATATGGGGAGGTACTAGCTCCAACTCGGTTTTACAGTGCAAACTGCAGGAACTTCAAACCAGCACTAGGAAACAGACTGAGAAACCAGAGTAAAAGTTTCTCCTGAAACCCGTTCCCTTTGTGCTACATGAACGAACGTCTCTCCACATGCTAGGTTCTGAGAGATAAGTGTGTGTGAAAGCCGTACTTCACCTAGCTTGTTGGGAACACAAAGTTTCTTTTCACTTGCAAACTCCACTCCATACATATATATGGGGAGGTACTAGCTCCATATCGGATTTACAGTGAAAACTGCAGGAACTTCAAACCGGCACTAGGAAACAGACTGAGAAACCAGAGTAAAAGTTTCTCCTGCAAACCGTTCCCTTTGTGCTAGATGAACGAACGTCTCTCCACATGCTCAGTTCTGAGAGATAAGTGTGTTTCAAAGCCGTCCTTCACCTAGCTTGTTGGGAACACAAAGTTTCTTTTCAGGTGCAAACTCCAATCCATACATATATATGGGGACGTACTAGCTCCAACTCGGTATTACAGTGAAAACTACAGGAAGTTCAAACCGGCACTAGGAAACAGACTGAGAAACCAGAGTAAAAGTTTCTCCTGCAACCCGTTCCCTTTGTGCTAGATGAACGAACGTCTCTCCACGTGCTCAGTTCTGAGAGATATGTGTGTGTGAATGCCGTACTTCACCAAGCTTGTTGGGAACACAAAGTTTCTTTTCACTTGCAAACTCCACTCCATACATATATATGGGGAGGTACTAGCTCCAACTCGGTTTTACAGTGAAAACTGCAGGAACTTCAAAACGGCACTAGGAAACAGACTGAGAAACCAGAGTAAAAGTTTCCCCTGCAACCCATTCCCTTTGTGCTAGATGAACGAACGTCTCTCCACATGCTCAGTTCTGAGAGATAAGTGTGTGTGAAAGCCGTCCTTCACCTAGCTTGTTGTGAACACAAAGTTTCTTTTCAGTTGCAAACTCCAATCCATACATATATATGGGGAGGTACTAGCTCCAACTCGGTTTTACAGTGCAAACTGCAGGAACTTCAAACCGGCACTAGGAAACAGACTGAGAAACCAGAGTAAAAGTTTCTCCTGCAACCCGTTCCTTTTGTGCTAGCTGAACGAACGTCTCTCCACATGCTCATTTCTGAGAGATAAGTGTGTGTGAAAGCCGTACTTCACCTAGCTTGTTGGGAACACAAAGTTTCTTTCCACTTGCAAACTCCACTCCATACATTTATATGGGGAGGTACAAGCTCCAACTCGGTTTTACAGTGAAAATTGCAGGAACTTCAAACCGGCACTAGGAAACAGACTGAGAAACCAGAATAAAAGTTTCTCCTGCAACCCGTTCCATTTGTGCTAGATGAACGAACGTCTCTCCACATGCTCAGCTCTGAGAGATCAGTGTGTGTTAAAGCCTTCCTTCACCTAGCTTGTTGGGAACACAAAGTTTCTTTTCAGTTGCAAACTCCACTCCATACATATATATGGGGAGGTACTAGCTCCAACTCGGTTTTACAGAGAAAACTGCAGGAATTTCAAACCGGCACTAGGAAACAGACTGAGAAACCAGAGTAATAGTTTCTCCTGCAACCCGTTCAATTTGTGCTAGATGAACGAAAGTGTCTCCACATGCTCAGTTCTGAGAGATAAGTGTGTGTGAAAGCCGTCCTTCACCTAGCTTGTTGGGAACACAAAGTTTCTTTTCACTTGCAAACTCCACTAAATACATTTATATGGGGAAGTACTAGCTCCAACTCGGTTTTACAGTGCAAACTGCAGGAACTTCAAACCGGCACTAGGAAACAGACTGAGAAACCAGAGTAAAAGTTTCTCCTGAAACCCGTTCCCTTTGTGCTACATGAACGAACGTCTCTCCACATGCTCAGTTCTGAGAGATAAGTGTGTGTGAAAGCCGTACTTCACCTAGCTTGTTGGGAACACAAAGTTTCTTTTCACTTGCAAACTCCACTCCATACATATATATGGGGAGGTACTAGCTCCAACTCGGTTTTACAGTGCAAACTGCAGGAACTTCAAACCGGCACTAGGAAACAGACTGAGAAACCAGAGTAAAAGTTTCTCCTGCAACCCGTTCTTTTTGTGCTAGATGAACGAACTTCTCTCCACATGCTCAGTTCTGAGAGATAAGTGTGTGTGAAAGCCGTACTTCACCTAGCTTGTTGGGAACACAAAGTTTCTTTTCAGTTGCAAACTCCACTCCATACATATATATGGGGAGGTAAGCTCCAAATCGGATTTACAGTGAAAACTGCAGGAACTTCAAACCGGCACTAGGAAACAGACTGAGAAACCAGAGTAAAATTTCTCCTGCAACCCGTTCCTTTGTGCTAGATGAACGAACTTCTCTCCAAATGCTCAGTTCTGAGAGATAAGTGGGTGTGAAAGCCGTCCTTCACCTAGCTTGTTGGGAACACAAAGTTTCTTTTCACTTGCAAACTCCACTCCATTCATATTTATGGGGAGATACTAGCACCAACTCGGTTTTTACAGTGCAAAATGCAGGAACTTCAAACCGGCACTAGGAAACAGACTGAGAAACCAGAGTAAAGTTTCTCCTGCAACCCGTTCCTTTTGTGCTAGATGAACAAACGTCTCCCCACATGCTCAATTCTGAGAGATAAGTGTGTGTGAAAGCCGTCCTTCACCTAGCTTGTTGGGAACACAAAGTTTCTTTTCATTTGCAAACCCACTCCATACATATATATGGGGAGGTACTAGCTCCAACTCGGTTTTACAGTGCAAACTGCAGGAACTTCAAACCAGCACTAGGAAACAGACTCAGAAACCAGAGTAAAAGTTTCCCTGCAACCCGATCCCCTTGTGCTAGATGAACGAACGTCTATCCACATGCTCAGTTATGAGAGAAAAGGGTGTGTGAAAGCCGTCCTTCACCTAGCTTGTTGGGAACACAAAGTTAATTTTCAGTTGCAAACTCCACTCCATACATATATATGGGGAAGTACTAGTTCCAACTATGTTTTACAGTGAAATCTCAGTATCTTCATACCAGCACTAGGAAACAGACTGATAATCCAGAGTAAAAGTTTCTTCTGCAACACTTTCCCTTTGGCCTAGATGAACGAACGTCACTAAACATGCTCATTTCTGAGAGATAAGTGTGTGTGAAATACGTCCTTCACATAGATTGTAGGGAACACAAAGATACTTTTCAGTTGCCAAATCCAATCCTTACATATATATATGGAGGTACTAAATCCAACTCTGTTTTACAGAGAAAACTGCAGGAACTTCAAACCGGCACTAGGAAACAGACTGAGAGTCGAGAGTAAATCTTTCCCCTGCAACACGTTCACTTTCTTCTAGATGAACGAAAGTCTCTCCACATGCTCAGTTGTGAGAGATAAGTGTGTGTGAAAGCCGTCTTTCACCTAGCTTGTTGGGAACACAAAGATTCTGTTCAGTTAGAAAATCCTCTCCATACATATCTATGGGTAGGGACTAGCTCCAACACGGTTTTGCAGTGAAAACTGCAGGAATTTCAAACCTGCATTAGGAAACAAACTGAGAAACCAGAGAAAAAGTTACTCCTGCAACCCGTGCCTTTGTGCTAGATGAACGAACGTCTCTCCACATGCTCAGTTATGAGAGATAATTGCGTGTGAAAGCCGTCCTTCACCTAGCTTGTTGGGAACACAAAGTTTCGTTTCCCTTGCAAACTCCACTCCATACATATTTATGTGGAGGTACAAGCTCCAACTCGATTTTACAGTGAAACCTGCAGGAACTTCAAACCGGCACTAGGAACTAGACTGAGAAACCAAAGTAAAAGTTTCTCCTGCAACCCTTTCCATTGTGCTACATGAACGAACGTCTCTCCACATGCTCAGTTGTGAGAGATAAGTGTGTGTGAAAGCCGTCCTTCACCTAGCTTGCTGGGAACACAAAGTTTCTTTTCATTTGCAAAATCCAATCCATACATATATATGGGGAAGTACTAGCTCCATCTCGCTTTTACAGTGAAAAATGCAGGAACTTCAAACCGGCACTAGGAAACAGACTGAGAAACCAGAGTAAAAGTTTCACCTGCAACCCGTTCCCTTTGTGCTAGATGAACGAACGTCTTTCCACTTGCTCAGTTCTGAGAGATAAGTGTGTGTGAAAGACGTCCTTCACATAGATTGTTGGAAACACAAACTTTATATTCAGTTGCCAAATCCACTCTTTACATATATATATGGAGGTACTAACTCCAACTCTGTTTTACAGAGAAAACTGCAGGGAATTCAAACCGGCACTAGGAAACAGACTGAAATACCAGAGTAAAAATTTCCCCTGCAAAACGTTCCCTTTGTGCTAGATGAACCAACATCTCTCCACATGCTCAGTTCTGAGAGATAAGTGTGTGTGAAAGCCGTCTTTCACCTAGCTTGTTGGGAACACAAAGATTCTTTTCAGTAGCAAATTCCACTCCATACATATATATGGGGAGGTACGAGCTCCAACACTGTTTTACTGTGAAAACAGCAGGAACTTCAAACAGGCACTTGGAAACAGACTGAGAAACCAGAGTAATTGTTTCTCCTGCAACCTGTTCCCTTTGTGCTAGATGAACGAACGTCTCTCCACACGCTCAGTTCTGAGAGATAACTGTGAGTGAAAGACGTCCTTCACCTAGCTTGTTGGGAACACAAAGTTTCTATTAAGTTGCCAACCCCAGCCCATACATATATATGGGGAGGTACTAGCCCCAACTCGTTTTTAAAGTGAAAACTGCAGGAAATTCAAACCGGCATTAGGAAACAGTCTGAGAAACCAGTGTAAAATTTCTCCTGCATCCCGTTCCCTTTGTGATAGATGAACGAACGTCTTTCCACATGCTCATTTCTGAGAGTTATTTGTGTGTGAAAGCCGTCCTTCACCTAGCTTGTTTTGAAGACAAAGTTTCTTTTCATTTGCAAACTGCACTCCATAAATATATATGGGGTTGTACTAGCTTCAACACGGTTTTACAGTGATAACTCAGGAACTTGAAACCGGCAGGACGAAACAGACTGTGAAACAAGAGTAAAAGTTTATCCTGCAACCCGTTCCCTTTGTGCTAGATGAACGAACGTCTCTCCACATGCTCAGTTCTGAGAGAAAAGAGTGTGTGAAAGCCGTCCTTCACCTAGCTTGTTGTTAACACAAAGTTTCTTTTCAGTAGAAAACTCCACTCCATACATATATGTGAGGAGGTACGAGCTCCAACTCGGTTTTACAGTGAAAACTGCAGTAACTTCAAACCGGCACTAGGAACTAGACTGAGAAATCAGAGTAAAAGTTTCTCCTAGAACCCGTGCCCTTTGTGCTAGATGAACGAACGTCTCTCCACATGCTCAGTTCTGAGAGATAAGTGAGTGTGAAAGCCGTCGTTCACCTAGCTTCTTGGGAACACAAAGTTACTTTTCAGTTGATAACTCCAATCCATACATATTTATGTGGAGGTACTAGCTCCAACTCGGTTTTACAGTAAAAATTGCAGGAACTTCAAACCGGCACTAGGAACTAGACTGAGAAACCAGAGTAAAATTTTCTCCTGCAACACTTTCCCTTGTGCTACATGAACGAACGTCTCTCCACATGCTCAGTTCTGAGACAGAAGTGTGTGTGAAAGCCGTCCTTCAACTAACTTGTTGGGAACACAAAGTTTCTTTTCATTTGCAAAATCCAATCCATATTTATATATGGGGATGTACTAGCTCCATCTCGCATTTACAGTGAAAACTGCAGGAACGTCAAACCGGCACTAGGAAACAGACTGAGAAACCAGAGTAAAAGTTTCACCTGCAACCCGTTCCCTTTGTGCTAGACGAACGAACGTCTTTCCACATGCTCAGTTCTGAGAGATAATTGTGTGTGAAAGACGTCCTTCACATAGATTGTTAGAAACACAAACTTTCTTTTCAGTTGCCAAATCCACTCCATACATATATATATGGAGGTACTAACTCCAACTCTGTTTTACAGAGAAAACTGCAGGAAATTCAAACCGGCACTAGGAAACAGACTGAGAAACCAGAGTAAAAATTTCCCCTGCAAAACGTTCCCTTTGTGCTAGATGAACGAACGTCTCTCCTCATGCTCAGTTCTGAGAGATAAGTGTGTGTGAAAGCCGTCCTTCACCTAGCTTGTTGGGAACACAAAATTTCTTTTCACTTGCAAACTCCACTCCATACATATATATGGGGAAGTACTAGCTCCAACTCGATTTTACAGTGAAAACTGCAGGAAATTCTAACCGGCACTAGGAAACAGACTGAGAAACCAGAGTAAAAGTTTCCCCTGCAACCCGTTCCCTTTGTGCTAAATGAACGAACGTCCCTCCACATGCTCAGTTCTGAGAGATAATTGTGTGTGAAAGCCGTCCTTTACCTAGCTTGTTGGGAACACAAAGTTTCTTTTCAATTGCAAACTCCACTAAATACATATATATGGGGAGGTACTAGCTCCAACACTGTTTTACATTGTAAACTGCAGGAACTTCAAACCGGCACTAGGAAACAGACTGAGAATCCAGAGTAAAAGTTTATCCTGCAACCCGCTCCCTTTGTGCTAGATGAACGAACGTCTCTCCACATGCTCAGTTCTGAGAGATAAGTGTGTGTGTAAGCCGTCCTTAACCAAGCTTGTTGGGAACACAAAGTTTCTTTTCACTTGCAAACCCCACTCCATACATATATATGGGGAGGTACTAGCTCCAACTCGGTTTTACAGTGAAAACTGCAGGAAATTCAAACCGGCACTAGGAAACACACTGAGCAACCAGAGTAAAAGTTTCTCCTGCAACCCGTGCCCTTTGTGCTAGATGAACGAACGTCTCTCCACATGCTCAGTTCTGAGAGATAAGTGTGTGTGAAATCCGTCCTTCACCTAGCTTGTTGGGAACACATAGTTTCTTTTCAGTTGCAGATTCCACTCCATACATATATATGGGTAGGTACGAGCTCCACCCCTTTTTTACAGTGAAAAATGCAGGAAATTCAAACCGGCACTAGGAAACAGACTGTGAATCCAGAGTAAAATTTTCTCCTGCAACCCGTTCCCTTTGTGCTAGATGAACGAACGTCTCTCCACATGCTCAGTTCTGAGAGGTAAGTGTGTGTGAAAGCCATCCTTCACCTAGCTTGTTGGGAAAACAAAGTTTCTTTTCAGTCGCAACCTCCACTCCATACGTATATAAGGGGAGGTACTAGCTCCAACTCGATTTTACCGTGCAAACTGAAGGAACTTCAAACCGGCACTAGGAAACAGACTGAGAAACCAGAGTAAAAGTTTCTCCTGCAACCCGTTCCCTTTGTGCTAGATGAACGAACGTCTCTCCACATGCTCAGTTCTGAGAGATAATTGTGTGTGAAATCCGTCCTTCACCTAGCTTGTTGGGAACACAAAGTTTCTTTTCAGTTGCAAACTCCACTCCATACATATATATGGGGAAGTAGTAGCTCCAAATCGGTTTTACAGTGCAAACTGCAGGAACTTCAAACCGGCACTAGGAAACACACTGAGCAACCAGAGTAAAAGTTTCTCCTGCAACCCGTGCCCTTTGTGCTAGATGAACGACCGTCTCTCCACATGCTCAGTTCTGAGAGATATGTGCGTGTGAAAGCCGTCCTTCACATAGTTTGTTGTGAACACAAAGTTTCTTTTCAGTTGCCAACTCCAATCCATACATATTTATGTGGAGGTACTAGCTCCAACTCGGTTTTACAGGGAAAATTGCAGGAACTTCAAACCGGCACTAGGAACTAGACTGAGAAACCAGAGTAAAAGTTTCTCCTGCAACCCTTTCCCTTGTGCTACATGAACGAACGTCTCTCCACATGCTCAGTTCTGAGAGATAAGTGTGTGTGAAAGCCGTCCTTCACCTAGCTTGTTGGGAACACAAAGTTTCTTTTCACTTGCAAACCCCACTCCATACATATATATGGGGAGGTACTATCTCCAACTCGGTTTTACAGTGAAAACTGCAGGAACTTCAAAAAGGCACTAGGAAACAGACTGTGAATCCAGAGTAAAATTTCTCCTGCAACCCGTTCCCTTTGTGCTAGATGAACGAACGTCTCTCCACATGCTCAGTTCTGAGAGATAAGTGTGTGTGAATTCCGTCCTTCACCTAGCTTGTTGGGAACACAAAGTTTCTTTTCAGTTGCAAACTCCACTCCATACATATATATGGGGAGGTACTAGCTCCAACTCGGTTTTACAGTGAAAACTGCAGGAACTTCAAACCGGCACTAGGAAACAGACTGAGAAACCAAGTAAAATTTCTCCTGCAACCCGTACCTTTTGTGCTAGATGAACGAACGTCCCTCCACATGCTCAATTCTGAGAGATAAGTGTGTGTGAAAGCCGTTTTTTACCTAGCTTGTTGGGAACACAAAGTTTCTTTTCACTTGCAAACTCCACTCCATACATATATATGGGTAGGTACGAGCTCCACCCCTTTTTTACAGTGAAAACTGCAGGAACTTCAAACCGGCACTAGGAAACAGATTGAGAAACCAGAGTAAAAGTTTCCCCCGCAACCCGTTCCCTTTTTTGCTAGATGAACGAACGTCTCTCCACATGCTCAGTTCTGAGGGATTATTGTGTGTGAAAACTGACTTTCAAATAGCTTTTTGGGAACACAAAGTTTCTTTTCAGTTGAATCCTCCACTCCATACATATATATGATGAGATACTAGTTCCAACTATGTTTTACAGTGAAATCTCAGTATCTTCATACCAGCACTAGGAAACAGAATGAGCAACCAGAGTAAAAGTTTCTTCTGCAACCCTTTCCCTTTGGCCTAGATGAACGAACGTCTCTCCACATGCTCATTTCTGAGAGATAAGTGTGTGTGAACGACGTCCTTCACATAGATTGTTGGGAACACAAAGTTACTTTTCAGTTGCCAAATCCAATCCATACATATATATATGGAGGTACTAAATCCAACTCTGTTTTACAGAGAAAACTGCAGGAACTTCAAACCGGCACTAGGAAACAGACTGAGAGTCCAGAGTAAAACTTTCCCCTGCAACACGTTCACTTTTTGCTAGATGAACGAAAGTCTCTCCACATGCTCAGTTGTGAGAGATAAGTGTGTGTGAAAGCCGTCTTTCATCTAGCTTGTTGGGAACACAAAGATTCTGTTCAGTTAGAAAATCCTCTCCATACATATCTATGGGTAGGGACTAGCTCCAACTCGGTTTTGCAGTGAAATCTGCAGGAATTTCAAACCGGCATTAGGAAACAGACTGAGAAACCAGAGTAAAAGTTTCTCCTGCAACCCGTGCCCTTTGTGCTAGATGAACGAACGTCTCTCCACATGCTCAGTTCTGAGAGATAAGTGCGTGTGAAAGCCGTCCTTCACCTAGCTTGTTGGGAACACAAAGTTTCTTTTCCCTTGCAAACTCCACTCCATACATATTTATGTGGAGGTACAAGCTCCAACTCGATTTTACAGTGAAAACTGCAGGAACTTCAAACCGGCACTAGGAACTAGACTGAGAAACCAGAGTAAAAGTTTCTCCTGCAACCCTTTCCCTTGTGCTACATGAACGAACGTCTCTCCACATGATCAGTTCTGAGAGAGATGTCTGTGTGAAAGCCGTCCTTCACCTAGCTTGTTGGGAACACAAAGTTTCTTTTCATTTGCAAAATCCAATCCATACATATATATGGGGATGTACTAGCTCCAACTCGGTTTTACAGTGAAAACTGCAGGAACTTCAAACCGGCACTAGGAAACAGACTGAGAAACCAGAGTAAAAGTTTCACCTGCAACCCGTTCCCTTTGTGCTAGATGAATGAACGTCTTTCCACATGCTCAGTTCTGAGAGATAAGTGTGTGTGAAAGACGTCCTTCACCAAGATTGGTGGAAACACAAACTTTCTTTTCTGTTGCCAAAACCACTCCTTACGTATATATATGGAGGTACTAACTCCAACTCTGTTTTAGAGAGAAAATTGCAGGAAATTCAAACCGTCACTAGGAAACAGACTGAGATACCAGAGTAAAAATTTCCCCTGCAAAACGTTCCCTTTGTGCTAGATGAACGAACGTCTCTCCACATGCTCATTTCTGAGAGATATTTGTGTGTGAAAGCCGTCTTTCACCTAGCTTGTTTTGAAGACAAAGTTTCTTTTCATTTGCAAACTCCAATCCATACATATATATGGGGTTGTACTAGCTTCAAAACGGTTTTACAGTGATAACTCAGGAACTTGAAACCGGCAGGACGATACAGACTGAGAAACAAGAGTAAAACATTCTCCTGCAACCCGTTCCCTTTGTGCTAGATGAACGAACGTCTCTCCACATGCTCAGTTCTGAGAGAAAAGAGTGTGTGAAAGCCGTCCTTCAGCTAGCTTGTTGGGAACACAAAGTTTCTTTTCAGTAGAAAAATACACTCCATACATATATGTGAGGAGGTACGAGCTCCAACTCGGTTTTACAGTGAAATCTGCAGTAACTTCAGAAAGGCACTAGGAACTAGACTGAGAAACCAGAGTAAAAGTTTCTCCTAGAAACAGTGCCATTTGTCCTAGATGAAAGAACGTCTCTCCACATGCTCAGTTCTGAGAGATAAGTGTGTGTGAAAGCCGTCCTTAACCTAGCTTGTTGGGAACACAAAGTTTCTTTCATTTGCTAAATCAAATCCATACATATATATGGGGAGGTACTAGCTCCAACACTATTTTACAGTGAAAACTGCAGTAACTTCAAACCGGCACTAATAAACAGAATGAGAAACCAGAGTAAAAGTTTCTCCTGCAACCCGTTCCCTTTGTGCTAGATGAACGAACGTCTCTCCACATGCTCAGTTCTGAGAGATATTTGAGTGTGAAAGCCGTCCTTCTCCTTGCATGTTGGGAACACAAAGTTTCTTTTCAATTGCAAACTCCACTCCATACATATATATGGGGAGGTACTAGCTCCAACTCGGTTATACAGTGAAAAATGCAGGAACTTCAAACCGGCACTAGGAAACAGACTGAGAAACCAGAGTAAAAGTTTCTCCTGCAACCCGTTCCATTTGTGCTAGATGAACGAACGTCTCTCCACATGCACAGTTCTGAGAGATAATTGTGTGTGAAAGCCGTCCTTCACCTAGCTTGTTGGGAACACAAAGTTTCTTTTCATTTGCAAACTCCACTCCATACATATATATGGGGAGGTACAAGCTCCAACTCGGTTTTACATTGCAAACTGCAGGAACTTCAAACCGGCACTAGGAAACAGACTGAGAATCCAGAGTAAAAGTTTATCCTGCAACCCGCTCCCTTTGTGCTAGATGAACGAACGTCTCTCCACATGCACAGTTCTGAGAGATAAGTGTGTGTGAAATCCGTCCTTCACCTAGCTTGTTGGGAACACAAAGTTTCTTTTCACTTGCAAACTCCACTCCATACATATATATGGGGAGGTACTAGCTCCAACTCTGTTTTACAGTGAAAACTGCAGGAACTTCAAACCGGCACTAGGAAACAGACTGAGAAACCAGAGTAAAATTTCTCCTGCAACCCTTTCCTTTTGTGCTAGATGAACGAACGTCCCTCCACATGCTCAGTTCTGAGAGATAAGTGTGTGTGAAAGCCGTTTTTTACCTAGCTTGTTGGGAACTCAAAGTTTCTTTTCAGTAGATAACTCCACTCCATACATATATGTGAGGAGGTACGAGCTCCAACTCGGTTTTAAAGTGAAAACTGCAGTAACTTCAAACCGGCACTAGGAACTAGACTGAGAAACCAGAGTAAAAGTTTCTCCTAGAACCCGTGCCCTTTGTGCTAGATGAACGAACGTCTCTCCACATGCTCAGTTCTGAGAGATATGTGCGTGTGAAAGCCGTCCTTCACATAGTTTGTTGCGAACACAAAGTTTCTTTTCAGTTGCCAACTCCAATCCATACGTATTTATGTGGAGGTACTAGCTCCAACTCGGTTTTACAGTGAAAATTGCAGGAACTTCAAACCGGCACTAGGAACTAGACTGAGAAACCAGAGTAAAAGTTTCTCCTGCAACCCTTTCCCTTGTGCTACATGAACGAACGTCTCTCCACATGCTCAGTTCTGAGAGATAAGTGTGTGTGAAAGCCATCCTTCACCTAGCTTGTTGGGAACACAAAGTTTCTTTTCAGTTGCAACCTCCACTCCATACGTATATAAGGGGAGGTACTAGCTCCAACTCGGTTTTACCGTGCAAACTGAAGGAACTTCAAACCGGCACTAGGAAACAGACTGAGAAACCAGAGTAAAAGTTTCTCCTGCAACCCGTTCCCTTTGTGCTAGATGAACGAACGTCTCTCCACATGCTCAGTTCTGAGAGATAAGTGTGTGTGAAATCCGTCCTTCACCTAGCTTGTTGGGAACACAAAGTTTCTTTTCAGTTGCAAACTCCACTCCATACATATATATGGGGAAGTAGTAGCTCCAAATCGGTTTTACAGTGCAAACTGCAGGAACTTCAAACCGGCACTAGGAAACACACTGAGCAACCAGAGTAAAAGTTTCTCCTGCAACCCGTTCCCTTTGTGCTAGATGAACGAACGTCTCTCCACATGCTCAGTTCTGAGAGATAAGTGTGTGTGAAAGCCGTTCTTAACTTAGCTTGTTGGGAACACAAAGTTTCTTTTCACTTGCAAACTCCACTCCATACATATATATGGGGAGGTACTAGCTCCAACTCGCTTTTACAGTGCAAACTGCAGGTACTTCAAACCGGCACTAGGAAACACACTGTGAATCCAGAGTAAAAGTTTCTCCTGCAACCCGTTCCCTTTGTGCTAGATGAAAGAACGTCTCTCCACATGCTCAGTTCTGAGAGAAAAGAGTGTGTGAAAGCCGTCCTTCACCTAGCTTGTTGGGAACACAAAGTTTCTTTTCAGTAGAAAACTCCACTCCATACATATATGTGAGGAGGTACGAGCTCCAACTCGGTTTTAAAGTGAAAACTGCAGTAACTTCAAACCGGCACTAGGAACTAGACTGAGAAACCAGAGTAAAAGTTTCTCCTAGAACCCGTGCCCTTTGTGCTAGATGAACGAACGTCTCTCCACATGCTCAGTTCTGAGAGATATGTGCGTGTGAAAGCCGTCCTTCACATAGTTTGTTGTGAACACAAAGTTTCTTTTCAGTTGCCAAATCCAATCCATACATATATATATGGAGGTACTAAATCCAACTCTGTTTTACAGAGAAAACTGCAGGAACTTCAAACCGGCACTAGGAAACAGACTGAGAGTCCAGAGTAAAACTTTCCCCTGCAACACGTTCACTTTTTGCTAGATGAACGAAAGTCTCTCCACATGCTCAGTTGTGAGAGATAAGTGTGTGTGAAAGCCGTCTTTCATCTAGCTTGTTGGGAACACAAAGATTCTGTTCAGTTAGAAAATCCTCTCCATACATATCTATGGGTAGGGACTAGCTCCAACTCGGTTTTGCAGTGAAATCTGCAGGAATTTCAAACCGGCATTAGGAAACAGACTGAGAAACCAGAGTAAAAGTTTCTCCTGCAACCCGTGCCCTTTGTGCTAGATGAACGAACGTCTCTCCACATGCTCAGTTCTGAGAGATAAGTGCGTGTGAAAGCCGTCCTTCACCTAGCTTGTTGGGAACACAAAGTTTCTTTTCCCTTGCAAACTCCACTCCATACATATTTATGTGGAGGTACAAGCTCCAACTCGATTTTACAGTGAAAACTGCAGGAACTTCAAACCGGCACTAGGAACTAGACTGAGAAACCAGAGTAAAAGTTTCTCCTGCAACACTTTCCCTTGTGCTACATGAACGAACGTCTCTCCACATGCTCAGTTCTGAGAGATAAGTGTGTGTGAAAGCCATCCTTCACCTAGCTTGTTGGGAACACAAAGTTTCTTTTCAGTTGCAACCTCCACTCCATACGTATATAAGGGGAGGTACTAGCTCCAACTCGGTTTTACCGTGCAAACTGAAGGAACTTCAAACCGGCACTAGGAAACAGACTGAGAAACCAGAGTAAAAGTTTCTCCTGCAACCCGTTCCCTTTGTGCTAGATGAACGAACGTCTCTCCACATGCTCAGTTCTGAGAGATAAGTGTGTGTGAAATCCGTCCTTCACCTAGCTTGTTGGGAACACAAAGTTTCTTTTCAGTTGCAAACTCCACTCCATACATATATATGGGGAAGTAGTAGCTCCAAATCGGTTTTACAGTGCAAACTGCAGGAACTTCAAACCGGCACTAGGAAACACACTGAGCAACAAGAGTAAAAGTTTCTCCTGCAACCCGTTCCCTTTGTGCTAGATGAACGAACGTCTCTCCACATGCTCAGTTCTGAGAGATAAGTGTGTGTGAAAGCCGTTCTTAACTTAGCTTGTTGGGAACACAAAGTTTCTTTTCACTTGCAAACTCCACTCCATACATATATATGGGGAGGTACTAGCTCCAACTCGCTTTTACAGTGCAAACTGCAGGTACTTCAAACCGGCACTAGGAAACACACTGTGAATCCAGAGTAAAAGTTTCTCCTGCAACCCGTTCCCTTTGTGCTAGATGAACGAACGTCTCTCCACATGCTCAGTTCTGAGAGAAAAGAGTGTGTGAAAGCCGTCCTTCACCTAGCTTGTTGGGAACACAAAGTTTCTTTTCAGTAGAAAACTCCACTCCATACATATATGTGAGGAGGTACGAGCTCCAACTCGGTTTTAAAGTGAAAACTGCAGTAACTTCAAACCGGCACTAGGAACTAGACTGAGAAACCAGAGTAAAAGTTTCTCCTGCAACCCTTTCCCTTGTGCTACATGAACGAACGTTTCTCCACATGCTCAGTTCTGAGAGATAAGTGTGTGTGAAAGCCGTTTTTTACCTAGCTTGTTGGGAACACAAAGTTTCTTTTCACTTGCAAACTCCACTCCATACATATATATGGGTAGGTACGAGCTCCACCCCTTTTTTACAGTGAAAACTGCAGGAACTTCAAACCGGAACTAGGAAACAGACTGTGAATCCAGAGTAAAAGTTTCTCCTGCAACCCTATCCCTTTGTGCTAGATGAACGAACGTCTCTCCACATGCTCAGTTGTGAGAGACAACTGTGTGTGAAAGCCATCCTTCACCTAGCTTGTTGGGAACACAAAGTTTCTTTTCAGTTGCAACCTCCACTCCATACGTATATAAGGGGAGGTAATAGCTCCAACTCGGTTTTACCGTGCAAACTGTAGGAACTTCAAACCGGCACTAGGAAACAGATTGAGAAACCAGAGTAAAAGTTTCCCCCGCAACCCGTTCCCTTTTTTGCTAGATGAACGAACGTCTCTCCACATGCTCAGTTCTGAGGGATTATTGTGTGTGAAAACTGACTTTCAAATAGCTTTTTGGGAACACAAAGTTTCTTTTCAGTTGAATCCTCCACTCCATACATATATATGATGAGATACTAGTTCCAACTATGTTTTACAGTGAAATCTCAGTATCTTCATACCAGCACTAGGAAACAGAATGAGCAACCAGAGTAAAAGTTTCTTCTGCAACCCTTTCCCTTTGGCCTAGATGAACGAACGTCTCTCCACATGCTCATTTCTGAGAGATAAGTGTGTGTGAACGACGTCCTTCACATAGATTGTTGGGAACACAAAGTTACTTTTCAGTTGCCAAATCCAATCCTTACATATATATATGGAGGTACTAAATCCAACTCTGTTTTACAGAGAAAACTGCAGGAACTTCAAACCGGCACTAGGAAACAGACTGAGAGTCCAGAGTAAAACTTTCCCCTGCAACACGTTCACTTTTTGCTAGATGAACGAAAGTCTCTCCACATGTTCAGTTGTGAGAGATAAGTGTGTGTGAAAGCCGTCTTCCATCTAGCTTGTTGGGAACACAAAGATTCTGTTCAGTTAGAAAATCCTCTCCATACATATCTATGGGTAGGGACTAGCTCCAACTCGGTTTTGCAGTGAAATCTGCAGGAATTTCAAACCGGCATTAGGAAACAGACTGAGAAACCAGAGTAAAAGTTTCTCCTGCAACCCGTGCCCTTTGTGCTAGATGAACGAACGTCTCTCCACATGCTCAGTTCTGAGAGATAAGTGCGTGTGAAAGCCGTCCTTCACCTAGCTTGTTGGGAACACAAAGTTTCTTTTCCCTTGCAAACTCCACTCCATACATATTTATGTGGAGGTACAAGCTCCAACTCGATTTTACAGTGAAAACTGCAGGAACTTCAAACCGGCACTAGGAACTAGACTGAGAAACCAGAGTAAAAGTTTCTCCTGCAACCCTTTCCCTTGTGCTACATGAACGAACGTCTCTCCACATGATCAGTTCTGAGAGAGATGTCTGTGTGAAAGCCGTCCTTCACCTAGCTTGTTGGGAACACAAAGTTTCTTTTCATTTGCAAAATCCAATCCATACATATATATGGGGATGTACTAGCTCCAACTCGGTTTTACAGTGAAAACTGCAGGAACTTCAAACCGGCACTAGGAAACAGACTGAGAAACCAGAGTAAAAGTTTCACCTGCAACCCGTTCCCTTTGTGCTAGATGAATGAACGTCTTTCCACATGCTCAGTTCTGAGAGATAAGTGTGTGTGAAAGACGTCATTCACCAAGATTGTTGGAAACACAAACTTTCTTTTCTGTTGCCAAAACCACTCCTTACGTATATATATGGAGGTACTAACTCCAACTCTGTTTTAGAGAGAAAATTGCAATAAATTCAAACCGTCACTAGGAAACAGACTGAGATACTAGAGTAAAAATTTCCCCTGCAAAACGTTCCCTTTGTGCTAGATGAACGAACGTCTCTCCACATGCTCAGTTCTGAGAGATATTTGTGTGTGAAAGCCGTCCTTCACCTAGCTTGTTTTGAAGACAAAGTTTCTTTTCATTTGCAAACTCCAATCCATACATATATATGGGGTTGTACTAGCTTCAACACGGTTTTACAGTGATAACTCAGGAACTTGAAACCGGCAGGACGATACAGACTGAGAAACAAGAGTAAAACATTCTCCTGCAACCCGTTCCCTTTGTGCTAGATGAACGAACGTCTCTCCACATGCTCAGTTCTGAGAGAAAGAGTGTGTGAAAGCCGTCCTTCAGTTAGCTTGTTGGGAACACAAAGTTTCTTTTCAGTAGAAAAATCCACTCCATACATATATGTGAGGAGGTACGAGCTCCAACTCGGTTTTACAGTGAAATCTGCAGTAACTTCAGACCGGCACTAGGAACTAGACTGAGAAACCAGAGTAAAAGTTTCTCCTAGAACCCGTGCCCTTTTTTCTAGATGAAAGAACGTCTCTCCACATGCTCAGTTCTGAGAGATAAGTGTGTGTGAAAGCCGTCCTTCACCTAGCTTGTTGGGAACACAAAGTTTCTTTTCATTTGCTAAATCAAATCCATACATATATATGGGGAGGTACTAGCTCCAACACTATTTTACAGTGAAAACTGCAGTAACTTCAAACCGGCACTAATAAACAGACTGAGAAACCAGAGTAAAAGTTTCTCCTGCAAACCGTTCCCTTTGTGCTAGATGAACGAACGTCTCTCCACATGCTCAGTTCTGAGAGATATTTGTGTGTGAAAGCCGTCCTTCTCCTAGCATGTTGGGAACACAAAGTTTCTTTTCAATTGCAAACTCCACTCCATACATATATATGGGGAGGTACTAGCTCCAACTCGGTTATACAGTGAAAAATGCAGGAACTTCAAACCGGCACTAGGAAACAGACTGAGAAACCAGAGTAAAAGTTTCTCCTGCAAAGCGTTCCATTTGTGCTAGATGAACGAACGTCTCTCCACATGCTCAGATCTGAGAGATAATTGTGTGTGAAAGCCGTCCTTCACCTAGCTTGTTGGGAACACAAAGTTTCTTTTCATTTGCAAACTCCAATCCATACATATATATGGGGAGGTACAAGCTCCAACTCGGTTTTACAGTGCAAACTGCAGGAACTTCAAACCGGCACTAGGAAACAGACTGAGCAACCAGAGTAAAAGTTTATCCTGCAACCCGTTCCTTTTGTGCTAGATAAACGAACGTCTCTCCAAATGCTCAGTTCTGAGAGATAAGTGTGTGTGAAAGCCGTCCTTAACCTAGCTTGTTGGGAACACAAAGTTTCTTTTCACTTGCAAACCCCACTCCATACATATATATGGGGAGGTACTAGCGCCAACTCGGTTTTACAGTGAAAACTGCAGGAACTTCAAACCGGCACTAGGAAACAGACTGTGAATCCAGAGTAATAGTTTATCCTACAACCCGCTCCCTTTGTGCTAGATGAACGAACGTCTCTCCACATGCACAGTTCTGAGAGATAAGTGTGTGTGAAATCCGTCCTTCACCTAGCTTGTTGGGAACACAAAGTTTCTTTTCACTTGCAAACTCCACTCCATACATATATATGGGTAGGTACTAGCTCCAACTCTGTTTTACAGTGAAAACTGCAGGAACTTCAAAACGGCACTAGGAAACACACTGAGAAACCAGAGTAAAATTTCTCCTGCAACCCTTTCCTTTTGTGCTAGATGAACGAACGTCCCTCCACATGCTCAGTTCTGAGAGATAAGTGTGTGTGAAAGCCGTTTTTACCTAGCTTGTTGGGAACACAAAGTTTCTTTTCACTTGCAAACCCCACTCCATACATACATATGGGCAGGTACGAGCTCCACCACTTATTTACAGTGAAAACTGCAGGAACTTCAAACCGGCACTAGGAAACAGACTGAGCAACCAGAGTAAAAGTTTATCCTGCAACCCGTTCCTTTTGTGATAGATAAACGAACGTCTCTCCAAATGCTCAGTTCTGAGAGATAAGTGTGTGTGAAAGCCGTCCTTAACCTAGCTTGTTGGGAACACAAAGTTTCTTTTCACTTGCAAACCCCACTCCATACATATATATGGGGAGGTACTAGCGCCAACTCGGTTTTACAGTGAAAACTGCAGGAACTTCAAACCGGCACTAGGAAAGAGACTGTGAATCCAGAGTAAAAGTTTATCCTGCAACCCGCTCCTTTTGTGCTAGATGAACGAACGTCTCTCCACATGCACAGTTCTGAGAGATAAGTGTGTGTGAAATCCGTCCTTCACCTAGCTTGTTGGGAACACAAAGTTTCTTTTCACTTGCAAACTCCACTCCATACATATATATTTGGAGGTACTAGCTCCAACTCTGTTTTACAGTGAAAACTGCAGGAACTTCAAACCGGCACTAGGAAACAGACTGAGAAACCAGAGTAAAATTTCTCCTGCAACCCTTTCCTTTTGTGCTAGATGAACGAACGTCCCTCCACATGCTCAGTTCTGAGAGATAAGTGTGTGTGAAAGCCGTTTTTTACCTAGCTTGTTGGGAACACAAAGTTTCTTTTCACTTGCAAACCCCACTCCATACATACATATGGGTAGGTACGAGCTCCACCACTTATTTACAGTGAAAACTGCAGGAACTTCAAACCGGCACTAGGAAACAGACTGTGAATCCAGAGTAAAAGTTTCTCCTGCAACCCGTTCCCTTTGTGCTAGATGAACGAACGTCTCTCCACATGCTCAGTTCTGAACAGATAAGTGTGTGTGAAAGCCATCCTTCACCTAGCTTGTTGGAAACACAAGGTTTCTTTTCAGTTGCAACCTCCACTCCATACATATATAAGGGGAGGTACTAGCTCCAACTCGGTTTTACCGTGCAAACTGAAGGAACTTCAAACCGGCACTAGGAAACAGAATGAGCAACCAGAATAAAAGTTTCTATTGCAACCCGTTCCCTTTGTGCTAGATGAACGAACGTCTCTCCACATGCTCAGTTCTGAGAGATATGTGTGTGTGAAAGCCGTCCTTCACCTAGCTTGTTGGGAACACAAAGTTTCTTTTCACTTGCACACTCCACTCCATACATATATATGGGGAGGTACTAGCTAAAATACGGTTTTACAGTGAAAACAGCAGGAACTTCAAACCGGCACTAGGAAACAGATTGAGAAACCAGAGTAAAATTTTCCCCCGCAACCCGTTCCCTTTTTTGCTAGATGAACGAACGTCTCTCCACATGCTCAGTTCTGAGGGATTATTGTGTGTGAAAACCGACTTTCAAATAGCTTTTTGGGAACACAAAGTTTCTTTTCAGTTGAAACCTCCACTACATACATATATATGGGGAGGTACTAGTTCCAACTATGTTTTACAGTGAAATCTCCGTATCTTCATACCAGCACTAGGAAACAGACTGAGTAACCAGAGTAAAAGTTTCTTCTGCAACCCTATCCCTTTGGACTAGATGAACGAACGTCTCTCCACATGCTCATTTCTGAGAGATAAGTGTGTGTGAAAGACGTCCTTCACATAGATTGTTGGGAACACAAAGTTACTTTTCAGTTGCCAAATCCAATCCTTACATATATATATGGAGGTACTAAATTCAACTCTATTTTACAGAGAAAACTGCAGGTACTTCAAACCGGCACTAGGAAACAGACTGAGAGTCCAGAGTAAAACTTTCCCCTGAAACACGTTCACTTTTTGCTAGATGAACGAAAGTCTCTCCACATGCTCAGTTGTGAGAGATAAGTGTGTGTGAAAGCCGTTTTCATTTAGCTTGTTGGGAACACAAAGATTCTGTTCAGTTAGAAAATCCTCTCCATACATATCTATGGGTAGGGACTAGCTCCAACTCGGTTTTGCAGTGAAATCTGCAGGAATTTCAAACCGGCACTTGGAAACAGACTGAGCAACCAGAGTAAAAGTTTCTCCTGCAACCCGTTCCCTTTGTGCTAGATGAACGAACGTCTCTCCACATGCTCAATTCTGAGAGATATGTGTGTGTGAAAGCCGTCCTTCACCTAGCTTGTTGGGAACACAAAGTTTCTTTTCACTTGCAAACTCCAATCCATACATATATATGGGGGGGTACTAGCTCCAACTCGGTTTTACAGTGAAAACTGCAGGAACTTCAAACCGGCACTAGGAAACAGACTGTGAATCCAGAGTAAAAGTTTCTCCTGCAACCCGTTCCCTTTGTGCTAGATGAACGAACGTCTCTCCACGTGCTCAGTTCTGAGAGATAAGTGTGTGTGAATGCCGTCCTTCATCTAGCTTGTTGTTAACAAAAAGTTTCTTTTCACTTGCAAACTCCACTCCATACCTATATTTGGGTAGGTACTAGCTCCAACTCGGTTTTACAGTGAAAACTGCAGGAACTTCAAACCGGCACTAGGAAACAGACTGAGAAACCAGAGTAAAAGTTTCTCCTGCAACCCGTTCCCTTTTTGCTAGATGAACGAACGTCTCTCCACATGCTCAGTTCTCAGAGATAAGTGTGTGTGAAAGCTGTCCTTCACCTAGCTTGTTGGGAACACAAAGTTTCTTTTCACTTGCAAACTGCACTCCACACATATATATGGGGAGGTACTAGCTCCAACTCTGTTTTACTGTGAAAACTGCAGGAACTTCAAACCGGCACTAGGAAACAGACTGAGAAACCAGAGTAAAAGATTCTCCTGTAACCCGTTCCCTTTGTGCTAGATGAACGAACGTCTCTCCACATGCTCAGTTCTGAGAGATAATGTGTGTGAAAGCCGTCCTTCACCTAGCTTGTTGGGAACTCAAAGTTTCTTTTCACTTGCAAACACCACTCCATACATATATATGGGGAGGTACTAGCTCCAACTCTGTTTTACAGTGAAAAATGCAGGAACTTCAAACCGGCACTAGGAAACAGACTGAGAGACCAGAGTAAAAGTTTTTCCTGCAACCCGTTCCCTTTGTGCTAGATGAACGAACGTCCCTCCACATGCTCAGTTCTGAGAGATTTGTGTGTGTGAAAGCCGTCCTTCACGTAGCTTGTTGGGAACACAAAGTTTCTTTTCACTTGCAAACTCCACTCCATACATATATATGGGGAGGTACTAGCTCCAACTCGGTTTTACAGTGAAAACTGCAGGAACTTCAAACCGGCACTAGAAAACATACTGGAAACCAGAGTAAAAGTTTCCCCTGCAACCCGTTCCCTTTGTGCTAGATGAACGAACTTCTCTCCACATGCTCTGTTCTGAGAGATAAGTGTGTGTGAAAGCCGTCTTTCACCTAGCTTGTTGGGAACACAAATTTTCTTTTCACGTGCAAATTCCACTCCATATATACATATGTTGAGGTACGAGCTCCAACATCGTTTTACAGTGCAAACTGCAGGAACTTAAAACCGGCACTAGGAAACAGATTGATACCAGAGTAAAAATTTCCCCTGCACCCCGTTCCCTTTGTGCTAGATGAACGAACGTCTCTCCACATGCTCATTTCTGAGAGATAAGTGTGTGTGAAAGCCGTCCTTCACATAGCTTGTTGGGAACACAAAGTTACTTTTCAGATGCAAACTCCACTCCATACATATATATGGGGATGTACTAGCTCCAACTCGGTTTTACAGTGCAAACTGCAGGAACTTCAAACCGGCACTAGGAAACAGACTGAGAAACCAGAGTAAAAGTTTCTCCTGCAACCCGTTCCCTTTGTTCTAGATGAACGAACGTCTTTCCACCTGCTCAGTTCTGAGAAATAAGTGTGTGTGAAAGCCGTCCTTCACCTAGCTTGTTGGGAACACAAAGTTTCTTTTCACTTGCAAACTCCAATCCATACATATATATGGGGAGGTACTAGCTCCAACTCGGTTTTACAGTGAAAACTGCAGGAACTTCAAATCGGCACTAGGAAACAGACTGAGAAACCAGAGTAAATGTTTCTCCTGCAACCCGTTCCCTTTGTGCTAGATGAACGAACGTCCCTCCACATGCTCAGTTCTGAGAAATAAGTGTGTGTGAAAGCCGTCCTTCACCTAGCTTGTTGGGAACACAAAGTTTCTTTTCACTTGCAATCTCCACTCCATACATATATATGGGGAGGTACTAGCTCCAACTCGGTTTTACAGTGAAAACTGCAGGAACTTCAAACCGGCACTAGGAAACAGACTGAGAAACCAGAGTAAAAGTTTCTCCTGCAACCCGTTCCTTTTGTGCTAGATGAACGAACGTCTCTCCATATGCTCTGTTCTGAGAGATAAGTGTGTGTGAAAGCCGTCCTTCACCTAGATTGTTGGGAACACAAAGTTTCTTTTCACTTGCAAACACCACTCCATACATATATAAGGGGAGGTACAAGCTCCAACTCTGTTTTACAGTGAAAAATGCAGGAACATCAAACCGGCACTAGGAAACAGACTGAGATACCAGAGTAAAAATTTCCCCTGCTATTCGTTCCCTTTGTTCTAGATGAACGAACGTCTTTCCACATACTCAGTTCTGAGAAATAAGTGTGTGTGAAAGCCGTCCTTCACCAAGCTTGTTGGGAACAAAAAGTTTCTTTTCACTTGTAAACTCCACTCCATACATATACATGGGGAGGTACTAGCTCCAACTCGGTTTTAAAGTGCAAACTGCAGGAAGTTCAAACCGGCACTAGGAAACAGACTGAGAAACCAGAGTAAAAGTTTCTCCTGCAACCCGTTCCCTTTGTGCTAGATGAACGAACGTTTCTCCACATGCTCAGTTCTGAGAGATAAGTGTGTGTGAAAGCCATTCTTCACCTAGCTTGTTGGGAACACAAAGTTTCTTTTAGTTGCAACCTCCACTCCATACGTATATATGGGGAGGTACTAGCTCCAACTCGCTATTACCGTGCAAACTGCAGGAACTTCAAACCGGCACTAGGAAACAGACTGAGAAACCAGAGTAAAAGTTTCTCCTGCAACCCGTTCCCTTTGTGCTAGATGAACGAAAGTCTCTCCTCATGCTCAGTTCTGAGAGATAGGTGTGTGTGAAAGCCGTCCTTCACCTAGCTTGTTGGGAACACAAAGTTTCTTTTCAGTTGCAAACTCCACTCCATACATATATATGGGGAAGTACTAGCACCAAATCGGTTTTACAGTGAAAACTGCAGGAACTTAAAACCGGCACTAGGAAACAGAATGAGCAACCAGAGTAAAAGTTTCTTCTGAAACCCGTTCCCCTTGTGCTAGATGAACGAACGTCTCTCCACATGCTCTGTTCTGAGAGATAAGTGTGTGTGAAAGCCGTACTTCACCTAGCTTGTGGGAACACAAAGTTTCTTTTCACTTGCAAACTCCACTCCATATATACATATGTTGAGGTACGAGCTCCAACACCGTTTTACAGTGCAAACTGCAGGAACTTCAAACCGGCACTAGGAAATAGACTGAGAAACCAGAGTAAAAGTTTCTCCTGCAACCCATTCCTTTTGTGCTAGTGAACGAACGTCACTCCACATGCTCATTTCTGAGAGATAAGTGTGTGTGAAAGCCGTCCTTCACCTAGCTTGTTGGGAACACAAAGTTTCTTTTCATTTGCAAACTCCATTCCATACTTATATATGGGGAGGTACTAGCTCCAACTCGGTTTTACAGTGCAAACTGCAGGAAGTTCAAACCGGCACTAGGAAACAGACTGAGAAACCAGAGTAAAAGTTTCTCCTGCAACACGTTCCCTTTCTGCTAGATGAACGAACGTCTTTCCACATGCTCAGTTCTGAGAAATAAGTGTTTGTGATAGCCGACCTTCACCTAGCTTGTTGGGAACACAAAGTTTCTTTTCACTTGTAAACTCCACTCCATACATATATATGGGGAGGTACTAGCTCCAACTCGGTTTTAAATTGCAAACTGCAGGAACTTCAAACCGGCACTAGGAAACAGACTGAGAAACCAGAGTAAAAGTTTCTCCTGAAACCCGTTCCCTTTGTGCTAGATGAACGAACGTCTCTCCACATGCTCAGTTCTGAGAGATAAGTGTGTGTGAAAGCCGTACTTCAACTAGCTTGTTGGGAACACAAAGTTTCTTTTCACTTGCAAACTCCACTCCATATATATATATGGGGAGGTACTAGCTCCAACTCGGTTTTACAGTGAAAAGTGCAGGAACTTCAAACCGGCACTAGGAAACAGACTGAGAAACCAGAGTAAAAGTTTCTCCTGCAACCCGTTCCCTTTGTGCTAGATGAACGAACGTCTCTCCACATGCTCTGTTCTGAGAGATAAGTGTGTGTGAAAGCCGTCCTTCACCTAGCTTGTTGGGAACACAAATTTTCTTTTCAGTAGCAAAATTCATTCCATACATATATATGGGGAGGTACTAACTCCAACTCGGTTCTTCAGTGAAAACTGCAGGAACATCAAACCGGCTCTAGGAAACAGACTGAGAAACCAGAGTAAAATTTCTCCTGCAACCAGTTCCCATTGTGCTAGATGAACGAACGTCTTTCCACATGCTCAGTTCTGAGAAATAAGTGGGTGTGAAAGCCGTCCTTCACCTAGCTTTATCTGAACACAAAGTTTCTTTTCACTTGCAAACTCCACTCCATACATTTATATGGGGAGGTACAAGCTCCAACTCGGTTTTAAAGTGCAAACTGCAGGAACTTCAAACCGGCACTAGGAAACAGACTGAGAAACCAGAGTAAAAGTTTCTCCTGCAACCCGTTCCCTTTGTGCTAGATGAACGAACGTCTCTCCACATGCTCAGTTCTGAGAGATAAGTGTGTGTGAAAGCCGTCCTTCACCTAGCTTGTTGGGAACACAATGTTTCTTTTCATTTGCAAACTCCACTCCATACTTATATATGGGGAGGTACTAGCTCCAACACGGTTTTACAGTGCAAACTGCAGGAACTTCAAACCGGCACTAGGAAACAGACTGAGAAACCAGAGTAAAAGTTTCTCCTGCAACACGTTCCTTTTGTGCTAGATGAACGAAAGTCTCTCCACATGCTCAGTTCTGAGAGATAAGTGTGTGTGAAAGCCGTCCTTCACCTAGCTTGTTGGGAACACAAAGTTTCTTTTCATTAGCAAAATTCACTCCATAAATATATATGGGGAGGTACTAACTCCAACTCGGTTCTACAGTGAAAACTGCAGGAACTTCAAACCGGCACTAGGAAACAGACTGAGAAACCAGAGTAAAAGTTTCTCCTGCAACCCGTTCCCTTTGTGCTAGATGAACGAACGTCTTTCCACATGCTCAGTTCTGAGAAATAAGTGTGTGTGAAAGCCGAACTTCACCTAGCTTGTTGGGAACACAAAGTTTCTTTTCACTTGTAAACTCCACTCCATACATATATATGGGGAGGTACTAGCTCCAACTCGGTTTTAAAGTGCAAACTGCAGGAACTTCAAACCGGCACTAGTAAACAGACTGAGAAACCAGAGTAAAAGTTTCTCCTGAAACCCGTTCCCTTTGTGCTAGATGAACGAACGTCTCTCCACATGCTCAGTTCTGAGAGATAAGTGTGTGTGAAAGCCGTACTTCACCTAGCTTGTTGGGAACACAAAGTTTCTTTTCACTTGCAAACTCCACTCCATATATATATATGGGGAGGTACTAGCTCCAACTCGGTTTTACAGTGCAAACTGCAGGAACATCAAACCGGCCCTAGGAAACAGACTGAGAAACCAGAGTAAAAGTTTCTCCTGCAACCCGTTCCCTTTGTGCTAGATGAACGAACGTCTCTCCACATGCTCAGTTCTGAGAGATAATTGTGTGTGAAAGCCGTACTTCACCTAGCTTGTTGGGAACACAAAGTTTCTTTTCACTTGCAAACTCCACTCCATATATACATATGTTGAGGTACGAGCTCCAACACCGTTATACAGTGCAAACTGCAGGAACTTCAAACCGGCACTAGGAAACAGACTGAGAAACCAGAGTAAAAGTTTCTCCTGCAACCCGTTCCCTTTGTGCTAGATGAACGAAAGTCCCTCCACATGCTCAGTTCTGAGAGATAAGTGTGTGTGAAAGCCGTCCTTTACCTAGCTTGTTGGGAACACAAAGTTTCTTTTCACTTGCAAACTCCACTCCATATATATATATGGGGAGGTACTAGCTCCAACTCGGTTTTACAGTGCAAACTGCAGGAACATCAAACCGGCCCTAGGAAACAGACTGAGAAACCAGAGTAAAAGTTTCTCCTGCAACCCGTTCCCTTTGTGCTAGATGAACGAACGTCTCTCCACATGCTCAGTTCTGAGAGATAATTGTGTGTGAAAGCCGTACTTCACCTAGCTTGTTGGGAACACAAAGTTTCTTTTCACTTGCAAACTCCACTCCATATATACATATGTTGAGGTACGAGCTCCAACACCGTTATACAGTGCAAACTGCAGGAACTTCAAACCGGCACTAGGAAACAGACTGAGAAACCAGAGTAAAAGTTTCTCCTGCAACCCGTTCCCTTTGTGCTAGATGAACGAAAGTCCCTCCACATGCTCAGTTCTGAGAGATAAGTGTGTGTGAAAGCCGTCCTTTACCTAGCTTGTTGGGAATACAAAGTTTCTTTTCACTTGCAAACTCCACTCCATACATATATATGGGGAGGTAGGAGCTCCAACTCGGTTTTAGTGTGCAAACTGCAGGAACTTCAAACCGGCACTAGGAAACAGACTGAGAAACCAGAGTAAAAGTTTCTCCTGCAACCAGTTCACTTTGTGCTAGATGAACGAACGTCTCTCCACATGCTCAGTTCTGAGAGATAAGTGTGTGTGAAAGCCGTCCTTCACCATCTTGTTGGGAACAAAAAGTTTCTTTTCACTTGCAAACTCCACTCCATACATATATATGGGGAGGTACTAGCTCCAACTCGGTTTTACAGTGCAAACTGCAGGAACTTCAAACCGGCACTAGGAAACAGACTGAGAAACCAGAGTAAAAGTTTCCCTGCAACCCTATCCCCTTGTGCTAGATGAACGAACGTCTATCCACATGCTCAGTTCTGAGAGAAAAGTGTATGTGAAAGCCGTCCTTCACCTAGCTTGTTGGGAACACAAAGTTAATTTTCAGTTGCAAACTCCACTCCATACATATATATGGGGAGGTACTAGTTACAACTATGTTTTACAGTGAAATCTCAGTATCATCATAACAGCACTAGGAAACAGACTGGGAAACCAGAATAAAATTTCTTCTGCAACCCTTTCCCTTTGTGCTAGATGAACGAACGTCTCTCCTCATGCTCATTTCTGAGAAATAAGTTTGTGTGAGAGACGTCCTTCACATAGAATGTGGGGAACACAAAGTTACTTTTCAGTTGCCAAATCCAATCCTTACATATATATATGGAGGTACTAAATCCAACACTTTTTTACAGAGAAAACTGCAGGAACTTCAAACCGGCACTTGGAAACAGACTGAGAGTCCAGAGAAAAACTTTCCCCTGCAACACGTTCACTTTTTGCTAGATGAACGAAAGTCTCTCCACATGCTCAGTTGTGAGAGATAAGTGTGTGTGAAAGCCGTCCTTCACCTAGCTTGTTGGGAACACAAAGATTCTGTTCAGTTAGAAAATCCTCTCCATACATATTTATGGGTAGGTACTAGCTCCAACTCGGTTTTACAGTTAAAACTGCAGGAATTTCAAACCGGCATTAGGAAACAGACTGAGAAACCCGAGTAAAAGTTTCTCCTGCAACCCGTGCCCTTTGTGCTAGATGAACGAACGTCTATCCACATGCTCATTTCTGAGAGGCAAGTGCGTGTGAAAGCCGTCCTTCACCTAGCTTGTTCGGACACAAAGTTTCTTTTCATTTGCAAAATCCAATCCATAAATATATATGGGGAGGTACTAGCTCCAAATCGCTTTTACAGTGAAAACTGCAGGAACTTCAAACCGGCACAAGGAAACAGACTGAGAAACCAGAGTAAATGTTTCCCTGCAACCCGTTCCCTTTGTGCTAGATGAACGAACGTCTTTCCACATGCTCAGTTCTGAGAGATAAGTGTGTGTGAAAGCCGTCTTTCACCTAGCTTGTTGGGAACACAAAGTTTCTTTTCAGTAGCAAAATCCACTCCATACATATATATGGGGAGGTACGAGCTCCAACACTGTTTTACTGTGAAAACATCAGGAACTTCAAACCGGCACTAGAAAACATACTGAGAAACCAGGGTAATTGTTTCTCCTGCAACCTGTTCCCTTTGTGCTAGATGAACGAACGTCTCTCCACACGCTCAGTTCTGAGAGATAACTGTGAGTGAAAGACGTCCTTCACCTAGCTTGTTGGGAACACAAAGTTTCTATTCAGTTGCCAACCCCACCCCATACATATATATGGGGAGGTATTAGCCATAACTCGTTTTTAAAGTGAAAACTGCAGGAACTTCAAACCGGCACTAGGAAACAGTCTGAGAAACCAGTGTAAAATTTCTCCTGCATCCCGTTCCCTTTCTGCTAGATGAACGAACGTCTATCCACATGCTCATTTCTGAGAGATATTTGTGTGTGAAACCCGTCCTTCACCTAGCTTGTTTTGAAGACAAAGTTTCTTTTCATTTGCAAACTCCACTCCATATATATATATGGGGTTGTACTAGCTTCAACACGGTTTTACAGTGATATCTCAGGAACTTGAAACAGGCAGGACGAAACAAACTTAGAAACCATAGTAAAAGTTTCTCCTGCAATCCGTTCCCTTTTTTGCTAGATGAACGAACGTCTCTCCACATGCTCAGTTCTGAGAGATTAGTGTGTGTGAAAGCCGTCCTTCACCTAGCTTGTTGGGAACACAAAGTTTCTTTTCAGTTGCAAACTCCACTCCATACATATATATGGGGAGGTACTAGCTCCAACTCGGTTTTACAGTGAAAACTGCAGGAACTTCAAACCGGCACTAGGAATCAGACTGAGAAACCAGAGTAAAAGTTTCTCCTGCAACCCGTTCCCTTTGTGCTAGATGAACGAACGTCTCTCCACATGCTCAATTCTGATATCTGAGTTTGCGTTGGAGCTGTCCTTCAGCTAACTTGTTGGAAATCCATAGTTTCTGGTACAGGGGAACTACGCTACTTACATATCTAAGGGGAGACACTCGCTCCAACGTGGTTTTCCACACTAAATCGCTTTTACATTGAAAAAGGCGTTAGGAAACATGCTTACAAATCAGAGAATTTGTGTCTAGAATACCTCTGCCTTTTATACTGCATGAAGGAACCCTTCTCAACATGCTCAATTATCAGATCTGTACGAGTGTGAAAGCCGTTCTTCACCTAAGTTTTTGGAAACCCAGTGTTTCAGTCCAAGGTAAACTACGCTGCTTTCCAATATATGGGGATGTACTAGCATGAACCCGATTTTTCACTGCAATCGGCTTTTACTTGAAACCAGCTTTGAGAAACATGCTGAGAAATCAGAGTACTTGTTTCTGTATGTAACTTAACCTTCAAGGCTGGATGAAAGAAGCCTCTCCACAAGCTCACGTTTGACATCTGAATTTCTCTTGGAACTGTCCTTCACCTAACTTGTTGGAACTCCAGAGTTTCTTGTATAGGGGAACTACCCTACTTACATATGTAAGGGGGGGCTCTCGCTCCAAATTCGTTTTCCAGATCAAACCGCTTTTACATTGAAACCGGCATAAGAAACACGGTCAGAAATCAGAGAATGTGTGTCTAGAAGTCCCTCTGCCTTTTATGCTGGATGAAGGAACGCCTCTCCACATGCTCAATTTTCAGGAATATAGGAGTGTGGAAGCCACCTTTCACCTAGCTTGTTGGAAACCCAGATTTTCAGTCCAAGGTAAACTTCGCTGCTTTCATATATATGGGGACGTACTAGCACGAACTCAGTTTTTCACTGCAAACCGCTTTTACTTGAAACCGGGTTTAAGAAACATACTGAGAAATCAGAGAACGTGTTTGTACATTTCACTCTGCCTTTTATGTTTACTGTGAAACGCTGGTTTGAAAGAAAAATCACTTTGCTTTGGTAAACTGCTTTGAATCGAGTTCCTCTGCTTTGATATGTAAATTGGGTAGTTGCCGTTTTCCAGAAGCTCTGGTTTTCCAACAGGTTAGGAGAAGGACGTCTCCAACACAAATTCAAGTGTCAGAAGTGATCTTGTGGAAAGGCGTTCTTTCATCCAGCATTAAAGGTTAAGTGACATACAGAAATACTTACTCTGAATTCTCAGCATGTTTCCTAATGCCAGTTTCTAAGGAAGAGTGGTTTGCTGTGGAAAACCGCTTTGGAGCGAGAGCCTCTGCTTAGATATGTAAGCAGCGTAGTTCCCCTAGACCAGAAACCCTTGTTTTCGAAGAAGTTATGTGAATGGCTCCAACTCACATTTAGATGTCAGAAGTGAGCATGTTGGGAGGCGTTCCTTCTTCCACCATTGAAGGTTAAGTGACATACTGAAACACTCACTCTGATTTCTTAGCATGTTTCTGAAATCCGTTTCAAGTAAAAACGTCTTGCAGTGGAAATGAGAGTTGGTGCTAGTTCGTTCGCATATATATGAAAGCAGCGTTGTTTCCCTAGTCCAGAAACTGTTGGTTCCCAACGAGCTAGGTGAAGGACGGCTTCCATACATATACAGATTTGAAAATAGAGCATGTGTAGAGGCCTTATTTCACCCAGCATAAAAGGCAGAGTGACATGTAGAAACACATTCTCTGATTTCTCAGCATGTTTACTAACGCCGATTTAAAAGTAAAAGCTGTTTGTGTGGAAAACTGCATTGGAGCGAGAGCCTCCTCTTAGATATGTAAGCAGCGTAGTACCCTTAGACCAGAAAATCTTGTTTTCCAACATTTTAAGTGAAGGACGTCCCCAACACTCATCCAGCTGTCATAAGTGAGCATGTGGAGAGGCGTTCTTTCATCCTGCATTGAAGGTTAAGTGACATACTGAAACACTATCTCTGATTTCTCAGCATGTTTCTCAAAGCCGGTTTCAAGTAAAGCGGTGTGCAGTGGAAATGAGAGTTGGTGCTAGGACGTCCCCAAATATAAGAAAGCAGCGTAGTTCCCCTAGTCCTGAAACTATGGTTCCCAACAAATAGGTGAAAGAAGGCTTCCATACATATACAGATTTGAAAATAGAGCATTTGGAGTGGCGTTCTTTCATCCATCATAAAAGGCAGAGTGACATGTAGAAACACATTCTCTGATTTCTCAGCGTGTTTACTAACGCTGGTTTCAAAGTAAAAGTGGTTTGCTTAGGAAAACCGCGTTGGAGCGACTGCCTCCGGTTACATATGTAAGTAGCTTAGTTCCCCTAGACCAGAAACTCTGGGTTTCCAACAAGTAAGGTGAAGGACACCTCCAACACACATTCAAATGTCAGAAGTTATCATGTGGAGAGGCGTTCTTTCGTCCAGCATTGACGGTTAAGTGACATACAGAAACACTTACTCTGATTTCTCAGTGTGTTTTTCAGAGCCGGTTGCAAGTAAACACGGTTTGCAGTGAAAAACCGTTTTGGTACTAATACATCCCCATAGATATGTATGTAGCGTAGTTTCCCTACCCCAGAAACTGTGGGTTCCCAATTAGCTAGTTGAAGGACAGCTTCCAAACTCATACATTATCTAAAAATTGAGCATGTGGTGTGGAGTTCTTTCATACAGCATAAAAGGTGGAGTGACATATAGAAACACTAACTCTGATTTCTCAGCATGATTCTGAAAGCTGGTTTCAAGTAAAAGGTCTTTGAAATGGAAAAGCCAACTGGAGCTTGTGCCTCACCTTATATAAGTAAGTACCGTAATTCCCCGAGACCAGAAACTGGGTTCTCAAAAACCTAGGTGAAAGTTGGCTTCCACTCACATATGTTTCCAAAATGGAACAAGTGTAGAAGAATTCCTTTGTCTCACCTAAACAGCAAGGCTAAATCTCAAGCACTTACCATGATTTCTCTGCATGTTTACTTGAGTAGATTTAAAGCTAAAAGCATTTTTCGCTCAGATACCTAGTTAGAGCTTATTCCTGCTGTTATATATATCGGTCGGGCAGTGCCCCAACACCACAATTCTGTTTTTCCAGCAGTGTTGGTGAAGGGTGGCTTCCACACATATTCGGTTTTCTCTCATCCTCACTCTTCTGCTTAGACATCAATGCAGGTTGTGTATTGTGGAAGCCAAGGAAATTTTTTTTCATTTAGGATCAGCCTCGGAGAAAACTGAGACCTGCTTCTGCTTCTTTTCCCTGCTAGATTTCCTCTTGGTGCATTACCAATCCTCAAGAGTGAGTTCCTTTAAACAAGTATTTCAAAAAAATGAGCAGGTTTCCATAGGGCCATTACTTCTTTTATATTCTTGCTTTTTAATACCTCTCTTCCATCTCTTTATCTCCAGGTGTCTTATTTCTATGTCCTTTGGTTTGGGCTGATGGCTAATCAGCATTAGTGTAGAAATTGTTGCTTGATATTACTGATCTATATTCTTTCCATGGATATTTGATTTATCATTGGATTTTAGGGAAGATAGTTTCTTTAAAAAATCTCTGGTAAGTAACTTGTGGAGGACCCTGATTCTGTTGGTCTAGATCTATAATGCTTAATTTCTGAATAAGTGATACTTTCACAGAGCTCAAAATTCCAAAGGTTTGAGTGCCACCACTGTCCCGAAGACTTTCAAACTTTTCTTTGGGGGCACTCAGAACTGAGTGTGTGTGTGTGTGTGTGTGTGTGTGTGTGTGTGTGTGTCCTTCTGGACTTAGTTTAGCCTGAAATGAGCAAAGGCAAGTACCCCCCATTTTACACAATCAATAGACGACTTTCACAATTTGATACCTTTTAAAAATATATGAACTGTAATGTAGAATTTTACAAGAGGCAGTGACCTTCAGGACTGTCAGCAATGGAGGCAGAACAGTTGGAGGGACAGCAGGTGCTCGTGCTCAGTGGCTGAAGTCACACAACATCCACGGCCACCTCTGGTTAATCTTATAGAGTGGGTGCTGTCTGCAGGCTTTCAGGGCTGTGCCCCCTCCCCACCAAACATATATATTAGGAAAAGTGGTGAGCCTCAGTATGAGAAACAATAAAGAATTAGTAGGGTAAATTGAGTTTATTGTTTTTAAAAGAAAAATTAACATCCAGGTAGTTTAATTTCAGCTCCTAATAGACTGATGTGTTGACATTCACAAGGATGCGTAAACACCTGCAAGATCATGGGGCAGGACCGGAGACTCTGAAGCAGCAGTCACCACACACAACTTCCACTGCTGTCCTTGACAGCCTTATAGAATTACTTGATTAAGAAAAGGCCATAGATGTTAAATATCATCATTTTGAGAAACCAGTTCTTTTGAAATCTTATATACTAATGTAACTGAATTGGATAAAGAAATGTTAAATGTGTAATAAAGTATCCAAAGAGGTAATGATTACTGAAAACACCACAAATTGAAGAGGACCACAGCATAATGTGCATATATATTTTAATGATCTGGAAGAATCAGCTCAGCAGTGTATTCGAGACATCTAGAGATGATGTCAAAAGTGGGTGTCCTTGGATAGCTTTTTGTGAATGTTAGAGTGAAGTCAGGGTCAGGTACACAAATTTAGTTTAAAAACAAAAGGTGAACCAGATTTCTTTTCAAAAATCTATTGTGTCTTGTTAGAAATCATCAAATCCAGTGTCAAGGGAAGGAAAAAAAAACCTAGTGACCACGTGAGTGTTTCAGGAGCTGGTAGTAAAATGACAGTTGACAATTGTGTAAATTAGATATGATCTTGATGTCCAACTGACCCAAAGATTTTTAGTCCATGTGCCAATAATATATCAAGGAATAAATAGTGATATATGTTTTATCAGCTCTGTTATCCCCCCTTCAAGCCTGCATTTTGATTGGGAAACTAAGAACTTCTACTGCAGGGAGGGGGATTTTCAAAAATGGAGTGTCCCCCAACCGAGAAAATTAAGAAAATGTAGCCATACACTGTAGAGACACAGGGAGATCTGTTGAGCCAGATGACACTTGCTTTACTGTCAACTAGTGGAGGTGCAGCTTTTTGAAGACTTGGGTACCACGTTGCTGCCTTTCTCAAGGTATTGCCCACGGCTCTTGAGAAGCGTTGAAGTGAGGCCAAGGAATTAGCCTCCGAATGCCCTTTGCCATGGATGTTGTCTCTATTCGCCACTTTTAAGATTTAGCTTAGACAAGTTGCCGTGTCTTGCCAAGTGAGCTAAATACACTAAGTACATCTTGAAGCACACGACTCTTTCCTCCTCACTGCAGCAGAGGACCTCTGCATTGGAGCATCCTGAGATGTCATCAATTGTCATTTTTCATGTTCGGAATCAGTAAGGATGCTATGTCCACATGGATGAGGAGCGTAAGATTTCAGTCTCTAAAGTGACAATGATGGGTTGACCTTTTCACTTAAAGGGTCTCACATCAACAAATGCGTGTCTGTTCTGGACCAAGAAGAAACAAGTGTTTGCAAAAGAATAGCTTGAAAGGTCAGTGGGACATGTCAGGCATCTCCTTCATGTCCTCAAGTTCGGGTATCCAACATGGTTTTCCTATCCTGAGTGATACTGACAATTTGCCGTGCTCTGTGCCACATGTATACCAAAGGCTTTCCTAAATAAAATACCTAGAAATGGTAACATTCTTGATATGTGTTAAACCGGGGGATGTGAAGGATTTAAAATTAGTCCCTAATGTGCATTGATTTTTTTAAAGACATCAAATTTATAGAAACTTTTGAAGAATTAAAGTGACAGATAATTACAAAGCACCTTTTCCTTCTGGTAAGAAAGGGTTCTGTATTCCTTTATTGATGAATCTAACATAGAATCAGTACTAATATTGTTTGTATTGTACTTAGTGTTTACAGAGTGATTCACAGATATTCTCCTATTTCATCTGTGCAATGACCTCTGGAAGATAAGATTTCCTAGTTATGCTTTTTAATGTCTATTTTTAACTCTGTCTAAAAGCAGATTGATTGAGCCCCATTTGCTCAATTTAGAAGGCTGGACTGATATTGTGTCAGAACATTCCAGGAGGCAGAGGAAAGGAAGAGACTGGGGTTCTACAGGATGGAAGCTGCTCCTGAAATGATTTGACCAGCAGTTTTATCCATTTTTCCCAAGGCTGGAAACAAAACATAACCCAAGACAAGGAAAACAGGGAGCCCATGTGACTCCATTCTTGGCACGTAGAGTCACTGCTGTCCTTCTGTGCCTTGGAGAGGAGGATGCTTTGGGTCTCTGTTCTACAAACTCTGTTTTGTTTATCTCCACAGTGTCTTGTTTTACTGGCATATGCTGTAACTTGATTTATATTTCATAGCATTAAAACAAAAATCAAGATCTCTTTATCATTTATTAACTATTTGGTAAAGAGTTTTTGGTGAATATTGAACTTTATTATTAGGTCTTACCATGGCAATGCACAACACCTAGTTCCCCAGATAACAGCAGTGGCTTAAACATGCTAAAATTGTATTTCCCTCTTACATAAAGAAGTCAAGCAATCGGTAGCCCAGGGCTGGTTTGCATGATGGCCCCTGGGTCAGAGAACAAGATGCCTGTTATCTTCAGCCCATCAACCTGATGGCCCAAAGTGGCTGCCTGAGGGTCAACCATCAGGTCCACATTCCAGGCAGCAGAAAGGAGGGAAGAAAGGTGCTTCAGTTCCCTTTTGGGATGGTTCTGTAAAGTCCCAGGTAGCTTTCCTGCTTTTATCTTGCTTTAGACAGAGGGCTGAGAGACAGCTTGCTATGAGGTAAGCTCAACTCAGGACCAGCCTTCTCCCTCGAGGGGAGGGGAGGGAGTGCGCGGGGAGGAACCGATCATCCTGCACATGGTGTAAGACACCACGATGAGCCGCCGGGGGCCTCTTCAGTCCGCCCATTGCTTTGGGCTGCACTGAGCGGTTGGTAACGGTTGAGATTTTCACGTAGAGGTGCGTGTATGCTTGAACAATTGCTCGGTTCATTTAAACTAGTGGCTACCAGAGCACGTTGGAGAACACATTTGTTCTCACCTTCTAGCCAGTGACCCTCCCGCCAGGTTGCTGTCCTGCTGTTCATTTCCACGTTATTTTCCAAGACTTCCAGAGGAAATGTAAGCAGCCTGATGTTCAAATGCTTTTCTGTGTGATTCCCCCCTTGTTCTTTGAAGGAACAACAAATTGCCTAGAGAAGAGTGGACAAAATTCCAACCCTCCATTTCTTTAAAGCTCTGAGATTTGGTGTTAGGAAATAGAAGAAAATTCCAGAAACACCGTTAAGAAACATTATTTCTTTCAAATGTGATTTTTAACAGCAAAGGACAATATAATTTATAGAACAACTTTTAAGACAATTGAATTGGCAGTAAGTTCACATAATGACACTTCCAACAAGTCTTTATATTTCTCCTGGAAATTCCTTGGCTATTGGTGTAAATTATTAATAATTAATATCAGCTTTCTATTCTTTCTCTTCCTGTAGTTGTAGAGTTACATGAAAATAGCTTGTTGTGTCACTGAGAAAGCCTCCTGGTCAGCCTTTTAGTTAAACAGCTTGTGTGCGTTTCGGTGGCAGGTGTGCTAAATAGTAGTTTTCAGGCACTTGGGGGATGCCCATCACACCAGCACTGTGGGAGCCTATTTCTCACCCACGACCAGGTGAGACCCTCCTTTCCTCCACTGCCTCGCCCAGCCCCCCACATTCTGGTTATTTCTCACCACCCAATTTCATCAGATTCAGCCCTGCACAAGCAGAGCAAGTCTTGGTTTCTCAAAGACCAGGATCTTAGTTCTAGGCTTTCTGTTAAAGGACAGTGTATAAAATCAGGCAAATTTATGTGTCTATTGAGGCCTCGGGATCTCTGCAATTAAAACAAGAAGTTGAGTTACAATACTATTCTTTTCCACTTCTGAATTTCTATAACTCCACACAATAGCTTTTTTATTAATTAGCTAAAAATTTTTCCAGAATATATTTTCCTAAGATTCACAAATATCTGTTACTTTATATTTAAAGATGCTATATTTAAAAAATGGAATAATTATTTACTTTTAAAAAGTAATTTAAGTCAAGAAATGTTTGATACTGAAAGTTTACTATGAGTCCAAGTATGTAAGCTTAATTTTTGTGGTACTGTCGTTAAAACACACAACGTGAGAGTTGTGGGTTAAGTTTTATCTGGGGCAAAATGAGGACCAGAGCCCAGGTGTCAGCATCTCAGAGAGCTCGGAGGAACTGCTCTGAATTTGAGGGGGAGTTCAGCATTATATGAGATTTCATTGAATGCTGACGTGCAGTCAAGTATACGTTAAGTCAGAGGCTGCTGCTATTCGAGGAACAGGTGTCTCTGTTAATGATTTTAGTGCTTTTCTAGATAGGAGGAGATGCAAGAATTTGGGCTCATAAAATTTCCTGAAAATGTCTAACTATCTGAAAGATTTTCTGCCCATTTTCCCAGAGCACAGAGCGCCCCATTCCTGATCTCCACCCTGAACTACTTTCAGAGGGTGTTCAAGGTCAGCAGCTGCAGCGGCTCATGACTTAATCAAATCAGAGGCAGATGACAAGTGCCAATTTTTAGTTGACAATATGTATATATTGTAGGAAAAAATGTTACTTTCCAACCCTACCCCTGTTTTACTTTTAGTTAGAGGTCAACTGATAACTGTTAGATGACTTAAGTCAGATGAGGGGTGAAGGAGTCGTCTCGTGAGCCGGCCAGTGCTCTATGTCAGCCTCCTTGATCACATTCAATTTTCTTTCTGTTCAAACAGCATGCATCTGATTTTATGAAGTTTGGAGACTGTCCTGAGCACATGGGGTCTGGAAGTGGCCCTGTTCCTGTGGTCTTTGTTTATTCTGTGAATTATGGTGTGAATCTTTATGTGCCCAAGCTTCATCATAATTTCAAACTTTAAGGATTTAAATATGGGAGATGGATGCCAAGTTCTGGGAATAGATTTTCAGGATAACAGCCAGGATTGGTAAAAAGTAGGGGGAATGGATACAGCCTTTAAAAAAGAAAAGTTATTTTACAATTTCTGGCAGATAAATTAAAGTCCTTGTTGGGATTCTATCAGGAATGTTTAATTGGGAGACCTACCTCCCATTTTCATGAAATAAAATAATTTTATTATTTGTTTAGTGCCAACTGTCTAACAAATAAGTATCCCCTTTGCATATATTTTTATCATTTAATCTCTACAAAGATTCCCTGGAGAACACACGTGTCACAGGTGAGGGAACCAAGATCATCCAGGGTAAGTGGCTGGAAGGCAGATGGGTTGGAGGGCTTACCCTCCTTCAGGCTGAGACAGAGACACCAAGGTTTATTGACAAGCATGTAGCTGAAGTGGTTTATTTAATACTTTGCTTCCTTGATGAATTGGATCTCTTGAAATTGTTTATGTCTGTCTTATCTTCCCCTCTCTCCTCTGCCTCAGGACTTCTCCTCGTAAGTAGTATGAATTCAGCCTCAGCTGATTCAGGAAAATCAGAAAATAAAAAATTAGCCCACACAAATGACTTCTTAGTCCTTGTAATTCAGTACTTCCTAAAATTCTCAGAAACGCAAGGAAGGTGTGTTACCTCGGGGACTGAGTGCATTTGAAGAGTGAGAAATGTTAAGTGTGATCTGGTAAAGGTGCAGGCTCTATAGACAAAGATCCGGGTTTGGATCCTGGTTCCATCAAGTACTGGAAACATGACCACCTACAGCCTCAGTTTCTTCATGTGTTAAATGGGCTGATGGAGCTCACCTCCATGTGGTCAGGTCAAAATGAGATGGTACGAGTGACTCTCAGGCAGAATGCTTGGCAAAGTGCTAGTTGCTCTTGCTGGTTTATAATGTCCTCTTAGGTAATTCCGTTGTCCATTGGCTTGAGAATACCTCCTCATTTGATTTAAGAAAAATAGCATGCCTTAAGAATTTTAAAAATAAGGAATGAAGATTTACTGATTAATGCTGGGTGTATTTTTATAGGTCATTTATTTAAAAAAAAAGTAGGAGTTCTCTAAAGAGAATTTATTCAGTGTGCCTAGAATATGATTCAGTTAAAAATGGTTTTCCTTTAAATACTTTTCAGAAATTTTCTGTGATATTTTTCTTGAAAAGTACTTGAAGATTTCTGAGGAGGTTTTACATTTAGAAAAGTTTATTCTTGTAACAATTGACACATTAAATAAATGATTCATATCCCTGGACAGCATAAAGCACTGGCTTTTTTTTTTTTTAATATATATAATTTTGGTGGTTAGTTCTATGACATTTTATTGGGTAGAACTATCTCCCATTTCCATTTTACAGGCAGAGAAGATGAGTCATACGATACTCACTATACAAGAGAAGCAGAGGCTGATTAATTTGGGCAGAAGTGTAAAAGGGTGTGGAGAAAAAAATCGTTGACTCGCAAACTGGACGCATTCTGTGGTGCTGTGCAGCTGAAACGGATTTGATTTTGCTTCTGGGTTGTCCTAGGTTTTGGCACATGTGCCTGGAAATGTCTCTCGGGCAAAGATGCTTATTTAAGAAGGTTGTCATTGTAAATGTTCTTAAGAGTATTAAACAAATTCCACAGCAAATAAATGAACATGTTTGGAAGGTTTTCCACCCTAATGTAATTTCCAGAAAACAGACATGATTCACTTGCTAAACCAAACACACAGGTACAATAATGAGCCTGGCTCACATGACTGGACAGCACGGAGGGAGCCTCATCTATTGGCCTGGGTTATGCTGCAGTAACTGCACCTGAAATTTTAATTAGAATTTATTTACAGCGAGTGCTGCTTCCGCGTTTTTCTCCCCAAAGTAAGGAAGCGCCCTCAATGCCTGGCCATTAGTCTGCAGAGCCCCGCGGCTCACACACTCCCCTGCTCATCAGGAGGCTGATGGAGCCAGTTTGCTTAGACACACTTAGCTACACTCGCAGCGGGGATCATCAGTCTCTTCTGTGTGTTGATCTCCACGTGCAGGGGAGAAAATCGACTTTTGCTGCCGACAAACGCTAATTGACTACCAGTTGTTTCAGAGGGACTGTGATGTTGAAAACTGGTGTCCCATTCATTTTTATATGTTGGATGCTGACAAATTTCACGGCAACACCTTCACGGTAAGTACACCCACCAGGGAGGGTGTCGGAGTTTGAATCTGTGTGTTTTAGTATTCAGATCCTGGCACTGGTCAGTTTACAGTGTTCTCGCTGGGTTTGGGAGACTGTTTCTGGAGCGATTTCTTTGGCTTCCAATAAATTTGCAAAGCCGTCTCCTTCAGTCGATTTCTGATGAGTTGAGTTGGGAGGGGCATGTGAAATTGGGGCGGGCAGAGAGGTGCAATTAAAACTAGCCACCATCTGGTTACCTTTCATTTTTTGTGGGCCAAAAATGCTTGTCTTCTTTTCTTTTCTCCTCCATTCATCCCTTCAGGTCAGGGAGTCGTCTTCAAGAATTTCTTCCTAAAATGTAAAGTAATGATGAAGGCAGTGTGTTTCTGTGGTTGATTTCATTTGATTTGCTTTCATTGTTAAAGATTTTCTGGTGAGGTTCTTATGAGCTCTTAAAAGCTGGAAGAGCAGCAATACCAAGGAGAGAAAGTCAGAGAAATGAGTCAGCGGCCCCTGTGAGGTCTGGGGGACGAGGGCAGGAGGTGGGGCAGAGGCAGCACCGTGGCCTCACCTGCAGCCCTGAGGGCAACGTGCGCATGTAAAGCCAGCGTCTCTTGTCACCATGTGTTCTAACAGGACTCCCACTAAAGGAATGCGAGGAGATTTGGGGAGGCCTTAACTTTTACCCTCTTGCCAAACATCTTTAATGCTGACTGTATTTATTCAAGATGACACAGAGATCACCTGCAGAGTGTGAGGAAGCGGTGCTTGCTTCCTGTCTTGCCCGCCCCAGGCTCACTCATCAGACACCTGATTCTTGCAGGCACTGCAGTGCCCGTGGGGGGAGCTCTGCTCCTCGGGGAGCTGGGCACGGCAGTGCGCACATTGAAGCCGGCCGCACCATCGCTGATCCCACTCCAAATGGTGAGATGAGCCCTTTGTGTAAGTAGTAGAGGTGGGATCCAGAGTCTTCCTGTGTTTGAGTTTTGCAGTAAAGCCAACTTGGAGGAAAGAAAGAAAATGCCTACTGTTCCATGACTGTGTCCTAAGGGTTTAAAGCTCACTGTGGAGCACACGTGAGATCTCATTCAGTAAATACTCTGGGGTCTTGATTCTGACTTGTCTTGAATTTGGCATTCTCATGTTATTTCTCTTAAAATATGTCTAAGCAATCATTTTTGTTTGATGGTTATGTGTGCATAAGGATCCTGAAGAAACTGTTGTGGATGGAAGTGTGGGTACCAGAAGGGCTGGTGGCCCTGGGGGCTGCCCGAGCTCCACACCATTTGTTACCAGCAGTCTTTCAGATTGCATCTTATTCCAGAGCTCATCGGGGCTCCCATCTCTCACTACGTGTCTTTAGAGAATATTTGTTCAGAGGGGAGGGGACGGGGTGCTTCCAAGTTTGGGCTCTGGGGTTCCCTGTCTAAAGGTGGCACTGGAACAAATCATTTATTCATGGAGTAATGAAGCCCCCCAGTCTCGTGGCTAATTGGGACTCCCTGTCCTTCTTCATTTTAGGAGCTGGAGGGCTTGTGTTAGGCCCCCAAACCTGTTTTTTGGTGAGCTTTCAGTCCTATAACTCCACCTGGGTTGTCCCGTTTCAGTCACATGACTTTGATTTTTGCAGGTAGGTGTGAATCCTGGCTAGTGCCTGGGACTTCCTGGTTTCCCCTACAGTAGGGACACTGAAGAAAGTTCACCCCATAAGGTGTGTTCGGGGGCCTCGAGGACAAGTAGGGACCCACAGACAGATGTCTGGATGGGTGGCGATCAGGCCCAAGTCTTGGAAGAACAGAGATTCCATTACTGTTTTAACAGTGAAATTGAAGGAGTAATTCTGGAAGGTCTGATGCAACTGAGATTAAAATTATTATATGGTTTTTATTGTTAGCAGGAGTGGTTTTTAATCCTTAGACCCAGTCCCCCCTATTGACAATAAATATTTTGTAACCTTTCTTTTCTGTTGCCCGGAAATGAACGTCATAGAAAATGTAACCTAACTATAAATATGATAAACAAATAGACAGGTAGATGGAAAGATGTTTTGCCTAAATTCTTATATTATGGGGTATTTTATATTCTATGCTAATTAGTGACCACTCAGGACAAAAGGCACATACAAAGGGAGTCACTTCTAATAAACTATTTTTCCAACCCTTACCTAACTGGGAAACAAGTGGCTTCAGAATGTTAGAGCACCTCCCAAGTCCCTGGGGAAATCTCCTTGTCAGAGTTACACTTGCTTATGGTGTCCTGTGCCAAGTGCAAGCAGATGCGGTTCGGAAGCTGCCCGGAGGCTGACTCCGGGGATTCCATCTCCGTCGCAGCTGTGAGGGAGCCTGTCTTTCCTGACCACAACCAAAGAGGCGATTTTGAATCTCTTAAAACTGCCATACCAGTGTATATCACAACCCTCACAAGATACGTTGAATAAAGTAGAAAACTTTAAGTGTCTCCTTTAGGATAGAAATAGGGTATAAAAGAAATAAATTAAAAAATTCTAGTGCCCGAATAAGTGCTACATTACACTGGCTGCATTATAAGGTTAGAAAACTTCATTACCGCTTTACATACCACATCTTGTAATTAGATTTTATTTATCTTTTTTTCCCTAAAGAAAAAACAATCATTTGATGAGTTCTTGTGTCAGAGGTGATGAGCAGAGAGCAAGTGTAAAACCGGGAATCGTGGTGCTGGTTAGTCTAAGACCATCTCCGTCACTACGCAGATCATCTTTACTCATTTTACTGCACTTTTTGGAATCACCTTCTCACTTGGAAAAACTCCCGTGTCAGTTGGATTTGCTAGTAAAACAATTCTTTTTCTTACCTAGAACATCAGTGATGTTTTCAAGATGATAAAAAAAATTTGCCCATGGCATTTAAACAGTTGCTTGTTCTCGTAACTCATGGCTCACGGTCTCGTATTTGTCACAATTGGAACTGTGTTTTCTTTGTGCAAATTCTCATTGCTTTGGTGACGCAGGGACACTTGTCCTTACTGGATGGAATATGATAGTAGTTTTTTGCATTCTCTCCCTAAATCTGGAGTCCTGTGTTATGTTTCCTGTTAACTTAAAAAATAGGAATATTGTTATTTACCTAAATATCTAACCTCACACCAGTGGTGCATATCAAATTGGTCCAAATAAGAATTCCAATATTAAATGAAACAGTAATTTCACAACCCACTTTTCCAAAAATTTGGATTGATGGTTCAATTATACCAGGGACATTAGCTGTTTTAATTGAATCAATCATTGCTTTCTTCAATAAAATTTTCCATTCCATCTGCTCTTTTGGTTTATTGTTCTTCAGTGTTTCATTTGCTTTCTTTCCCAAAAATATATGATTTTGGCTTTTGTCATTGAAAATCCTTGCTGGTTTTGCTACCTCATGCTGGAGAGGAAGGCTTGTGACTGTTTTATAGTCACTGGTTTCATGGTTGTATGAGTGCTTAATGCCACGTTGCAGGGGTGTGGAGACCTAATGAAGTGTGTACATAAAAGGCTTATTCTACACTGAGTGCAGGGTTAGTGTTCACAGCCCATGTCATCAGTATCATAATTAATCCATTACAATCATCCTCTATTAATCAGTGTTTTCCTTCTAACGTCTCCAGGAGAGGAAATGTAGTAGTCTAAATGCAAATCTTTGCCAAACTTTCAGTCAATTCAAAACCTTTAAAGCTTTGCTGTCAATAGGACTGTGTGCTTTCTGTCCCTAATTCTACTCCTCCTGACCCAGGACGCGGTCTCCACAGCTGATGATCCATGAGACACTGGATTCTTGGTCCCATGGCTCTGTGTGTTCTGGGACTTCTGGGGACTTCAGCACTGTTTTAGGGGCTTTGGGTCCCACCTCTTCATAGCATTGCTGAGATGAGATCTGTGGGTTCACCCTCATTCTTGACTGTATGGTGCATTTTTTCTAGAACCAACACACGCCACCGTGGCAGCACTACTTTGAACACGTGCTGGGGCAGCGTGTGCTTGTCAGTTCTTGGGTTTAAATTTTCTGTTCTAATTTCTATAATGGGGTATATTGACAGATACACTCCATGTAAACAGAAGCTCTGTGGGGTTTTCAGCAACTTCTAAGAACATAAATATTCCTGAAGCAGCTAATCTTCCTCCCAACAAGTGAGGAGCAAGCCGGCAAGTCCTGGGCGCCTGTGGCGGCCAAGCTGTGCAGCCCAGGCTGCTCACCGAGGAGCAAGGAGAAAATCTTAAAAACCTACTTCCATGCTGTCTTTCACAGAATCTCAGAAATGAACGTTTTAATATCTAAAGAGGGGTGTTTTTTTAAAATAAATTTTTTATTTTTTTCCTTTTTCAGTTTTATCAGGTAGAATTTTTACAGTTCAACTTCACATACACATATTGCATGTAAATACATGTATAGAGCATACTGCATTTTTTAGTTTACATATATGTACTAATTATTGTTTCATAAGAACAGATTAGAGCTTTAGATTTTTAAAATTAGTTACCAGAGGAATAAGGACATCTACAAAAGAATAAACAGAATATGGTAATCCAATCACAAAGGACGGTCAGATGTGCTTGCATATATTCAAGAAATCAAAACAATATTTAGTTCATTTGTGGTCTTATTATTATTGCTATTAATTTTAGATTCCCCATAAATGAAGTCATATGGCATTTTTCTTTCTCTTTCCACCCCACTTCACTTAGAATGACAGTCTTCAGGTCCATCCATGTTGCTGCAAATGGCATCTTTTATGGGTGAGTAGTATTCCATTGTATATATGTATCACCTCGTCTTTATCCAGTCATGTGCTGATGGACATTTGTGTTGTTTACATGTTCCTTGTTCTATGTCCCTTCTGGCAACAATTACGGATTTTAAATATTTTCCACCTTAAAATCCTTCCTGAAGGAGATGTGGTAACTGGAATCAAAAACAGTTACAGCACAGGGTTGTTTGTGATGGCCTTGGGGGCTTGGTAGAAAGGTTGGCAGAAAGGATTTCAGATTCTGATCAAATGAGTCCTCCTCTTGTAGCCCTGCTGACCGCCTCTCTCACGGCCTGCCCTACAAGTCTGACCAGTCCCTTCTGTGAATCCTACTGTATTGTGCACAAATTTTGTCCAATTGGTGTCATCCAGTATGGACCTTAAGTGAGGCACCCAAGCTCCTGTGTTGGTTTCTTCCATCAGCCCTTACTTCCTTGGGAGCCAGGACTGTCTCATTGCCCCAAGGATCCCTAATGCCTAGTGAGATGCATGATAAAGCTGGTACTTAATGAGCACATGGGTCAAATGGAAAAACCTGATCAAAAAAAGGCCCTCATTTTTCAGACATGCCTACTTGAGCACATAGGGTAAAATGACATGTCTTCTTGGATTTGCTGTCAAATACTTCAACAAAGGACAAATAAAAGAACAAAGGTCTGAATAAAGGAAATATGGAAAAGTTTGTGAATTCCTTAATCTGGGTGATTGGCTTATTGTACTATACTTACTCATGTATACTTAAGTTAGTTTATAATTTTACTGTCATTAGCTGAATAGCAAGTATTAATGCGTATTAATTGAAATCCTTAGAACTGAACAAACTTACCCCACACAAAATCCTTAATATCCTAGTAGTTTGTCTTTCAGAAATCTTTTCCCACAAAGACAGGAAAAAAGGGAAAGGCAGATCCGTGCAGTATTTCCACGTTGTCAAAAGACCAAAGGCCGATACAAAAGAAGAGATTGTAAAAAAGATAAAGAGGCTGAAATCAATGTCCGGAAAACCTAGCTAACAATCCTAAATGGCCCAACTTAACTAACCTCAGCACTGCTGCATCAAGAATGGGGCAAATAGCACCTAGTGGATTTTTTTTTAATAAATAAATAATAATCCAGTTCCTACCACAGGCAATTATGATAAGACTGAGTATAATTTCTAACACCAACTAGTGTACAAATCATAATTTCTACTTGATTCAAACTGCTTCTTCTATAAAATTTGAATCTTTTTATTCTTAAGACAGATTTGTGGCCTATGACCTAGTGATAAAATTTTCAACTGGCTTGTATTAAAAAAGATTCACCATAGTGAGAGTTTATTACATCAAGTATTCCTTTTTGGGAAACCCATGTGCCTTGTCACTCTCTTTCATAAGATTTCCTGTGGAAAATTCAATCCTTCATTCAGGAAAAGGCTGAGCAATATATCTCATGGGAAAACCTTCATAAACTGCAACACAAGAAAATGAAAATGACAGTGAGCAGCCCGTGAAGCCGGCAGACACACAGCGCACGGCTGTGTTCCCGCCTCGAATTTCTTTAACCAGCAGGGAAAATGTGCATTTCAAGAAATAGACATAAACACTTTTCAGGACCTGAGCACACAATTTCCCTTTCAGGGTTTAGTGGGCTTCCATTTAATTCTATGAGAAATGTTTAAAACAACAGAACAACAGCTGAGATAGGGTTTAAATTAACTTTTATGTCTTAGTGAAAATAAAGCCAACTGATAGTTATCATTTTTACTTTATTTGATCTCACTCTCTTACTTTACCTCCCCAACCTCCTCCAGAAAATGATTGTGAACATCCCCTCCTGTGTCAGAAGGCTAAGTAGAAAGTACCAATCAAATGGAGGTGGGCTTTGTTGTTTTATTTTTCAAAACAAACAAGTTTAATTCATGTGATTTAATAATATACATCAGAAACAAAGTCTACTCAATAAATGGTAGCCAACACATGTCATCATAGCTGCTCATCAGGTTTGGCCCCACGTTACACACTTTTACATGGACATGTGCCATGTGCTGTCATGGGAAATGGTGAGTGGGGACAGGGCCTCTGCTCTCACAGGGCACACAGCCTGGTGGGGAGGTGGTGTTCAATCATTGCCCTTTTTTTTAATATACTTACAAATTATGGGAAATGCTATTTAAAAAGAACAAAATGAGTCAATGAAAGTGAAAAATACAAGGACAGTATTTAGGCTGAGGGAAGACAGGGAACCTCTTTGAAGAGCTGACACTCCACTGAGACCCAAAGGACAACTCCGGTGCTGCAGGTGAAGGGCAGGGACACATTGATAAAGGGCTGATATCCAGAATATACCAAAATCTCTTTAAACTCAACAAGAAGGATGAACAACCTGATTAAAAAATGAGCAAAATTCCTGACACAGATCTCATCAAAGAAAAAATCTAGATGCCAAAGAAGTCTATGGAAAGATGCTCCACAGCATCTGTCATCAAGGGGATGCAGACTGAAACAGCGAGGTACCACTGCACAACTGTCAGAACTGCCAAAACTCTGAACACTGACAGCACCAAATGCTGGTGAGGATGTGGAGCATAAGGAATTCTCATGCATTGCTGGTGGGAATGTAAAATGGCCCAGATACTTTGGAAGACGATCTGGCAATTTTTTACAAAACTAAACGTACTCCTAACACATGATCCGGCAACTGTGCTCCTTGGTGTTTACTCGACGAAATGGAAACTTATGTCCACACACAAAACTGCATACAGATGTTAATAGCAGCTTTATTCATAATCACCAGAACTCAGAAGCAACTAAGCTGTTCTTCAGTAGGTGAATGGATAAACTGTGGTCCAGCCAGAAAATGGACTATTATTTGGTGCTAAAATGAAATGAGTTATCAAGGCATGGAAAGACATGGAGGAACCTTAAATGCATATTACTAAGGGAAAGAAGCCAATCTGGGAAGGTTCCGCAACTGTCTGATTCCAACTGTATGGTGTTCTGGGAAAGGGAAAACCACAGAGACTAAAAGATCAGTGGCTGTCAGAGGCTAGAGGGGAAGGAGCAATGAATGAGGTGCAGCACGGAGCATTTTAAGGTCACTAAGACAGACTACTCTGTATGATGCTGTGACGGTGGATACATGTCATTGCACATCTGTCCAAACCCACAGAGTGCACACCACCAAGTGTAAATCCTAGTGTTAAGTCTGGGCTCTGGGTGATGATGACGTGTCAGTGCAGGTTCACCCATTGTCGCAAATGCATGCTCTGTTGCAGGCGTCAATAGTGAGGAGGCTGTGGGGACAAACTGCAGTTCATACACTGAATCCAGCCCCAGACACCGCTGTTAATAAAGCTCTGTGGGTGTGTGGAATGTCCGGATGCTCTGGCGTCTGAACAGCAGAGCTGAGCAGCTGCACCAGAGATCAGGAGGTTTGCAGACCCTGAAATATTTACTCCCAAGCCCTTGACAGAAAAAGTCTGCTGAGCCCTATTCTAAACGAATCAGAATTCACCCTGATGAGACAGGACAGCAGGGCCCAAACCAGGCATGGTTAATGGGACTGAAGCAATGTTTTAGTTCCGACACCTTTGCTGAAGTCCTGCAGATCCAGCGACAGACTGTAGCCAGGAAGCGTCTGCAGAAGGAGTCGGTAGCAGACCTTCCCGCCAGGCTCCGTAATGCCGGGGGCCGCGCGCTGCACGGGGGCCACCCGCTTGAAGAAGGCGGACTTGCGGTGGAAGCCGATCAACTCATAGAGCTCGGAGAGGATGCTGCACTGCTGAATTCTCTCCTAGGAATGCTGAAGCACAGGGAGAAAAGCAACAAGCATCTGAACGAAACATGTAATGGAAAAAAGACCCGTAAAAAATTTTCCCTTAAAACAGAGACCGAACGACACAGGAAGGAAGAGGAAGGCTGACTTCATGCACTGATGGGACCGGATGCAGAAATGCAGGGAAGCAGCGCTGTGCGGATGCTCCAGACCCCCTCTGGGCCCCACCTTTCCGCGTTCCGCCTCTCCTTTTACTAGAAAGTTCCGTATTCCCTGAAACAGAGGAATCTGCTACCTAAACATGGGACACAGAGAAGGGAAAGAGGAAAAGGACGGGAAAGTAAAGGAACAACAGTTCATCTACACCCTAGGGTTTGGGCGGGACTTTCACCAAACACACAACCTCTCAAAGCACAGAGCACACAGTGAGAGGCTGACAGAGTGACTGCGACTTCTGCTCCTTAAACACAAGCTACCTGCCAGCACACGCTGTGCCCGTTACTGAATCATTACAATCATTTCAGAAACTATTACTACCCCAGCTCACAGGCAAGGAAATCTGAATCTCGGGGAGGATTTATTATCATCCTGGACAAATTCCCATGGCCCAGAAGTGTCAGAGCCTCCGGCAGACCCTGGACTAAAATGCTCCTCATCACCACGGGCCCTGAGCCTCAGGCTGAGGCCACGTTAGGTCTGCACCGGCCCAGAGCACGAGTCTGTGGGACAGGGAGTGGTCCCATTTGAAGTGCCAGGCCAAGGCCCTCAGGAACATATGTAATGAAACCAAATACCCAAACTCATTTCCAAGCACTTCCCTGTCCGGTAGGACTGCTCAGCACATCTGGCTTATCACCTGTGCACAGGCTGTGCAAGGGGCCCAGACAGTGACGTGACGTCCCCATGGAAGTGGCTCAGAGACCGCTTCATCACAGGACAGACTCTCCCGGCTTCCAACGTTAGCTCTCCATTCCATTTCCAACTGGAAAGTAAGTTTAGACTTGTTTTCCTCTCCAGAAACAAAGACAGTGGTAACATCAGCGGGAAACTCAAGACTGAGGAAGAGTCTCCTGGACATTTGGAAGGATAGGCTGGGGAGGGAACAGAGATAGGGATCAGAAAGACCCGTGTTCCAGTCCAAAGTCTGCACATCACTCGCTTTGACAGTTTCCTTATTAATACAGGTGATAAAATCTAATTATGATTGTTTTGAAAACTAAAAGAAATAACGTATGCCACTAGCATAGGTGTAAAATCCTCCATGAGTGTTCCAGAAATGGACGTGACCATGGTTAGATACTGTCTGCCAAGTCTTGTGTGCTAAGTTCACATCAGCCAGCCAGAGATGTGCCAGAGAATGCCTCAACAGCCAGCAGCCTTCTCCAACTTGGAAACTCACAGTGTCCGAAGAACAGGCAGTGGTGGATGCTTTGGGACACTCTGGAGGTAGCACTCCAGTGATGACTTTAAAAAGCTGGGGAGAATTTAGGGGACCATACAGTTCAAATACAGTAAACTCATTCCATGTCTACAAATATTCATCTGTAGCCATGATGATTCAGAGAGGAAATACATATTCAAACGTACATCATTTTCCCACATAAGTGCATCAAAACAATTTGGAAAGAATGTCACTTTCTTCTCTAGATCACACAGTGGGGATTACAAGGTTTGTATTGACAGCACTACGTGTAAATCATCTGCAAACGTAACTGGGTCCATTATCATTCATCATCATTTGAAGGGAAGGATGGAAAAGAACAAAGCCAAGCTAATACGCTCCGGTAATTTGTTGGGTTACGATGTCACAGAGGAGACGGACAGCTCAACAAGGAACCACTCTGCCGTGATCACGGAGCCGGGGAACGGGATGGGCGGCAAGATGTATGGCGCAGCCGTAGCTGTGCCCGCCCTTCTAGGCAGGTACCCAGTCACTTTGACAAGGTGTCAAAAGTGTATGCCCACGTCCTCATCACCTGTCATGCATTAAAGAGAAATGGAAACCTATTAACGGCCAATAACCTCGGTGGGTACACCGTCCAAAGAGCAACGTCACAGTTTGACAACTGGCCATCCCGGTTCCCTGGGCTTCATTCTTGGAGAACCTTAAAAACCACTCCTCTGTCCTCAAGAAGTGCTGCCTACTTGTCCTATATTTGGCTCAGGGATACAGCACGTTCACGTGGACTTTAATGTCTGCACAGATTTGACTGTCTTTCTCCAGGTTCACTTGTCCATTCTGAAGAGGCCTGAGTTAAGTCCAAACTCCATAAGATCAATTCCCTCCAGTGACAACTCAACGAGCCTGCAATTACAAACCAACTGAACAGGACTGTCCTCAGCTAAAAATGTCACCCGCCCTTCACTGCTTTCTTAATCTCCTGTCCTGGCTAATTGCAACAGTCTAACACCACCCTCCACCAAGTTCCCCAACTATGTCAAATAGAAAGTAAGGTCCATAAAAGAGGTGACAACTCCATAGTCACATCTGAATTCCTAGCATATATTAATGTCAATAAATAGAACTATGATTATGGCTTCTTTCCTTTAAAACCTTTCTGGTTATTTAAATGAGACCATGGAAGGGAGGTGTTTGGGTCCAGTATCTTGATCCAGAAGACTCTGGAGACATTTTTCGGAATGGCTGCCCACTGATTCATTCAAAACACAACTTCTCTTTCCGGGAGGAGCTGTGATTTTCTGCCAGGAGTTTGTTGTCAGTCTCATGCCGGAACAGATTTAAACTAAATACTTACATTGGATATGTTATTTTTCCCCGCTTCCAAAAAAATTGACTTTCCTTACTTCCTTGCCTTGAGGAATGCTTTTTTACTTTTCTTTCTAATTCACCCTTTTATAAAGCAGGATTCTCAGGATGTGCTTGGCCTTACATAAGAACAGCCATCCAACTCCCAGTGTGAGAGGCCTGGGGCTCACCTCCTGCCCTCCTGTCAAGGCAACTGAAACTCAGTTCAGGAGCCAACTGGCCCCCAGGGCTTCTAAGGCTCGTGTATCTCCCAGAATCCCTGCTTTCTGGTTGACTTGGCTTCTGAGGATTTCCCCTCACTTTCTTGACAATTAGCTGTGCAGCTTGAAAGATGAGGAAGGAAGGTCTTATTTCTTAATCAGCATTTTAAGGAACTTATGTAATGAAGGTTTTCAAGAGTTTCTAGAACCCTCCATTGCCGAGACAGAAAACACACTAGATATATTCTAAATCTAGCTATCATGTGCATTTTTTATTTGCTTTTGTTTTCTTAACTGCTAACAGACATTTTTGAATTAAAAAATAAAATAAGGCCCCAAATAGGATAGAACATTGAAGAGGAAACAAAATTAAAGGGGAAAGACAGAAAAATGATAAGTACTCTACAAAGTTAATAGAAAAAATACACTATGGATCAGATCAGCAGTTCTCAGTAACAGCTAATTGAAACCTGACCATGAGGTAAAATGTCTCTCCTGTCAGGAGACGGCCAACAGAAAACAGAATTAAATCAACAAACTAAAATTCTAAGTCTGGCGAAGTAGAGAAGTCTACCAGCTAAATGTGTTTTCTTCTGGAAAAGAGGGAGACTCACAAGATCTTTTCTGTGGAGACTGAGCCCAGGTGAGGATGGTGAATTGAGCTCTGTAAGTACCCAATTAGCAAAGTGAGTGATGAATAAAGAGACGTGAGCTTTGATGACAGAGATGATACTACTATTCACTTGTCCTGTAAGTATGTCTTCACGTTCAATGATCAATACCTTGGCGTCCTCAGGGATTGAGATTATAGGAAAATGCACAGCCCGGGCCTAGACCTCCTCTGTGATTGTGGCACTGCACTTAGGTGTTTCAAGGGCACCAACAACTCCACCCTCTGCCTCTCCCAGCTCAGTCCCATCACTCACAGATGTGACTGGACCCCTCCTTCAGGGCCCAATTTCTTCAGTCAATGAGTCACACCACCCACACCTCACCTACAAAGTTCTCACTGGCACTCCCTCAGCACTGACTGTGTGCTGGGGACCACGCTGCACATTGTGCACACGTTATCTCACTGGATCTCCACAGAAGTCCTGGGAAGTCGGTATATCACTGCTTCAAGTAATAAGATAAATTGTTTCACTTCCTTGAGTGCGTCATCCAAAGTGACACGGCTACTGAGCCACAAACCTGGGACTGAAAACCATTTGAAAATTGAACACTGCTACACCTCATAGCCACCCTACTCTGACTTATCACATCACCTCCTGCCGAGCCTTCTAAATGTTTCTAAGCATTCTACAAGACAAAAGTGATCTACGAGAGCACCCATCTCCCCTACTTAAATTCTGACAATGACGTTCCACTTCCCTTAGGAGAAAGCCCCACCGGGCCTGAGCACAGCCCAACGGCCCGGCATCCGCGTTCCCTGCGCGGCCGCGCCGCCTCACCCACCACGCAGTGCTACACGTGCCGTGTCCAGGACAGGGATGCTGACTCCGTACAACCCGGGGCTCGTCTTACTCAAACAATGATCAACCTCTTCAGTGCTGACTCTCAGAAAAATGTTTTCTCTGGATGAATCAGTATCTTTTTCCTTACAACTTCCCATCATTGATAATGAGGTCCCCCCAAAAGAGAGAAAACCTAATACTCAGACTCCTTATCTGTAAAGTGTGAATAACAAGGAAATATGAGAGGTTTTAAGCGGAATAATATTCATGTGAGGCTGAGGGACAATTCCCAACCTACAGTAAGCACTCAATATGTGCTTACTTAATATTAATAAAATAGATTCCATTCCAGCAACCTTAAATCAATGCTTTATGGCATTGTCCAAAAGACTACCGACAAACTATTGGACGAACCCCTTTGAGCAGATCCACCCAAGCGTACTGGGATAGGTAAGACTTGACTCCAGTTACAGCTGCAGCCAACCAGCACTATGGGGCGGGGGCAGTTTGCTCAAACTCTTACATGTTGTTTGAGCATTTAGTTGTAGTTATTGAATAAAGACAGGTATTATATAGTCAAAGCTCCTGAAACATAAATCTTCAAAGATTGTGCAAATTAGTTTCAAGTACAACACTCTCACTAGAAATTATTTGAAAATTATAGTCTTAGCTCCTCCACACATCGAAAGGGCATTTTCTTAATGTATCTGACTATATACACTGAAAGGATTGTTTAAAAGAAATTAAGATGAAGCCATAATGAATAAGCTTTCAGTATAATCTGCACAAAGCCCCACCCAAGGGTCTCACTTCTCACTTCCACATAAGTGTTCAGGTAGCTTAACCTGGGTCTTGGTTTCTTATGACACGGGGGTGGGAAGAATTGTGGATAGATTTATGTAGCAAATATAAATCTAGGGTATTTGCTGTGTAGGAATCCTAGAAATAAATAAATTGATATATAGTCCCACCCTTAGGAAGCTCAGCCTTTCCAACTACAACAGCATTAAAAATAAAATGAGAGATACATTTAAGAAAATTTTACAAGATTTGCACATTGAACATTTTGATTTATCACCAAAAAAAAATTAAAACATCTACATATATGGAAGGCATCCCATGTTCATGGAATGGTAGACAATATTGTTAAAAATGTTAAGACACCCGAAAGTGATCTACAAATTTAATGGAATCCCTATCAAAATTCCAGCTGACTTCTTTGCAAAAATTGAAGAACTGATGCCAAAATTCATATGGAAGTGCAAGGGACCCAGGTCAGCCAAAACAATCTTGAAAAAGAAGAGCAAAGTTGGAGGACTCACTCAATGGTTACTACAAATCTATAGTACTCAAGTCATTATGGTACTGGCATAAGTTTGGATGCATAAATCTATGAGAAACAATATAAAATCTAGGGGGGAAACTTACATTTACAGTCATTTTTCCAGAAATGTGTCAACAAAACTCCATTGAAAGAATAGTCTATTCAACAAATGGTGCAGAGACACCTGGGTATCTGAAGGCAAAAGAATGAATCTGGAATCTGGACCCCTGTATTTTATATAACAAATAAAATATTAATTCAAAATGGATCACAGACGGAAACGTAAAAACTAAATGTATAAACATTCTAAAAGAAGACATAGTTTAAATCTTTGTGGTTCAAGGATATGCTATGGCTTCCTAGATACAATACCAAGAGCACAAGTGAAAAAAAAAAGATAAAATTGACTTCATCAAATTTAAAACCATTTGTTACAAAGGACATCATCAAGAAAGTGAAATGAAAGGGGAAGGGTGTAGCTCAAGTGATAGAGTGCGTGCTTAGCAAGAAAAATAAAATGAATAAATCTAATTACCTCCCCTAGAAAGAAATTGTTTTAATGTTTAAAAAAACTAAAGTGAAACGACAATCTGCAGAATAGGAGAAAAATTTTGCAAAGCATATATCTAATAAGAGACTAGTATCCAGGATATAAAACAAATGCTTACAACTGACCAATACAAAGAAAATCGACCCAATTTTTAATTATGCCAAGTATTTAAATAGATACACAATTGGCCAATAAGCATATGAAAAGATGCTCAGCATCACTAGTGAAATCAACATCAAAATGATATCTGATTTTACACTCACTAGGATGGTTATAATCAAAACATGGACAATAACAAGTGTCGGTCAGGAGGCAGAGAAATGGGAACCCTCAATACGCAGCCATTGGAAAGGGGCAATGGTGCAGCTTCTTTGGAAAAGCCTGGTGTTTCCTCAAAAGGTTAGAATTATATGGCACAGCAATTCCACTCCTACATATAGAGTCATCCCTCAGTATCCTCGGGGGGTTTGTTTCAGGAACCCCCCACCCTGGATACCATAATCCAAGGATGTTCGAGTCCCTTTAAAATCAGCCATCTGGATCCATGAAGTGGAAACTACAGAAATGGCGGGCCAACTGTACAGCCAACAGAATGAAAATATATTCTCACAAAAACTTGCACATCAATATTCATGGCAGTATCATTCAGAGTAGCCAAAGGTTACAAACAATATCCATCCATCAATGAACGGATAAACAAAATTACCAAGAATAGTCCCACAAACTTTTGGTCATTAAATCTTTGACAAAGGAGGTGAGAACATACAATGGAGTAGACAGTCTCTTCAGAAAATGGTGTAGGGAAAAGTGGACAGCTGAATGTAAATCAATGAAGTTAGGCCAATCCCTCACAGCATACACAAAAATAAATTAAAATGGCTTAAAGACTTAAACATGTAGACAAGACACTATAAACCTCTTAGAAGAAAACATAGGCAAAACATCTGACATACATCTCAACAATGTTTTCCTAGAGCAGTCTACTCAAGCAATAGAAATTCAAGCAAAATAATACAAGTAGGATCTAATTAAACTTACAAGCTTTTGCACAGAAAAGGAAACAAAAAGCAAAACAAAAAGACAATCTATGGAATGAGAGAAAATAGTTGCAATAAATGAAACTGACAAGGGCTTAATTCCCAGAATATGTAAACAGCTTTTACACTTAATAAGAAAGAAAAACAAACAATTCAATTCAAAAATGGGCAGAAGTCCTAAAGAAACTTTTCTCCAATGAAGACATACAAATGGCCAATAGGCACATGAAAAAAATGCTCAATATCATTATCAGAGAAATGCAAATCAAAACTGCAATCAAGACTCAACTCTCACCAGTCCGAATAGCCATCATTCAGAAGTTCACAGACAGTAAATGCTGGAGAGGCTACGGAGAATTGGGAACCCTCCTGCACTGTGGTGGGAATGCAGTTTGGTGGAGCCATTGTGGAAAACTGTATAGAGGTTCCTCAAAAGACAAAAAATTAACCTCCCATATGACCCAGCAATCCCACTCCTGGACATATATCCAGAAGGAACCCTAACTCAAAAAGACACTTTTACCCCAATGTTCACAGCAGCACTATTTACAATAGCAAGACATGGAAACAACCTAAATGTCCACTGAAAGATGACTGGATAAAGAGACTGTAGTATATTTCTCCAATAGACTACTATTCAGCCATAAAATAATAATAAAGTAATGCCATTTGCAGCAACATGAATGGACCTGGAGAATGTCATTCAAAGAAAAGTAAGCCAGAAAGATAAAGAAAAATACCATATGAGATCGCTCACATGTGGAATCTTCAAAAAAATAAATCAAAAATCAAAGACACAAAAAGATAAACTTATCTACAAAACAGAAACAGACACAGAGACATAGAAACCAAACTATAGTTACCAGAGGGGAGAGGGTGTGGGAAGGAATATATTGATAGTTCAAGATTTGCAGATACTGAGTATGTATAGAATAAACCGCAAGTTTATACTGTATAGCACAGGAGAATATATTTAATATCTTATAGTAACTTATGTTTAAAAGAATATGAAAATGAATACAGGTATGTTCCTATTTAACTGAATTGTTGTGCTGTACACAAGAAACTGACACAACATTATAAACTGACTAGACTTCAATGAAAGTATTTTTAAATAGACCAAAAACGAAAAAAAAGAAAAAGGATATTATGAAACCAAAAGAATAAAGTACTGACTCAGGCTACATTATGGATGAACCTTGAAACTTTATGCTAAAATAAGCCAGACACAAAAGGACAAATAGTGCCCTTTAAGGTGAACTGTATCTAAGCGTTTACTGTACTACTTCTGTAAATTTTCCGGAGGTTTGAAGCCTATCAATATCAAAATAAAATGTATTATTCATTAAAATCATAAAACGCTTCCTCACAGGAGGGCTTTAATTATTAAATGCAGAAATGCATGTAAAGCTCCTGGAAAAACACTATGCACGTCCACACACAGACACTGCTGTCACTGCCGCTCAGAGGGTGGTGCCAGCGCTGATGAGGGCTGCCTCCACTCGCTGCCCTGCAGACAGGACTGAGGGCCTGGGCTCTGACAGGCAGGGTGAGCGTGACACTGGGTCAGACACAGCCATGCCCCAGACTCTGCGTTACCCAACTTTCTTATACAAACTGCAACAAGTAATGTAAACACGCTACAGGGATGTATCTTACAACACAGGGAATACAGCCAATGTTTACAGTAACTATAAATGGAGCATCTATTGTACACCTGAAACATATCATATTTTAAATCAGCTATATCTTTGTAAAAAATTAAAAAATAACTTAAAAATGTTATCACTTTAATATTCAATTCGGTTTTTAAGTAACTACTAAACAGCTTAGAATGTATAAAAGCATTTAAGTGTGCTGTTTGTTTACATATTTATTTACTTTCAGCCTCCTGCTAAAAGAGAAATTAAACAATTTTTTTAAACACACCTTAACAACCATAACAACAAAAAGGCAAAACTGAGAGTGAAGAGAAATTGGAGATTCAATACTTAAATGAAACCTGGGGGAGGTAAAGTCATAAAAATGGATTCCCTGGAGTCAGGGCAAGTGTTAAAGGCCGACTAGAAATTCAGCTGTAAGATTCTTGGCAGCTAAAGCAAAAAGAAAAGATCATGGGGGGGTGGTAGAGGGTGTGCTTAGCGTGCACGGGGTCCCGGGTTCAAGCCCCAGGGCTTCCACTAACAGATAAATACACCTAATTACCTACCCCCCCAAAAGAGTCCCAAAGAAAAGAAAAAGAGAAATTTCTTTCCAAAAAAACCTGATATTAAATTTGGATTAAATACTTAAAAAAAAAAAAAGAAATATAGAAAAGATGAATGACACTGTGAAGGAAAAGCCCAGCTGGGCTAACGAGCTAAGTCACAAATCTAAGTGTGATAAATGTCGGTTTACTGATCTAAGTATTGCTGGGCTAACTCGTAAATCTGAAGTTTAGTGTCAGTTGACTGGGCTAATAAGCTAACTCGTAAATCCAAGGTCAACAATTGTCAGTAAAGTGATCTTTTCCAAATTCATAAGCTTCAGTGTACTGATTCCTTGCTTTTTGTTGTTTGAGCCTTATTGGCTAATAGCCCCTTACTTGTAACTAACCCTATAGAACCTCATGTGCAGGTCTTGGAGGTGCTCAGAGCTTCGGAACAGAAGCCCCTCTGAGCCCGCCGGCGTAATAAATCTCAGTGCATGTTTCTTGGCTGTCCTGTTGTTTCCGTAACAACACAAGCGATAATGCCCTTGAGATAAATCTGTGATGGCTGCTGGCAGGTCCCCATGTCTCACGTGGCAAAATATGAAACACCTTTCTCACCACTCAGAGTCATCATAAGCCCACTCCACACATCCTGCTGTTAAATGCAGGAGCACAGGCAGGGCCCTGCCTTTGCTCTCTCTGTGTCATCATAGTGAGACAGGATGGAAGAGGCAGAGCACAGCCATTCAAGGAAGGCCACAGCAATTAACATCAAAATGGTGAAGGATTCAAACCCCAGTAGGCCTTGAGGCTCAGGATGAAGAGATTTAATATCTAGCAGAGCTTGAGCATCATTATACACCCATTGTAATAGTAACATGGTGAATAACATGCCCCAAGGTACCATGGCAGTCCCAAGGCTAGCCACAAAAGGTCAAAGGGTGGGAAATGGCCAACTCCCTGGGAATCCCAGCCCCTTGCCCTTAGGCTGCTTCTTCTATATATTAGCAAATGAAACCACCAAGCCCAAGAAAACGAGCAACACAGCGCCACCTCGCGGTCACCCCTCTCTCTCCTTCTTCGGAGAAAGCCCACACTCTGTGGAGTGTGTACCTACTTTTAATCTGAGCAACCAAACCCCACACCTCGTGGCCTTTCTCTTGCCTTTCAATGTGTCTCTGTGAATAAATCTACCTTTCCTCAACACTGGCTTGCTCTTGAATACTTTACTGCACAAAGCCAAGGAACAAAATCTGGTGGGACACATCCCAGGGGCTCAACAAAAGCCTGGGAAACAGCCCTTCTCATGCCTCACGTTTTTTTCCTTGTATCAACAGGACTGGGTTGTGAAGGGAGCTCTGAGGCCTCAGCTAAGGGACAGAAGCTGCCCCCAGGGCTCGAATTGGCGGGCAGCCTCTTCCCCAGCAGGGGCCTTGGGGTCTGCACGGTTCTCTGTGTTTCTCTGTTGTGCTGACTCCCCAGCCACAGAGCGTTCTCCCTAGGCCTGTCCCCACAAAACCCTTCTCTCCAAAATACAAGCACATCATGTCACAATCCTCTTGTTCAACCAGGAAATGCTTAACCCACTTTTTCCCTCCACAGTAAAGTACCTAACTGTCCTCCCTCCCATCACAACTCTTCTTTCTTTGTGAGAACTCTGCACTCCACACTCACCATCCTGAACGCAGGTGCCTTGCTGGCTGGGAACGAGATGTTTCAGTCTCACACAGCCTGCATCCTTTCACTTTCCACTTGTTACCATAAAAAAGCCTTTCCTGAGTCACCCACAAATCTGATTCTGAACTTCATAATGTGCTGAGGTTGCAGTCACTGTGTGCATACCTCCCAGGTTTTGACTAAGTTTCCTTCACGAGATCTTCATTAAGGAGCTGCATCAAGAAGTCGAAAGAGGATATTCTTACATCTGAGCGGAGGAGCCTGCAAGAAATTTAAATGGCTTTCAAGAGAGAGTTAACCAGGGACAGAGAGGTCGCAGGTCCTAGTCAACAGTGTCATGAGGCAAAATGTTCTTCAAAGACTCAGAGTGGCTTCTGAACGTAGAGTCGGCAGGGAGGAAGTGACACACAGTGAGTGGGGTGAGTGACACAGGGTACGCTCCCCCAGCTGGGGAAGAATTGGATTTTGTTCTAGTTTTCCAAACAATTTCTTAATAGCTTTTTTTCCTATTGTCACATACCATTTCCTATGAATTAAGAATATCAATGTCAGTCATTTGGGCCGCTTGGGAGAGGCAACATGATGCCATTCACAGGGCTGGGACATGACAGCCACACCAGTCTAGGTTGAAAGACCAGTGGGGGTATTTCCATGGTGATCACGGGCATGCAGCAAACTCCCCAGCTTCAATGACCTCATCTCAAAGGTGGGGCAATAAAACTACCAAGAAAAGTGCGTGATGATTATGGAAGACATCTGTTTACTAGGTAAGTGCCCGTGACAGCTGCAGCTTAATGGGGAATGTGTATGATTAACAAGGCCCTGTCTACCTGGCCACACGCTCCCTGCCTTCCTGCCTTGGTGGAGCAGCAGAGTTTGTTTAGCTGAGATGAACGCCCCCAGAGCAGCCCCGACGGGAAAGCTCGCAGCTCTGCATTGTGAGGCGTGTTCCTTTCCTTCTCAGTGCTGATCACAGTTTGCTGTCATCTGTTTTTATGTTTATCCCTTTTGTAATTTCCTCTCCTCCGGAGTTTTTGCTCAAGCAGCGCAGGGCCAGGTGTGTCTTGCGGCCTGCCCGATATTCTGGGCTGGGAAAGAGCCGACCACACATCTGGCTCTGGTGCTGAACGGAGAGGGCAGAAGGCCCTGGGGCCCATGCTGAACCGAGGCCCATGCACCCAAAATTATGCTCTGACTTTGGGCAAATTACACAGTCTTCTTTACCCTGAGATTCCTCATCTGTCCATGGAAATAACTGCCCATGGCACACAGAGTTACCAAGATTAAAGGAAATCACCAAATTCACAACATATTCAAGGGGCTACCAGTGCATCCTCAACAGACAAATGCTGCCTTTACGGCTCTGACACACGCCAAGCGGGGAGGCCACACACAGTGAACACTGCTAAGTGCTTCATGTGTGCTACAATACACTTTAGAACTTACAACAATCCCAGGAAGAAACGAATATTATCATGCCCATTTCACAGATTCACCAACAGGTTAAGAGAGGTTGCATTCTAGTCCAAGGCCGTATGGTGAGGAAATGGCGATTTAAACCGGAATCTGGGCCCAGGCCTAGGCTCCATCTCTCTCCCATCCACCTGACCATTTGCCTATGAATTCCACCTGTCCAATACACAAGTTTGCAGCCGGCCAGCTCTTAAATGCAATGTGTGCCACCATTTGTAAATGTTGGTTAATTACCATAAACTGTTCTCAGAAACCACTACAGACAAAAAAGGTGGACTTAAGGAATTCTGCATTGCGTTCTCCTGTAATGTGCAGAAACCCTTCCCTACACCACCAAATCCAAATGTATGCTTCCTCCATGTTTATGTTTGCACACGGCTTATTAAAGAAGAAGGTACCTGCAGTAATTCCATCTCGGTTCCTTTCCAAGGTTGCAGATTATCCATAATCAGTCCGTGAATGAAAATACTACAATGTGAATGAAAATACTGCAACCATGTCAGTAAACAAAGAGTGCTGAAACCAAGTCATTAGCGGCTGCCGCCAACTCCCAGCGAGGACAGGCCTGCAGCCCAGCAGCTGCAGCAACTCACAATGGTGCCCTCTGAGCAGACTCAGAATAAGAAAGGACAGGATACTGGCCATAGGTATCTAGGTTCTTGTTTAAAGAATGAATTCAGGGAGTCCAAAATATTTGCTTCCTCCCATACATAGAAAAGCACTAAATTCTTGAACTTGAGATACCTGGCTTTCTTTAGATAACAAGCAATCTTTTACTGTTCCAACAACCTGGTCTTTGTTGTAAAGCTCCTATATATCCTAGCTCCTCCTCAACCTCTTGGGAGCAGTCCCTCAGAGAGATCTGAGAGGCTGTCATCATGGCTCGAGTCGTCTCGCCAAATAAAACATAACTCTTAACCTTTAGGCTGCCCATGTATTTCAGTCAACAGTTTTGGACATCATGAAGGGACCCAGAGCAGACTTTCTCCACCTGAACTCTCCGAGTATCTGGAGCCTTGGTACCATAAGTGGCCCTTTGTGCCCATCTGCCTCCTCGGGGAGTCCAGATGAATTTGGGTGAATCTCTCTTGTTTCTCGGAAATCACATATTGTTTGATGATCCTGAGTTTTATTTGGCGGAGTTTCCAGGTAACTGGGCCTCCAGTTGAAATATACTGGGGTGAATTACCCACCCAGTGGAGACATACTGGGTGGGGCCTGGTTGAAATATAATGGGAAATACCCACCTTGCAGAGACGTCCGAAGTGGGGCTGGTGGAAACATACCAGGAAAATACTCACCCAGTGGAGACGTCCCGAGTGTGTCCAAGTTGAAGGACACTGGGTTCAGGGCTGAGTGGTTAGGTAAGAGGTTTTTCTAATGTTTTCCTCAATTTGGTTACCTCCATTGAATTTTTCAGGATAAAAGTAAAACTCTTATGAGTAACCTTTCAACTCCAAAAATGGGACCCTCCTCCTGGCTGGTAACAGCTTTCTCTGGTGACAGAGAATCTTGCAGGAGTGGTAGAGGCAAAGACTTCATGCCATAGAGTTGTCCCTGAGGGAAATCTTACTAGCAAATTTATTCTGAGAACCCGAACTTACAATGTGGAATAGAACTTTCAAAAAAAAATAAAAAACAGAAAAGAAAAGAAAAAATGACAGATTGCCAGCCTCCAACTATTACCCCAGCCAGGTTTATGTACATACAAAACTTACAGCATTAATTGGGAATTAGAAAAAAAAAAAAAAAAAACTCACTATGAAAGTAACTAACCAGGCCTGATAAAAACATTTTTTGGAATTCTGAACTTATAAAAACAAAATCCCCGTTAGGGGGAACTTAGATTTCTCTTCCTGTGTCCTTGAAATGTAAATGTTTTATCTTTCTCTGGGTGTTTTAAATGTGTGTATGTATGTATATATAAGTTTACTTTTTTCTAAAGGAAACCTTGGACTCTGCCATACAAAAGGTTCAAGTATTGTGTACATATGGTGGCCACGCAAATAAATTGGGATTCTAAGCCATTCTTTGTACCAATTGTCAGATATTTTGCCATATTAAACTTTGTTTCATCAGCCTGGACCACAAAGGCCTTTAGCTTTTGAAGAGTAAACCTTTGAATTTTATTTAGGCAACACCCCCACTCTCATGTGGAAGAGCCTCTTCATCTTATTGGTTTAAAATCACTATATATATATTATATATATATTGTATAATAATAATATATATATTATTATATATATATATATAAAATGATGCCCATATGATGGATCTTTTAATTTGGAAAAACTTTTAAATTGGTGAAAGTTGAAAGAGATCTCATTATAAACAGCTGTTTTATTGGTATCTATTAAAATCAATTTTAAAGGTAGAAAAATATATCTAATGTTTAAGCTAAGAACTTAGTGAAAAAAATAAAACTGGTTTGAAAAGCTACATTTGTGTTTTTCCTTTCCGATAAATGGTTCTAGGGATGCTAATAAAATCTTAGAATAATTAATGTTAATTAGGTTGAATAACTGGAAAAAGGATTGTTAAAAGGTCGAAAAATAAAAGATAAGGGGCTTATCCCAAGTGGATAAATATTTTTATATGGTTATTTTGAATGAGATAAATAAAATGGACATTTTTGGATTTAGGTACAAGGTTTTGATACTACACTACATAAAGTAAAAAAAAGGGCCAAAGAGATCACCTACTGCCCCCCAACATTAAAGTTCAAACAAGTCCGTTTTATTTGCCGCAGTTTAAAATATATATATATATAGACTGAAATATTTGATCAATGATTGGGACAACAGACCAATTAATCAAAGTAAAAATTGAGAAGGGTCTAAGCTCTTTGGCTGAAACTTGGGCATCCTAGAGACTTTTCTATAAAATTAGATACAATGCACAAAAAAAAAAAAAAAAAGGCTTCTGGCACTCCTTCTAGAAATAAGAATTATTGATTAAAACATAAATATAAAAATTAAAGGTATAAGATTTAATAAAATTGAGATAAAAGTTTGTAAAATTGGTATATTTAAATGGTCTTTATATAAAAGTTTTGCTTAATTATGTTGTGGGATAGATATGTTTCAATGGAAAAACGCGTCCCCTTCTTGGTGTTATAAGTCTGGGCACAAATCTGTCCCTCAGAAAATATTAATTGAACAAAGTAAAAGAAACCAACAGAGTTACATGAGCTGTCCAGTATAACGTAAAACTAAAAACTAATATTCAGTGGCTAATAAAAAAATATAATAAGAGGTTTACCCTGGGTTTAACTTATAACTCAAGAAAAAGAGACTTTACTAAATGCCTTATGCAAGCTTTGGAAAACATGATAAATTAAACCTTAAGGTTTTAAAACACGGAATTCTTTGTTTACAGCTCTTCTCACTGATAAAAAATGCCAATTAAGGAGGGAAAATTGGGTCTGGGTGACAGAGCAGTTCTCTGGGGAATTGGAAGATTGTGTCTTTGTCTTGCAGATCAGAAATGTAAATACAGCAAACAATGACCTAGGACTGAGCCTAATTAGCTCAACGAAATAAAATTTAAGGCCAAGAAATTTTTGGCATTTTAAAACTTAGAACTCAGAACTCTGATGTGTCCTTCAGACTTTGTCAAGAAATCTTAAATGTCTGTTTCATAAATAGCAAGCCTTAGTGATTTGAGCAAGCAAATTCACTTTACTCCAACTATTATTATACCTATCTTATAAGTAAGTTTTAAAGTGAAGCTATGAGATCTCTAGCTTTTGTCTGTTTATAAGACTGTGTACACATTATTGATGTGAGATATTTCTACAGCTAAAAAAAATCAAAGTCAAAGAGATCTGCTTAATTGACGTAAAAAATAGGAGCTTGAAAATTAAGTATTTTTAAAATAAAAACAGAACAAATTGACTTTCAGCGTCACGTGAACTGGAAAATATTCAATATTAAGATAATATTTGATATTGTTTAGTTTAAGAATGTTCTAATTAATATAGACATCTTTAAAGTCATCAATATTAAGTATAATGCTTTTACTGTACCTAGGTTTAATGAAAGTCAAATAAGATCCTGTTATATCTGTTGCAGATATGTCAAGAAAAAATAACAGTAATGTGGTGTGGTAAAATATTAAGTAAATTAAATGCAAATGAGATGAGAGCTTTGGGTAAATTTTTAAAATATATTTTTAAAATGTATGCTTAAGATAATCTCTAAATGTTTGGTAACTTTAAATTCTAGAGTTGTGCTAAATTAAGTCAAATGATAGGATTTTATTAAATAGCTATGCCATTTTCAGATAAAATAAGATTGAAATATGAATTACTTAACAAGTAACTTCCTCTTACAGAGAAAATAAAGGTGTTTAGAAATACTAATAAATGGATGATGCCACCCTGAAATAGTCTCTATTATTAAGGGAATGATCTCAGTATCCTAGGAAAGTAAGATAAATGTGTAAAGGAAGATATAAGAATGGAATTATATTTTGTTAATGAAAAATAGTGGATTTCTCCTGAAGCTGGTTACTTCTGAATGGAAGAGAAAATAAGGGACACACTAATATGAGTATAGAAAGCTATGGAAGGCTTGTGGAAGTGGAACCCTGAAGAAAGAGTTTCATACGTGGTCAGAATTGGCTAAGTTTAGAATCAACTTGGGCAAAGTAAATGAATCTTAGAAGTAAGCAGGTACAAGACTAGATTTGGTTTTCTCGCTGTTAAGAGGAAAAAATTTTCTTAAAATGTTAATCCACCTCAGTAACAGATTATAAAACTTCTTATACCACTTAACTGATCTGTTCTGCCATTACCTTTGACGCATTTTCTTGTTAATGAATTAGTACTACGTTACAGTGATCTATATGTTTATCTGACCAAGTGTTCTGAAATCTTTAAACAAGCTCCCCAAATATCAATTTCTAATTAAAGTTCTTTTAATCTCCAGTTAAGTTTGGGATGCTACAGAGGGCCCCTGAAACATCCCAAAGAGAGATTTTAATCTAGTAAATTTCATTTGGCATGTTAAATAACATGGTATTGTCAAATGAATAATAAATCTTCTAAGGTTATATTGTATGAGAAAATGTTATTAATATAGATATTGTAGAAATTATATGGACTCCCTAAAATTCTGGTATATCTGAAATGTTACCAGTGATAATTCTGGGTATAGTGACCAGGTTTCTTTATCGATTATAGTGTAACGGTGTTTAACCATGATTTTAAATCTTTTGTCATTTATAGACAGTTAATGGTTGTCTTCTGATGGTTTTGCAAAATGCTTGCTCTTCAAGGAGATTTACTGATTTCTAATAAATTTCAAACTATAGCAGTGAAATAAACTGGGTAAGAAATTTTAAATTTCCAATGAAAACTGTGATTAAAAGAATTAGTTACATGGGACTGAGTAAACTGGTGAATATGGTTATAATTTTTGATTTTGTTTAAAATACTACTGGCTTTTAACCTGTTTCCCAGACATAAAGAATCTCTTCTCTTTAAGCTAGCTATGATTCACAGCAATTTGATAAATTATACCTATGTAATCAGACTTGGAACAGTTATCTTTTCTCTCTATCTGATCCCTCAATAGACTAAAATCTCTTAGGTCCCCAGTGGCTCTATCAGACAAATGAGGAAGATCATCTCCTAACAGATATAGGAATCTCAAGGTATTTTAAGGATTTTAAAGAGAAAAGAATTTACCTAAATCTGTAAGGCAGAAATCCATGACAAGCCCTTGACGGGGCTTTCCTGGCCTTAGCAAACCTTATTAAACATTCTACCCTGAGACTCCTAATTAAAAGTTCCAACACAGCCAATTTAAAAAAGCTTATATGATCAAATAATCAGACAACTTGTAAAGCAATTAATCTTGACATGGCTTTATTTGAGAAAAATGAGGGTAACTTTAGAGAGAAAAAAGATTATATTTTAGTGGATATTAAATTCTAGTTTTGTTGACGTCCGTATTTACTAACACACTTCCCAACCATTCCTTGCTGTTATGTCACATTGCTGTACAGTTTAACTGAATTATTAATAGGATACTCTAGCTTTGTTTCTGAAGCTCACTAATCTATCCTTGGGTAAAGTTCCAATGCCCCATGACCTGCAGCCAGGGGATTATACAAACTGGAACAGGCATGACTTAAAGAACTGTCTCCAACCTGAATGGAAGGACCCTTTATCAGGTACTCTTAAATAGACCATACACACCAAAGCTGAAGGAAACGGACTTTCGGGTTCATTTCCTATCAGAAATAGCCCCTGCAATGCACTGGCCTATAGAGCACTGCTCACCTTAAAACAATGCCCAAATGGAGAAAAAGCTACCAGGCCAGGATGACAAGAAGACGATATCTGAGGTAGACAGCTGACCCAAGACACCGTACCAGGCCTGCATAAAAATTACTGTGATAATTTCTCCTACCTTTGATTATGAACTACTCCAATTGTTAAGTTTATGGTAAATTACCTATGTCTAGTTCTTCTGTGTTACCTTGGTGGGTTTCCCTACTCCAAGGCTCTAACTAGATAGCCCTCAGAAACGTTATTCTAAAAAGAAATTATAGTTCTGTTTAGACCTCTGTTGATCTTACAAGGTGGGAGACGTCACCTGACCAATTAATACCTGCTCTGAGACTGACCATAAATATGAACTTTCTCATAAGATCACTCAAACTCTATCAGAAACACAAGCAAAATTTTAACCCCAAAATACAACTTCCCGATTATTAAATTCTTAATCGTGACTTTATTAACGTTACTAGCTGTATTACTTGTATCCTGTCTATTTTATAAAATTGTCTGTTACATTTCCCAAAGTGTAACTAGGCCTACAAAATTGATGATGGCTAAACATCTTGAAGAAATAGAAAAAATTTATAACCCTGAATAAAGTAATTGTAATAGTGTGATTCTAGGTATGGGAATGAGCAATGAAGTGAAAACACTTCCTGGATCATAACAAACAAGTAAGACAGGTGATCCAGAGAATTTTTAGTATCAACAGGGCATCCCCGCCCCTTTTTAGTATAAAAGTGGACTGATTTCTGACTTGGGGGAGACGGTTCTCCAGCATGTCATTCAGCCATCTTCTGGGTCTGCCAGCTTTTCAAATAAAGTCACTATTCCTTGCTCCAACACCTCAATCTCCCGATTTATTGGCCTGTCATACAGCAAGCAGTACGAGTTTCGACTTGGTAACAAGATGACTGCATTGGAGGTAGTATGTCTCCACTTTTTCCTTGTTTCCAATATGTAACATGCACATCATTTATGATCTAGTGCAAATAATTCATCAAAGACAACCACAAAAAGAAACTACACTCACCTAGCAATCAACACTGAAGTCACAACCTATCAATTTTATATGCTGTTTAACAACACAACTAAAAAACCTAACATAGGGAATTGATTCCACAGAAATAAAATTATTTCTACTCCTTCAAAACCTTTTTTTCTTTTCTATTTTATTTTGTTTTGCATATTGAAAAGAAAATAAAAGACAAATCATTTTATTTCACGTATTTTGTTATAGCTACATAATATAAATACTACAAAGATATTTAAATTGCAATAAAAATTGTTCATATATTGTACAAAGATATATACACAATCAATGTGGATAAGGAAAGGAATGGATATTTACTAAAAATCCACTGCACATCCAGTCTTTTACAAGCATATCCTGGAATATAAGCTCTATGATCCAGGGGTCCCCCACCTGCATTCTCACTGTTGAGTCCCTTAGTAATCTTCTACCAAGGCACCAGCATAGAACCACGCGATCAGTATTTTAGGTATAAATGAGGAAATTAGCTCATTCAGTTCTAAAACAAAAACCCTAAAGTAAATACTGAACTTATTTACAGATAAAGAAAATTGGACACAAACAAGTACAGTTTCTTCACCAAGTTCACAAAGCTAATAACTGGTAAAGGCAAGATTTGAACTCATCTGTCTGATTCTAAAAACTAAGTTGGAAATCCCTTTCGAATGGGAAGGGTCCAGCAGCACAGCCTATCACCCTATCTTTGTTCAGATCTAGCCTTAGACAGCCTGAGACAGCACCCCATTCCTATAGAACTTGAGGGCAAATGATAACAATAAGGATTTTATATCCAGTAGTTTCTTAGGTATCATTTATATAAACTGTCAGCAGGACAGCAGAAAAACTCTGGGAAATATGAGTGGGTCCAGGGCTTTTTGCTGATTAGAAACTCAGTCTTTCAGGACAGAGTGACCTTCCCATGAGAGGCCACACGGACCTAAACTAAAGGCAGCTGAGCAATGAAAACTAGCAAGACCCTGGAACTCAAGCAAGAAGGATCCCTGCCATCTCCCGCCCTGTTGCCTCTTCATCTACGTGGACACGAAGACAGAAGACCCAGGTTCTTGTCCAAGTTACACCATCAAGGATTCTCACCCATAAAAAGTTACGACTCTATGCTGTCCTAAGTCCTTTCCAACTCAAATATGTTGACACCAATATCTCAGCAGAATGTCTATGTCTCCACAAACTCTCTTCTATAAGAATAGTTCTATGGCCACAAAGCAGAAATCCAATTAAAAACACCATGCACTAAGCAAGGTGAAAGTCTGCGTAAGAGACTTTGCTCTCACGCTCAGTGAATGAAAACTCAGAAAAATTGGTCCTTCTCCCTCAGCAAGTGGGAGGTAGGCTGATTGTGTGTGTGGGTGGGTGTGCATGTGTGTGTGTAAATCAAATACAATGACGTCTGGGATCTGTACAGATTTTTTTTATGTTACTGTCATATCATGAGGATGAGACACCCTTTAAAGTAATTTGAATCTAGTTTTCTGAGAGAGTCTCAGGATCTTTTGGTGGAGGAGGGAAAAGGAAAGGAGGAAAGAAGTAAATGAAGCAAAGGAGTAAGAATACTGCAAGGGAAAGGCAAGACATTAATTTTGTTCCTCATTGCATCACAAACAAATTACGGACTGGCTTTGCCCCGATGTCCTGTCGAGCACTGAGTTGCAGATGAAGAGGTGACAGCCCATTTCTCACTGAGCTTGTGACTGTACGTGGCATCTTATAGAAACAAATCATTTACCCTGATCAAACACTCTAGCAGCAGGCCGTAATTCTCCTATTTTGAGAGATAAGAAAATAGGAGTTCAAAGAGGGTAGATAACTTGACAAAAGTCAGAGGACCAGTAAATAAGAGAGGATGAATTCAAACTCAGATCTGAATGCAGAGTCTGATCTTCCCAATCCCAGAACTGGAAAATCCTTAACACACAGACTCCCCAGCTCCCCTTCAGTGTTCCTGGCGCCAAGCATTTCCCATGGCGATGGACTCCAGTTCTCACAGACACAGCGCTCTGTGCAGCCAATGACCTTGATCAGACCTTGATCATCTACCTGCCACGCCCACCAGGCTTCACCATACAGGTAGGAAAGCTGGCTTTCAAGTGCATACAAAGCCACCCCTGGTCTAACCTGGGATCTTCTGGGGCTTCTCCAGCCTAAAGGCAGCCATGAAAGTGCTCACAGTTTGTACATGAGCCACACTACCTCTCTCCATCTGTCTCCACACCTATACTTCTTAGCTATGACAATTTTGATAATATTGGAAACAAATATTTAAAAACACAAAAGAAAGGATCCTCGAACAATTACTTAATACTTACAATTTTAAATGATTTGTTACAAAGTGAGTATTTACAAACCGAATCTGCCTTCTAGGTGTCAGTTTAAACAGTTAAAAAATATAATAGCAAAAAATTCTCACTTACAAAATTAACAAATACATCAACAATAATCTGGAATAAACTCAAAATTAATGCCCATGTTGTACATGGAGAAAACTACAGGACTGTACTGAGGGGTAAATAAGAGGTGTGAATGTAGAGACATCAACATATTGCATGGAGGAAAACAGTTTTGTAAAGATGTAAGTTCTCCTAAAAATAATTCAAAACTTAATAAAAATCCCATGAATACTCTTATCTGACTTTTTTTTAACTTGAACAAAATATTTTAGAATTCTTCAGGAATAATAAAGTCATAATAATAGCCAAGAAAGTTTGGGATGAAAGAAAAGAACAAAAAAAATCACACTGTCAGATAATAATTAATTTTTACAATATGTAAGATATGGCGCTGGAGTAAGGAAGTAAGATTGACAGAAATATAGCATGAGCTCAAAAAGAGACTGTAGTGTACATAAGTATTTTGTGCATGTGGGATTTCAAATCAAAGAGCAAAGTATGAATTCAATAATTCTCCTGGGACAATCAGAGAATCATCTGGAAAGAACAAATTCTATTCCTGTCATAATGACCACAAAAAAATTTACAGATAGTGGTTTAAATATTAAAATACTAATAACAGCAAATACAACTCATTGCTCACATTAATTCAAGTTCTCCTCACTATAACAAGTACTATTATCATCTCCAACTTAGACATTAAATAAACCTACATAAGAGATTTATACCATTATAAGAAAGTATTTCTAAGAATAATAACAAAGATAAAACCCAAAAGGAAGACATTTACTATCTTAGGAATATTTTGAGCCACAACGAAAATAAAAAACCTACTGAACAAAATGAAAGGCAAGAAATGACAAGAAAAAGCTCTGTGATACATGTTGATGAAGACAAGTGGTTAATGTTCATAACATACAAAGAGCTGTCACAAAGCAACAAGAAGCTCCCTCACTTAAATGTGTGCAAAGGACAAAAGGGATCATTCACTTTTAAAAAGTCAGATGACTAATGAGTGAAAAATGCTCAATAACTCACTGGTCATCAAATACAAACTAAAACAATGAAAAAGCAATTTTGCTCATCATATCGGCAAATATTTGTAAAAGATATTCTAGCTAGTGTCCATCTGTGAGAGAACAAACTGTGAGCGACATTTTGGAGGACGACATGTCAATGGATATGTAAACTCTGAAAAACGTGTGTACACACAGTCTCAACTCAACTTCTAGGAATCATTTCATTTAGAAAAATAATCAGTTCAAAAGATGTACTCATCAATGCATTTACACAGCACTGTTTACAATGGTGGGATGAAAAGCTGAAGTGAAATCATATCCTGTGATAGAGAATTGGTTACATAAGTTATTCTACAGATTTTCATTCCCCACTGGAGAAGCAATTTCTAGAGTCACTTGAAAGGAGCCTGTGATGAATGTAAATATCACATCCAGGGACAAAATTTCCAGAAGCCTTAACTAAAGGAATACTCATACAAGATCACAGGTATGTTTGTACAAGAGGGATGCCAGTCAAACATCCTTTCTGAAAGTGGAAAATGGAGAAAACTTAAGGGTCCAACATCAAGAAAATGATGCGGTAAATCACGGCAAGATGTGGGCTCTGAAGGGGCCGGCGATTCAGCATTGTCCAGGGCCTTGTCCACATCACTCTCCCACCAAAGGTGTCCTTGCACAAGAGACCACACCTGCACATCAGGAGACCCCTCCATTCTATCTGAAAGGACCGGGTGAGTCTGGAGTGGGAGGACGTCTATGATATACCCGTGAGTGAATAAAGCGAGCTGCAGAACACATATAGTACGGTCTTATTTTTCAATAAAGCATATATATACACACATATACATAGATTTCTCATATACGTGTATGTATGTAGGTATGTATGTATTTATGGGTATATATATATATATGTCATAGGCATAAAGGTCATGAAATATATACACCACATTGTCAACAGCTTTTACACTCAGGAAATAAGGGGAAGGGAGTTAGGGGCCTTTAAGTACCACCACAGTTCCCTTTTCAGTATTTCAGTTAAGTATACTTGAATTTAAAAGTTTATTTAAGTCCGAAGTAAAATGGACGATGCCTCCACAAGACAGAATGCTATACTGGTCATTAAAAATCATGCCAGGGGAGATAGAATATTGCAGAAAAACATGTAATAAGCCGAATGGAAAATGGAGGTCTCCAAACAGTAAACAGGCACAGAGTGATCGCTGGTTTTTATGACAGAGGTGATACACAATGATGAAAAGAACAGAAAATAGATGTTAAAGTGTTAATTACTGTCTCTGAGTAGTGGGACAAGGATACCCTATTTTGCCCCTTTTTTCAGACTTATTATATTAAATACACATTATTTTTCATCTGAAAAAATCATTTTTAGATGTCTAGTACCATGCATTGGAGAAAATACATGAGTACTTACATAAATAAATAACTAGGAGACACCGCAGCAGCGTCACACAATGTAGAATGGGCGATCCTGAATAACAACGCACAGTTACATAAGGACCCACAAAGTGAGAGCACCTGCTGTAACAGGGCATGGCCCCCTTCTATTTGTCAGTTGTATCTTCAGGGCTGAGGCAGTTCTGAGCACGGGCAGTGTCAGTGCTGGTGTCTGGATGGATGCCACTGGAGGTGAGGGCACCTGCAAGCCGAGAGGAAGAACAGAAATCATCCTCTGCTTTTTCTGTCTTGTTTCTTTGTTACTTTTAAAGAGAGGCATAAATAAGATAAACTAAATCTTCCCTGCTGAAATTTAAGTAATGAAACATTTTTTAAAGTCTTCACAGCTTATATTCTGCCTATAACTGTCTTTACAACAAAGCATCATATTTATTACATGTTAATTAACTCAATTAACTCCCTGTTGAAGCCTATTAAAGAACATGAAATGCACTACGTGAAAGCACCACGCCTGCAGTGACTACCTCAGCTGTCTTGAAGGCAGTGCAGTCAGCCCCCACCATCCCGTGGCCCTGAGCTCCTGATGCTGCTAAGAGAGCATGCTGCCGCCTCAGATGGAGAGGAACTGTGAAAGCATTTTCTGAAGTCATCAGCACTGACAAAACATAACTGACAAATCCCAGGCTTCTTGGAGGATGTCATTTTCGGTTTCTGGCCAACACCCGTCAATGAGCAGAACCACCCCATTCCGAGCCATGGGACACACGTGGGAAGCAGTTTTGGAGAAATTTCCATGTATAGAATGTAACCAACTATACATAGAACTCTGAAAAAGGAAAAGATGAAATACTCTGATTTTGGAAGACACTCAAAATATTCTCCTAAGCCTTAGTAGCTGGAAAGGCTGGGCTTCTCCTCAGCCACTTATTTATTTCACAGCCAGTGAGCATCTCCCACACACCCTGTTTCCCTGTGTCTGCTGGGAGCCTCAGGCACACTTATGCTGTCGATCTTATAAGTCACAGGGCAGACGCGTGTCTCTCATGCCTGCCACCCTCACACAGGCTCGCCTCCTAGCCTCACTGTCTGAACTTGGCCCCATTTTCTCACCTGCTTATTTGGTATCTGTTCTTCTGTAAGCTGCCTGAAATGCTTTTTGGAACAAGTGAGAAGAATGAGTGGGTAGAGAAATGGACAGTTGGACAGGTGAGAGTTGGGCAGACAGACAGAGAGACTCCAAGAAAAGGGGAACAAAGAAAATTCCCTATGCAGAACCCTCTTCTAGTCAGGGAAGAAAACCGCCACGGAGACGTGTGAAGAGGCAGGTGGCTTAGGGCTGTTTCCTGGATTCCATGAAAAGTCCCACCAAGAGAGAGGGTAGAACTATAAAAAATAAAAGAAAAAAACATGCATGCTTGAAAAATATATCTACAATATGTACTTTCTAAAGAATAGATTCAAATCAGCAGGGCCCAATAACACAATCCTTGGGTATTTACAGAAGTGAGAATCCCATCTCCAAACCACAAGGCATCCCTTAGGAGCACTGAGAGTCTTCACGGGGCGGTCATAAAGCCGTCACCGCAAAAGCTATGCTCTCCTGCACTTACGAGGAACGAGCAGCTGTGCTAGGGCTGCCCACGTGCGTCAATTACACCCCCCAGCACCTCTACGGGGGGAACGCCTAGCGAGCCCCATCTCTGCAGGACAGAAATCTAGTCCGAGAGACGCTAAGCCGGCCTACCAGTTCTCCATCTCACAGGACTGGTCATTCCAGAGCAGGACTCGAACTAGGACCCACGTTTTTAAACACGGTTCTACCGTGATTTGTGTGCTTATTTTGTGTATAATACATTTGTTTCTGGCATGAAAGGATATTTAATAAATGATCGGTTGTCTTGTCTATCTCATTAGCTCACAATCTTTATATTTTTGAATTGTACTCTTTTCCCCTGGAGAAAGGAACGGAAAGAGCAGTGGTCAGAATGTGCTGGGGCTCCATTCTTTATCTGTTACCTCATCTCATCCAAGTCCCCAACCAGGGAGAAGGATCAAATGTCCTCCTCATCTTTAAAAGAGTGGTCTCCAGTGATGGTGACTTACTCAATTCCAAAACCAAGCCTGGGGGAAGGGCACATGCAGCAACCAGAGCAGTATCATGTGTAGGAAGGTGAAAAGACCTCAGGGGGTCACCCTGATTTAATTTCAATAGATAAAAGAATACCACACACTAAAAATACTAGCATGCAATGGATTGGTTCTTTCTTGACATCTAGCAAGTTTCCACAGCCCACATGTAACATTATCGTGAACTAGTGAAAGGAAGAGTCCACAGATAGGGAAAATCAATGCCACAGGCAGGCTGAAACCCAGGCTGGAGGAAAGGAAGAGAAAGGGCATAGTTAAGATAAGGGGAAAGTCTGGGAAAAAGATATCATCACAAGGACTCTCAAGCATCATTCAGCAATCATAAAATCATTCATTCAAGAAAGAGTTACTTAGGTCCTATTTTGTGCAAGATTTTACAGAGGGCAAAGAAAGACCGCAGCGTCCATTGTAGCAGCAAGTGTTGGGGCTATAATACAGTTCTGATTCCGGTACGTTGCACAATTTTACTCAGTATAAAGGGAAAAAATAAATAAAATAATACTATGTAAACTCTACACATTGTTGAAAAAAAATTAAAGAAGACCTAAATACCTGGACAGACACACCACGCACATTCCTGGATCAGATGACAGCGCTCTTGGAATGTCAGTGCTCCACAGAGCGATCCACATATTCAACGTGGTCTCGATCACAATCCCAGTGGGCTCCTCTGCAGTAACTGGCTAGCTGCTGCTACAATTCATATGGGAATTCGAGGGTCTCAGTAACCAAAACGTACTTGAAAAAGAAAAAAAACGTGAGAGGACTTGTAATTCTCAATTTCAAAACTTACAACTGTATCTCCAGGTGAGATTAGAGGCCATTTTAAGTTATTACTGTGTTTATCCTTATTTTATAAATTCTCTACAACGAATACAACTGTTAGAATAAGAAAAGTAAAAAGTAAAGTTTTTTAAAACATGCACAACGATTCATTCATTGGGAAAAATTTATTTTAACTATAAAGAGATAAACAAATATCTAGTGAAAAAGGACTACTTAAAAACAAGGGTGCATTTATATTTTTCATAAATTGAAAACTGAAAAGCACAAACACATCAAGTTTCTAGGGAGACATGTGAAACATATTAGTAGTTATTTTCAAAAATTCTAATTGAAGAATGAAAACTCAAGAAAGGGAAAATCGTGATTGACAGCCAACTGCAAACACATGGAGAGCAAAGGCCTAGAAATCACAGTTCCTTTAAATCTGCTACTAACTCAATAGGAGTGGAAATTCCTCCCTGAGGGGACAGTGGAATCCCATGCATAAGAAAGGATACACAGTACAAACTGCAGTAGTATTGGGAGTGAATTTCTTAGAAGAATTCTAAAGTTACAACATTGCTGAAAAACTATAAAAACACTGACAGACAGATTAAAACACACAGTCATATGTATTATATAGAAACATATGAAGTCTGCTCCCATGTTGCATAGAAATACAAACATATTTGTGCATTTATAGGCACTGATTACTTTATCTCAGATAGAATATTTCAACTAAAACAAAAAATCAATAGTACACACCTCTTGTCAAATCTACTTGATAAGTTACTCTGCTATGTAACCATAATGTGTCTAAGATACATCTAAAATTAGTGAAAAAGATCTTTGTATGGTTTCTTGAATTCTTCTCAAAATTCCAAGCTTAATTTTGAAATAGATCTGAGCAGTATTTCTATATTATCTTTTCCCTTGTGAAATGAACAACATAGTCTGTTGTCAAAATTCTGTCCTTACAATGATTCACGAGCACCGTATCCTCACAAAACTGCTGGACAGCAAGGCGCTATCCAGACACTGTGACCAAACAAATGAAACACAAGGAAGACAGTGACCCTATTCTGGAGGGCTTATAATCTGTGTCAACACCGGGTTTTCATTTGATTGGTTTGATTGGGTAGCAAGATGAAATCAATCAAGTACTTTCTTCTTTGAGCATTCTTTAAGTCATGACACTTTTCAGTGTCATGAGCAGGAAAGAGTTAAGCATGACTTGATTAGGTTAAATAGCAACAATCATCATCGGAGAGTGAGTAATAAAGAAGTTAACTGATAGCAATACTTCTGCCTACATGAGACCTAAAATAAATCTACACTGATATCCGAAAGGAAAATGAGGAGATGAGGTCACCAAAGAGAAAACAAACTAACAAGAAATCAAAAACGGAAAAACTTTTTCATTAACGATTCCAGGAAGGAGTGGAGCATGTTGGTGAAAAGCACAGATGTTGGGGACAAACATGAGGGTCTGAACACCCACAGCACTGGGTAGCTGTGACACTGATATGTCAGTGAAATTTTCTACATCTCAGTCTCCTATCCATAGACTGGGGACAACAACCGCACCCATCTCCTAGAACGGTCCTACGAATTAAGTTATTTTATATATAAAATTTTAAATAAAATACCTCAGATTTTAAATAATACCCCAAAAGCACAAGGAACAAAGAAAACAGAGATAAATTGGAGTTCCTCAAAATTTAAAACTTTGCTTCAAAGAGCACCATCCAGAAAGTGAAAAACCAATACACAGGAGAAAATTTTTTCAAATCATTTATCTCATTAGGAATTTGTATCTCCAAATGAAAAAAAAAAAAAAAAACCCTACAACTCAACAATAAAAAGGCAACTCAATTAAAAGGTGAATAAAGGATCTGAAAAGTTATTTTTCAAGGAAAATATACAAATGGCCAATAAGCACAAAGAAACGATGTTCAATATCATTAGCTCTAAGGGAAATCAAGTCAAAACCACTAGAAGAAACCACTTCACACCCACAACAATAGGTTATAATAAAAAAAAAAATAACAAGCACTAATGAGGACACAGAGGAAGCGGAGCTCGCAGCAGTTGCTGGTGAGGACGTAACACAGAGTGGCCACTTTGGTAAACAGCCTGGCAGGTCCTCAGGGAGTTGAACATTTGGTTTCTGAATGACCCAGCAATTCTGCTGTCTGGGCACACACGTAAGAGAACTGAAAACAAATGTCCACATAAAAACTCCTAAAGGAATGTTCGCGGCGACACTACTCATCACAGCCAAAAAGCAGAAACAACACAAATGCCTATCACCTGATGAATGGGTAAAGAGTGGGGCCCAGCCATACAGTGGAATATTATTCAGCAATAGCAAAGCATAGAGTACTGACCCAGGCCACAACGTGGACAAACATTGAAAACGTTACTCAGTGTGAAAGAAGTCAGTCACAATAGACGGTTCCACTTACATGAAGTGACTCGATTTAAATGAAATGTCCAGTACAGGCAAATCCACAGAGAGAGAAGAGTGGCTCATTGGGGCTGGGGGAGGATGGGGAAGATGGGAATATCTGCTTATGCATACGGGGCTTTCTGTTGGGGGGAAGAAAATGTTCTAAGATTGAATGGGATGCACAATTCTGGGCATAGAGTAAAAACCGCTGTACATTTTAATGGGTGAATTGTATTAAAATTGTTAAGAAATAAAGCACCTCGGGCCAGTACCTTCCCATAGTAAATGCAAATTGCTAAATTTTATTACAGGAAGAAGAAACTGCCCTCAGCATGAAAGCAGGAGATCAGCAAATGTGAGTTAACCGAAATTGGACAAGAGCATTTCACTTGAAACAGTTGCTGAGTGTACACGAAATATTCAGAAACAGGAAAATTAGTTTCACATCACGAAGAAGCATTCTGCTTCAAATGCAGATCAAGGATTCGGCAAGCCCAGCTGCTAGAAATGACCAGAGAAGAAACCTGGTCTGTAAAACAAGCACCAGAGCCAGCAAGGAAGTGGTGATGAGGAAAGCAGGCAGCCGAAAATCTGGAACAATTTGCTACAAATAATTTCTCCACTGAAAATTCAAAAATAAAATGAAAGTTATGTAATGCTCTGTTGACCTCACGTGAATGGGCTTCCTTCGGTTCTCGACTGTTCTGTAACCCCGATTGAGAGACTCAGGAGAATCAGCATGGCTCCTGGGAGTCCCCAAATGACTGCCCACCAGCACGCTGACCACCATCACATCTGCCAGGGTTGAATTGCAGAGAACAGACCAAATTCTGAAAGGAAATGTTGACAAGGGAAGGAAAGGCTGCAGTCAGTCCTGGGACAGAGACCCTCTGAGCAGAAGTCAGAAGGCTTCAGGTGAACTGCAGTGGCCCTTGGGCAGGAAGGGACCACGGGGGAGCTTATCTCAATTCTCTCCTCTCTCTCCCTCGGGTAGGAGAGATAAAGCCTGCATACTTCTCACCTTGAACTGTGGCATCTGGCTGGCAGAAGTCTTACCAGCATGGAATGATTATTCAAGACTCTGTGTAAAAAGTCAAGAAATCGAGAGGGAGTCGGGAGTCAACTCCACGAGCCTCTCAAATGCTCCCATATTTATTGTGTTTAATCAAAGGAAAAATTCATCAACAGTTGTGAGATAGTAAGAAGGAACTTCGGGAAAGACGGGATGAGGCAGAGATTGTAAAATCCACAATGAGTACAAAGGATTAGTGTATCTTTAGGGAAGTCATGGGGTGAGGGGAACAAGATACATTTTTAGATATCTGAATTACAAAGCAGACCACCAGACCAGCCAGGTCCTTGTTTTGGGGATAATAGGCTATCTAACAGCACACAAGCCCAGCGTTTATAGCTGAGGGCCACGGTCCTTGCTTTGCAACCAGCAGAGTGCTATCTAAAACCTCAACTATGCAAGCAAAGCATTGTCTCTGCTTTTTAAGGCAAGGAGACTGGTGTGAGGATGCACAGGCCCTTGCTTACAAAGCAGTTTCTAAGCATATTTTTTTCTTATCAAATTTCACAGGCGGCTGGGGTGTGTTACAGTTTGTTAAACCAGTCATGGGCTTTCACATGGAACCATTATGGAGGACACCCTAGGATGACAAATCCTGCCTCTGGGTCTTTTCCTGCCATCTTCAGCTACTCTAGCAGGGTCTAGGCACATCCATGAATAACGATCCTACAGAACCACCCACACTCTTAAATCCTGGTTCTTGAAACTTAATTTTAGCTCTACACAACTTAACGTAGAAAAGTTTCAGAAATAAAAGATATGATATCCCTTTTATATCTCATCATATTACTGATTTTTCTGATTGCTCTAAGCTGCTTCTACTTGGTAAAGCACATAATTCTACAGGTGAACTCAGTAATTTCCATTGGGCATATCTATCCATTTTGGGCTCGCTAACTACTATTGGTCAAATATCGATACACTTAATTGATTTATTTATTTATCAGGAGGAGAGGGAGTGTCACTCTTTTCCTCAGCCCACCCTCAACTCTTTTCTCATCAACTCAGGACTCCTGAAAACAAAACAAAGTATTTGTTTCCCTTCTACTCTTTCCACAAACACAACAGGAAACATCAGCCTGGAGAAAGAATTCAACACAAATGTTAAAACAAAAATCTACAAACCTGAAGCAACTCCATCTCCGAATCATGATACACAATGAAATGAGAGTAAGTGTGTCAGGCACAAAGCATGCGTGAGCCTGACCACCTCATTTCTATTCTTCAAAGGAAGGAAGGTTTTTGTATTTTTTTTTTATCATTCTTTGTCATTGTTTCTGAATATGCCAAAAAATAGTTTATGAAATAATTATGCACTGCAATAACTGATTTTTATTGTATCAATTATAGATGGCATTCAGAGGGGATAGGAAAACCCAGCTCTGTAAAAAATGCAAAATTTCTTCCCCTGTTAAGAACACATATACAAAATGCAACAGAGAATTCAAATTCTTGTGGAGAGGAGCAAAAGCCACAGAACAAAAGCAAAGTCATTACAATGAGTCGATTCAAAATTCACTGGACAAACATGCTCAATGCATTCAAAGAATTTTAAAGGCACACTGCAAACTATTCACTTAATGATCTGCAGGCTAGAGGAAGCATTTCCCTCTTTAACAGACAACAGAAATCAATAGGGTGCCCCAACAAACAAGGACCAAAGAACAATCAGGTTTTTAACGGTTCTCATGTATCAGCATGTTCTAAACATCAAAATCCAGAAATTTTAAACATTCATTCAAACCACAATGAAACAAGCATTTCAAAAAAAAAAAAAAAAAAAAACTAAGCACACAGATCATGTACATAGATTAATGAGCATGTCTTGTACCGCTGGAAGAAAGAACAGGCTATAGCCTTTTACTTGAAAAATAAAACAACTTTTAAAGGTAACTGCTAAAACACATTTCATCATTCAAGTTGCCTTCAAAAATCTGAGGCACTTGTTTCTGATCAGAATAGCAATTCTGAGTAATAGTATGTTACAATTCAGCGCCAGTTTGCTTTAGAAGAAAAAAGAAAAGCTACTGTTCCTCAAATCCTTCACAGAGTGTGAAGTGCCTCCCGGCCTCTTTCTCCTCCCGTTTTCTAAGCTCATGCTCCCCAACTCTTCTGAAACAAGTATGACAACCTCTTATTCCCAATATGCCAAATGACAAAAGAATATCAATTTATTTGTGTAAATATATGCCTACACCTTGAACTGGAGGAAAAAGGTATCAGAAGTCTATATGGAACTTATTTCTACTTTCCTGAAATCACACACACAAACGTTCACACAGACACAGACACATACCCCCTGGATTACTGGACACTTCAAAAGCTTAGGAATTCCAACTTCTAGAAGATAACTTTGTAGTTAGTTTAAAATACAATTCTGTCAGCTTTTGAAAGCCTTGATCATCTGATAAACCATCCAAATATCAAAGAGACCCAATTAGCCTTCTCTGTAGAATGTAATTTCCATTGATGGCAAAACAGACCCTAAGAAGTACTGGATCAAAGACTCGTGTTTATCACTACCTATGATCGTTTTTAAGCACATTAACAGATTCAGAAATGTATGTCTCAACAACATTTATTCTTATTGAAATAGCATACGTGTTCAATTGTCTATAAGTAGACTAGGCCCCATGATGGTGTTTAAGATCTATTTTGTGTATTGCAATATTTATTTTCAAGTACAGACAAGGAGGGTGTGTATTACTCAGTTGTAGAGCACCTACTTAGCATGCACAATGTCCTGGCTTCAGTCCCCAGTACCTCCAAAAAAATAAATAAAAATAAGTGCATATTTAAAAATAAGAATAAAGTTATAAAAAATACAGACTAAAAACCACTGCAATCTAGCTGCTACAATTATACTAAAAAAACAAGGGTTTCTATCAAACACTGACTATATGCCAATCACAGAGACAATCACAAACCACACCTGACAACCATCACGTGTGATTCTCAGCAAACCTACTAAGTAGACACGGATGAGCAACCCGGCACTGCGGATGAGGAGACGGATCTCGGAGGAGCCGTGGACGCTGACCGTCCTGCTCCCCGTGACACCACGTCAGCCCAGGGCAAGCGCTGACAGAGCTGCTCTAATGGGACACCCAGCTGCATGGAGCCTTGGGGCACTGGGGAGTCCCAGAAAACACTAAAAATTTTTCAGTGAAAAACCAGCTCAAATATACTACATTGTGCCACATCCTTTAAACAGGGAATATGACTGAGACTTTTTGATGCTTCCGTGTCCTTTCCGCCATCATCAATTATTTGCCCTCTCAGCGTGACCAGTGATGAACTGGACCCCATATGAAGTGCACTCAGATGGCAGAGCATTTAAAGCTGTTTTATGAAGTTTGTAAGACTCTGTCTATGCCTCACACAGGCGGTCATCCATCACTTCTCACCGGTGGGGACGTACCACCTGAAATCACTCCTTTCTCCTTTTTAAAATCCCTTCATCTAATCCAGACTTTTCAACAGCAAAGCAGCAGCTCAACCACAGTGGACAGCTTCTCACCAAATGGACTCGAACAGCCCATCGGACTACCTGGAAGCCCTTTTCTTCTATTAAGCCCACTTCCGGGTACTTCATCATTTTCTGATTGGTGGACTTGGCCACCGACTGGCCAACTCATAGAGCTCCCAGCCTCACATCCGGGGGTGGGAGAGGAACCTGCTGTTTGGAGAAATCAGTGAGGAAGGCGGACATCCTCCAGCCAGGTCTGCACGGGTAGAAGTGTGACAGTGTGCTCAGAAATTATACCGTTAGCATCCCTGGGCTCCCATGGACTGGTTTCACATTAACCAAACTCATGACACACTGATGCAAGAAAACCAGAAACTTATTAATGTAACAGAAGAAGTGAAACTATAAACCAGACTGAAATATCAGAGTTCAACCATGAGTATATTTTCTCCTCCACAGCCCAATCACGGGCAGGCAGTCACATGGCAACCATGGACAGAAGCAGAGCAGGAAGGGTTTGTAGATTAACTCAATGGACTAAATTTCTGTTATACGAACAGATCTACTGCCTAGAAAATAATTAACGCTAATCACAGTGCACACTTCGTGGACAGTGGCCGAGACATAACAGTGAGCACCTGTGTAACTCTCCTTTCCCTGTCCTTTCTGGGCTAACTGATGCAAAGTGGTACAAAGATTCAGGGATGCAGATACCTCTAAACACCCAAAGCCCATCTCTGGGAGCCTCAAAACCAGACAGCCAGGGTTTAAATACCAGCTCTGCCACTTACTAGCTCTGTGACCTTGGCCAACTTACTTACTCTCTCCGTGCTGAAAATTCCACACTATAAAACTGGGATAACAATCAAACCTTCCTTACTCGCTTGTTGAGAAGATTGAAGGATTCATTTCTGTAAAACTCTCAGAAAAGAATGTAGCACATTTTTGTTGTTCAACAAATGTCAACTTAGTATAAAAGTGATTTACAAGTCTCCCTTCTAATAATATTATGTGTTTCCTGGCTAGTATAAGTCCCAAAGAAAATCCTTATTTCTCCTTTTATAAACTCTTGGGGAGCACCCTCCCATTCCATTCCACCACCTGTTTAAACTAGGTAGGGGATGCCTCCTCCCCATTCCTCTAGGCCATGGAGAGTGCTTCTCCCTTCATACCCCTGGCCGCTGGATCACAGCTAGCCCTCGTCACACTAACAGGGTGAGGTGTGAATCCGGGGAGACAAGCAGGGAATGTGAAAGCCTACCTTTCCCTCCAGTGTTGGTCACCATTGGGAAGCACCTGGGATGCTCAGCTCCATGTCAGGACAGCCCTGTGCATGAAGGGGCAGGTCCTCTCAAGGGAAGGCTCGCTGTGGCCCAGAGCTACCTGGGACAGGGTGAGTCTCTAATTCTGGGACACAGTATCATGACACACATTTTCCCACAGCCCTGAAGTTCATGGAGAACGTGGCTTTATCAGTAACAAAGAAGACATTTATCGCCTGCATACTCTTTTGTGTCTTCTCTCAGTTGGCTGCTGGAGACAACATGCATATAAGTATTGGATCCCCATAGGCCCCAACATATATGAATTAACAAAAAATTCTGTGGCTTAATGTTTGTTCAGGGTGACTGTGTAACACTTCTGACTCTGCTGATGCTTAATTATGGGTATAGGAACTATGGAACCTCCTCAAATATCTTTCATCATAAACCAGCTTTTCTTGTTTCCCTGTTTCTTAGTAATTGACAAAGACTATAAAATGATGGCTTCACACCAAACAGCAGCTAAAGATTATGAGCCCTCTTGACATACCCACTGTGGTAAACACTTTACATAATTTCTAATTCTCACAATTCTACAAAGCAGATACCAAAGTCCCAAACTCACAGACGAGGGAAAAACTCAGAACGAACTGACTCAGGCTCACATGGCTCAGTGGCAGCGCGTGCACGCAAACCCAAGTCAAAGAACTACAACCCTTCCTATATGTACCAAATGTCCTACCACCAATTAACACACAGCAGCGGGGTCAATACTCAGGGAACTCAGTACACTTTTCAGCTATAATGTTCTCCAGAGGCCGCTACTGGCTGTTTTATAAGTTCCCGGCTCACTGGTTTCTATCACTGGAAGAAAAGTCCGATTTTGCCACTGTTCACACAGCAAGTCTGAGATGTTCACAGCGAGATGACAGAATAAAACTAAAATATAAGCAGAACAATTTTTCCACGTAGACAGACATAATGGACATTGTGCTATTCTGAAGCATCAAGCAAAGAAATCAAAACAAAATAACGTTGTTTAAGCCTTCTTTAACAAACAGGAAAATTAAGACGGTAAGAAGGGGCAACAAGCGCCACCTATGGCTAAAAAGACCTTCCAGGTTGCCAGGAAGCATGCAACACAAAAATTGCCTGTAGGATAAGAAACGAGAATCAGATAACTAAAAGCTTCTGTAGCACATACTGCACTTTGCTTCGGGGGAAGCGAGGGTAACTCAGTATTTAATCTGATATTGCTAATACTCCTGAATATAAACAAAAGACACAGGCTCATGGAAACTCATCTTAGAAGAGGAAAGAATCCAGTCCAGCCACTTCATTTTACAGGAGGGGAGACTGAGACATGGGATCTGTCCTCCTTTCAATCGGCAACAAATCTATCCTAGGCCTAATGTCTTGCACTGTAGCAAAAATGAACAGATCTGTACTAGGCCTATATTCATAAAAGTCGCGTCTGTATTTTTCCGAAAGTAGGTTATCTAAGTATCTTGCAACATACTTCTCAAAATCCAGGAAATCATACGTTTGTTGAAGTACAAAAACATTTATTTACATAATAAAACAGCATGAGCTTTATTGTCTCTATTAAAAAAGTTACATGTCAAATCAATGTTTTGATATTTTAAACCTGTTAAGAGTGCAGGAAAAAAGATCAAAATTTTCTTAAATCACAAACGGGAGAAGCTTATTCCCTGAAAATGATCAATGTGGATGTCAGAATCCAACGAATTTAAATGTCTGAGTGGATGGTTACACGGCAACATGACATCGGAGTTCTAACAATACACATTCTGTGTAAATAACCTTCAAGGTCGTCTGCTTAAGGCAATTTAACTAGTCACTGTCTCACTAGAATGATACAGATTTCATTAAAACTTCATAGTGCACTAAAAAATAAATGAATCCTTGTTACTTTAAGCCATATTCATATATATCATATATATACATATTAAATATGCATCAGTAATAAGACACCCTCTTTAGTATTCAGAGTTGATCCTTCTAAAATATCTGTCATTTTGACAGCACATTTTTACTAAGCACCTCTTGGGTTCTTTGTATACAAGGCTACTAACTCTCACAGTCAGACAACTTAAACGATATTACTCAAATTTCACAAATGAGGAAATGTACTTAAGCCATGAAAACAACTTATATATACATCATCAGGAAAGAAAAGAATAAAGATTTTCTTAAAATATTCACTGACAATCTTTTCTTCCATATTAAGACTACATAAAACCAATTCAGTCTTTGTAAGTATTTCTGTCAATAAGGGCCACTAGAGAAAAACAAGTAACATCATCAGCAGTGGTTGGACTTTCAAAGCCCCCTTCTCATTTGCACTATAATTATTTTTAATGTTTTGTTTTTAGTGCTTACAGAGCACTAAAATACATAAAAATTAACTTTTTATGCCACTACCTGAGAATTAAACATCTGTGAAAATGTACAATTTTAATTTATGCCACTCTGTCTCACATTCTCTCTGGTGTCTCTCCTTTGAAGGCCTCATCAGGCTGAGATCACTAAAATCGGCCATTTATGGAGTCACAGGAGTTCGGGTAACCACTCAACGGGAGGCTGATTAGAGGAGCAATTAAGAATGCATCCTGTGCAGCCTGGGTTCCAGCACCGAGCTAGCCACCGCCAGCTGCGTGTGATTTGGGACAAGCTGCTCCATCTCTCAATCCCTCAGCTGCAAAAAAGGAGACACTGATACCTACCGTCAAACACCTGCTATGAAGTAAAACATGAGGAAAGTATTTTAGCCTTAGGTAGGTGTCCACTCAGAGCGAGTTTGGTCATTATGATGATGAGGATGGCTGTTAATAAATTGAGCTAGACCAAAAAGGAGAAATCACATTAAAGGAGAAACATTTTATGCCAATGAACATTTCCTTTTGGATGGATTGCAGAATATACTATTCATTTATTTAATAAACCAAGTTTTGTCCATTAATAATAGATTTACAGGTTCATGGACAAGTCTCCAGAAAAAGAATTAGAGGCCTCTAACCTCTGTATACTAAGAAAGTAAATTTTAAAAAAAATCAGGGGGGAGATTATACCTCATTTGGGAGAGTATGTGCTTAGCATGCATGAGGCCCTCAGTTCAGTCCCCACTAACTCAATTTAAAAACTTTTTTTTTTAAGAAATGGAGAATTAAAGCAAAAAGATGGAGGGATACGGAAATTTTTTAGAGACTCATCTCAGATTTAAGATGGGGAAAAACCCATCCATTACTCAGAGGAAATCTTGAGAACTATGTAAACTGAATCTGAGATGTCCAGTCTTCTAACATTATTCATGAATTCATATTACCAAGTCTTAAAACTACCTGATAACCCACAGTTGTGATACTGACCATAACAGCTGCCAACACGGATCTAGCTCTGGCTAGGAATGCTCTGTTCTGACATCTCTGCCCCTGAGGCCTCACCAGACTGAGAGCAATAAATTCAGTCATTCATGAGCATCTCCTGTAAGTCCTCCCTTTGTGCTCCTCACTCTCCCCTCACCAGCCCCTCTGAGGAAAACACTGTTATCATCATCCCCACCCGAAGATAAGGCCACTGAGGCACAGAGACTAAACCTGCTCCTGGTCATATTGGCATTAAAGGACGTCTGTATTTCTGCTGTTTTGCTTTTGACAAAGGAATCTGAGATATCAATTCAAGGGAGACTGTTAAATAATAAAATATGTCAGGTCTTCACCTCAAAGAGCAGATAATATAAATTCCCGATGTAGGATGAGGCTGCCGCCACAAAATGACTCAGCTTGAAATTAATATCCAAGATGAAGCAGCGGATACACGTAAATACTCACGATTGTCAACTCCGCTCACGGGTCTGGGCCCTTCACTGCCTGAACTGGGGTGAATAGTCCACCCGTGTCAGGGAGGGAAGCGTGGCTTTTCCAGGTCTCCCCAAGGCTTCACGGGCTATTTCCCCCCACAGGCTGACCTCAACGATTAAAAATCTCTCAAGATTTTTACACCATGCAAAACTGAAATACATTTCTGCAGATGGAGCACTTTCTCAGGCTTAAAATTATTTTGCCTACACTCAGCAGGGGGGGAAAAAGAAACAAGTCTCTGCAAAGTCTCTGATTCTCACCACTCACACTAGTAAGAAGGCAACTGCACAAGATGTCTCTTCAGAGTGCAGGGTGAGAAGAAAATAAAGCCGCCCCCAACCACAGGCACTCCCAGAGACAGAGCTCAGCAGTCTTCTGCACACTCACGGTTGTGCAGCCCTCATCACCATCTATTTCCAGAACACTTCATCACCCCAGAAGAACACCCCTGTCACTAGCAGTCACTCCCTAACCACCCTCCACCTAGCCCTTTGCAACCATCACCTGCTCTCCGCCTCTGCATGTGCCTATTCTGGGCATTTCAGATCACTGAAGTCAATATGTGGCCGTGTGTGTCTGCTTCCTTTCACTTAACATGCTCTTGTCAAGGCTCGTCCATGTTGAAGTGGTATCAGCATCTCTTTTTTTTTTGAAAACGTTAAAGTTTATTAGAGGGTTTTAAGTACTATCAAAAAGAGTAGAGTGGAGCATAAGTGATTGTGTTTCAAAGGGAAAAGGGCGGGTTGAGCAGTCAGAGTGGACTTCCCAGAAGAGGTGGCCTTTTTCATTTTCCTCTTTTTCTTTTTTATTCACTCTTACGTCTGAATAATGTTTCACTAAATGGAGATTCTACATTCTGTTCATGAATTCAGCAGCTATGTATGGACGAGGTCCAGAAGGATGAGTGTAAGAGGCGACTTGCAGGGATGGCATTTAAGCAAAGGGCAAGATGTGCTTTCAAAAAAAAGCCAACAAACAGAGGCGCAAGGAAATTCAGTGCGTTTCTGAACAAAGTGAATGCTTGCTTCGGCAGGACAACCGTGCAGGGCTGGGGCGGATATTGGCAGGAATCACGGCGTGGGAGTCACCTGAGGAGACTCCCCACTGCACGCAGCTCAGCCAAATCTCCTCCCTCATCCTATATTGTTAGAGCCATGTTTCTAGGTTTATCTTATTTCAAGTAATAGCACTTTAGCTACATATCTGATCATCTGCATCAGACCACTTTACCTCCAAGGCACAGAAAATTATTCACTAACCGGAGCAGCTCCAGGACATAACGGTGATGGATTAGGGAGTCCTGCAGCATCCCAGCCTGCATGCACAAACCCCACATGTGCCCTGGTGATGTCCGGAAAATTAAACGCATTGGAAATATCTCACTGCTGGTACACGACATCTGCCCTCAAATTGCCCCAAACTCATGCTGGCAAAGCACTACTCAGCCCTCTCACTACAAAAGAAAAAAAAATGCTAAGAAGGCAAATTTAGGCTCTTCCATTGAAAACCAGCAACCATCAATTCCAGTATCTGAGCTGGAATGCTCCTGACATCTAAAACCACTGCGCCGTTACTTTTCAAATGTGGAAGTCATATATGTATACCACGTAGATGATATTACAGTAGGATTTTTCTTTTCAGAATTTCCAGTTGCAACATTAGCACAAGAAAGTTTATGGTTCAGCTTTAATAAAATCAATTATCTTCCACTTTCTTAATTTTGAACCTATTATTATTTTATAAATGGAGCTATGCTGCATAATATAAACAAACTGTTTGAAATCTGCAAACAAGACCTTTATGACCTCACTATTTCAGAGCAAACTTTAATGATGTTTTGAGAGGTGGGGCCTGGGTTGCTCACTAACACCTCTTTAAATACTGACAAGGATGTGCTATTAAGTAATGCAAAGGCTCTAACACCACATTAGCTCAGAAACCAAAGAAACTACACCAAAGCCTTACTTTATCATTTTTAAATTTTGCTATTCTTTGGAATATAAAATTTCTTTAAAGATATGATTTTTTTTTTGAGAAAGACAACAGCTCTATTAAATTTCCTCTCACCAAGAAAGCAAACTTTATCAAGAATAAATACCCCATGGAAATCGAAATGACGGGAGGTTTCTAGCTAAGTGAACATGCAGATCTGAACAGAAATCTAAATCCTATCAGATCTCACTCGAACGAGCTCAACAAAGTCCTGGGCTACCCTGGAACTTAGCTCTTCTGTTCCAAAAGTTGGCTGAGCTAAGATCATCACACAAGGCAGGGAAGGAGAGAAGAAGAAAGTCCACTTGGCAGCCTCCATCTCTTTTCTTCCAGCCAAAAGTCGCCTCTCGGGCGACCCCGATAAAAAGCCCTCCCCATAAGGAAATCCGGCATCCACACTGCCCCTGCCGTCCCCAAGCAGACCTGATGCCCCTCTCCCAGCCTGTGAATGGTCTTCTAGTGACCCCCCAGTTGGTGGCACCCTCCCCTTCTTCCCCGCTACACACACACACACCCCCAGAGCAACGGCAGCCTTCCCAAATCACAAAGTTGACTACATCACCCCACTTCAAACCCTTCAGAGGCTCCCTGGTGGAATTCTAGCTCCGCCCCCGACACTGCTCACCCAGCCTCACCCCAGTTCCCAGGTCCCCAGTGACCTTTGGGACCCCCTGTCCTGCTCCTACTTCCCACTTGCCTCCAGGCTCATTTTGATTGTTTCCCAAGGAAGAATTCCCTCCCTCCAACCTCCGCAACTTTTTCCTCTATTCCTAGAACATTCTAGGCTAAGTCAACTTCTGACACTGCTAAGCTCACAAGAAGCAAATACATTTTGCTTACTAATGTGGGTCCACCCACTCTCCCTTAGACACACAGAAGTGCGCGTGTTATGAATAAATGAATGACGGGGTGGATCTCAAAGGGACAGACAGACCTGCTCTCGCCCGTCCCGATCCTTCTGTCTGTAGAATATCAGAAGCAAAACCAGAAGTACCTTTCCTGAGGGTCACTTCCTGCTGACACCCTTCACTGCCTCCAGTGTCTGTTCAAATAAAACCCAACGTCTTCCAAAGCCCTTCACCCCAGGCTCTCTCCAGGGTCCTCCCAAGCAGGGGAACACTCCACCCTGGACCACACAGGGCACTCTACCCAGGTCCCCACACCACAAGCCTCCAGGCCTCTGCCCGGGCTGCACCTGCCACCTGAGCCACACTCTTGACTCCTTCTCCTGGCTGACACTTACTCTGTCCTCACGATTGAATGTAGAGCCCATTTCTTCCAGGAAGTCCTCTCTGAGAATGTCCTTTAGGTCTTGGCAGGGCTCCATCTATAGCAACAGTACATGGTGACCAACTGGGTGTTTGCCCACTCCTTTGAAACCACGAACTCTTGGGGGCCACGTGGGAAGGAGTGAGAGATTACAAGAGGGGTGGGGGAAGCAAAAAGCAAAAATCACAGCCCAAGTCCCAAATTCATGGATTCTTTCTCAGAAAAAAGTATAAACTATTTCACACCTGTGCAATTTGGCTACTATTTTTGTGGCTTGTGAACAGCAAGAGCTTGGTGTTCTAGTCCAAAACCCAGATTACATGCATAGAAATGTATATATTCATATCCAAAGGAAACCAGAGCTGTTCAACAACAGTTTGCAGTTAGAATAGAAAGGAACTTTGATAAAGGCAATCTCTCTCTCCCTCTTCTTTCTTTTCTGGCATCATATAATTTTAGAAGTATTTGCGTGACTAAGAGATGGCTACAGCCCGTGATTCTGCACTGGAGTGTTTGGGGCTGAGGAAGCCCAGATTACATTCACTGCGTAAATGCAATCACACCAACACACTGATAGTTGCCGTGGTGGTGGAACTGATGTTCCAAAGCAGGCAACCTTACTCTGTAAGACAACTCTAAATAGAAAGTAAGAATTGCAATGTTCTGTACTGAATTTCATTCGATATATGGGTCATTAACTGATAGAATATCTTCACTAATGTAACCCAAAAATAAATTGTCAACGTCGATTTTCTTCATCTGACCGTTTTATGCTAACTTTGGATATCAAACCCTCACTCCATACGGAAAGCTCAGGCCTACGCTGCAGCAGTTACATCCCATGGAAGAAAGTCGATCAAGGGAGAACTGGAGAGTTTCCCTTCAGAAGCTGCTAAGTCTGGTTTTGCACCTGTACGTCATTTGCAACCACGTCAGCGTCAAAGGAGTAAGACCTTACCTCTGTGGGGCGAAAAGCACTGCGGTGCTTCTGAACCATTAAAGAACACTGAGCTTTGTGAAACAGTCCTGAGGTACTTAAATCGTATTTTTTATGAAAGGCTCAAATACTGACCCAATTCACCAATCCAGGTACAACAGGGAGGTACCGGAATTAGTAGAGAGAACATGCCCTTGAAGTCTGACAAGGCCCTGCTTGAATCCTGCTACAGCATTTACTAGACGCTAAACGGACCAATTCCTTAACCCCTCTGAGAAGGCTTCGCAATCCGCAAAAGGGGCCTGCCACCGTCCACCTGGGAGGCATGGATGAGAATGCAACACGCAAGTAGGGCTGCCGACTGGTATCTGACACGGGGCCTGACTAGCTTCCCTCCGCTGCCCTTCTTCCCCTTTAAACTTTCACTGTTCCCCCTTGTAAGGATCAAACCCCTGGAAAAGACTGCCCGAATCTTCTGTGTATCCCTGAATACATGCATTACACTTAGGAGGCCAGAAAAACAACTGCCTCCTCCCCAGTCACTATCAATGTTCTTAAGAGTCTGGGTATTTTTAACTCAATTTTTCAGGGAGACTATTCCAGAACTTTGCAAGCACCATTCTCCAGGTTGGCTCCCCTCCCAGTGCCCATCTCTTCTCACCTCAGATCCTCTATCTGATTGCCTTCTGTTCATTGGAAAGCGAGTCCAGTAAGGTGGCGACTCCCAAAGACGCCCTCCCTCCCTCACAGGTGAGTGTGACTACTTTCTCCCCACTCCAACTCCAGCTTCTTAGAAGTCTACCTTCCCGGACCCTGCAGACTCTGCATCATCCCAAGACACACACGTGGCCACGAAACTCCTTTCAGATATCTTCCAGGCTGGCCCTGCCCAACCCCAGGCCCCTTAAGGATAAATGGCATTAGTCTGAAAATCGCAAACGCCGCAGACTGACACACCAAAGTTGCATGGTCTGGGCTTTCCTCCAACCCAGGCACAGCCCTGCCCCGCCTCAGCCTCAGTCTGCAGCTCTCCAGATGATCTAATTCACATGCGCGTCTGTGAACACCAGCTAAGAATGAAGACTCCCAACGTGTATCTCTAGTCCGGCTCCTTCACCTGAGCCCCAGGGCCATAGACCCGAGTGCCTCTTTGAAGTCCTAACTTGGATGACAAGTGGAATCTTAAAAATGCCTCATGTCCGCCATTTACTCTGGAATTCGATTCCTGGCAGGTACCTCCCAGACACCCCATTTTAGTAACAGCCCCAGCACCCACCTATGTGTTTGAGGTCACATTCAATTTCCACTGTTCCCTCCCCCAAGCCCTGCCCTGGAATCAGTCCTGTTATATCCGTCACTAAGCCCATCTCAAGTCTGGTTCTGCAGGGACCACGGCCGGAACCCCACAAGCTCACAGCATGGTGCACTGAGTCACAGTCCTCCAAAGGGTGCTCCCTGGAGGGGGAGGCATCTCCTGCCACTGGTCACCTCAGAAGGCACTGTATTCTCACAAAGGAGGCCCAGGAGAAGGGACTCAAGGTTCTCCCGTGGTCTGAGTTTTGAAGGGCCCGAGGTGTGGGGGAGCTCCTAATTAGCAGACACAGTTGTCAGTAAGCAGACGAGGATGGAGGAACCCAGGCCAGGCTGTTCTCACTCCGACCCCTGGGCTCTCGGGAGCCACAGGAAAGGCCTGTGTCCAGGGCATATCCTGGCCATCACAGATCCCAGCCTGCATTTGCCAACCCGGACAGACTAGACTCCTTCTACTTACGACATTTACTTCTGATCTGTTCCCCACCCACAATGTGATGGACTCCTTCAGATATTCTTTCCTGTCTGAAGCGAGACAAATTCAGTGAAAAATGAAGTGTCCACATTTGGACCAGAGCATGAAAGGAGAAACAAGGCCTCATGGTCAGCATGATGGTGGTGGCCAAACACTTTCACCGGGTGAGATGAACCATGGTGGGGGTGAGAATCCAAGGTCCTAGGTCGGCCAAAGCATCTTCCTTCACAGTTGACTGGGGTGTTGGAGACTCACTCCCGCAAACTAACGACAAGGCCGAAAGAGGTGGACGTCAGCTGCAACAGACACGGAGTCAGCTATTTACTGCCAACATGGGTTAAAAGTAAAGGACGGTGCAGGGAGGCCTGCACGGCTGCTGAGGCAAACCACAGACCCGGCTCTGAATGCCCACTGGCTGGAGCAGGGTGGAAGCTACGGTCCCCTTTAGCAGTCCCTATGTCCACCAGATCCAGGTGAACCAGCTACTTAGGAGAAGGACATGCTGTCCTGATACTCAGATAAACCAGCCTCGTAAAGGGAACAAAAGAGTGGCATGGATTTTACACCAAATTCTGCCTCTTTGTGAAGGCAAAGTAAAGTAAATGGCACGGGAAATAAAATGCAAAAAAAAAAAAATTAAATAACAAAACGGTGACTGCTTCCTCCAACAGCTGCTCACCCCCGAGCCTGCCACTTCCTCACCAGTGACCGCCGGCCAGGCAGCGCCGTCACGCGCGTCACACAGCGACAACCAGGAACCGAGTGCCAAGCACGTTTGTGTAAAAGAAGGAATGGAGCAAGATGCTGCAGAATTTGACTTTACAAGATTAAATACTCCATGAAAAATATCCCTCAGCAGCCGCCTAAATGAATTCGCATCTCACTTCTTCAAAACAATCAAACAAATTTAATAAGGGCGCATTTGTCACCAAATATAAGGAGGACCAAACTGGTTCCTTAAAGCAAGGATTTTAAGAGGTATCAAACACCAGTGGGTGATGTGCTAAAAAAAATTAGAAAATAAAAAGATGACAAGGATAATACATGGATTAAGGCAGCTGTTAAGTTTTTGCTTTTTAAAGCGATGGAGACAGCTCGGAGGGCGATCTAGCTATTTCCAATGCAGGGTGTGCACAGCCCACATTTTCAGACGCAACAACATGCTCACAGGGCAGTACAAGAGAAAAAGGAATAAAGAAAAAGGAAAAGAGGAACAAGAGAAAATTAGAAACACACAAGAACAAAAATGACTTTGACAGCACGTACAAGAATTTACGTGAGTGTGTGAGGCCAGGGACGCGGGGATGGTGAGACCCACACTCACCTCCTGCTCCAGGGAGAGCAGGGGCCTGAGGGGAGCGGCCCTGCCGGGGGACCCCAACGTGGTCAGCGCCCCTAACCAAAACTCCACATACATGGGTCTAGGCAGGTCTTAAGCTACAAATTGTGGTCACATTTCAGGCTGGACAGTTTTACGCACTTCCACCAAGAGTAGCAGGAGAGATTTAGGCTCTGTTCCTGCACCAAAGCATTGTTTAAAAAATTAATGTCTGCGGAATAGTAAAAGCAACAATGGAGTAAAAGTGACTGGAGGAGAACTTGCTTGACCCTAGCTCACTGGCCGCGTTATCTCACTGACGTTAAGATGCTGGCTGAGACCTTACGGTACCAAAACAGACAGAAGCACAAGGAGGGAGGTTTAATGCGCTGCTATATTTTGATGCCGGGAGCCATGCCTGGTACACGAGGTTCTGGGTAAACAATGGTGACTGTGTCAACCACTATGGGCTAAGCAAATATCCAGCTACTCCTCCAAATCCCAAGGGCAGACTTCAAAAAGCAAAAACAAGCAGAAATTCTCTGGTGGGTCTGCAGACCCAGAGCCAAGCAGTTGCTGAGCAATAATGTCACCAGTGCCTCCTGTGACAAAAGAGGAGGCACTGGCCTGAGGGCTTGGGCAGGGCTCCAGGCTTCCACTGCTCACCCACCAGTCTGTCCAGGGGGAGAAGGTGGTCCCTGCTTACGTTGCACCGATGCACCTACCTTGACTGACGCCTGGGGGATCAGCAGGCGGTGACATGTGAGGTGAACGGAGCCAGCCTCGGTGTAGCCCGGTGCTGGCAGCTGTGCCCTCAGCAGTTCCCAGGCTCCTAAACCTGACACCTCATCTCCAAGGAGCAGATGGGTGCTCGGGCATGTAGATCACAGGGCCCTGTGAGGACAAGAACAGATCATGGCCACGACATGCCTTGCCCCTTCCTTAAGCATGTCCGGGAGGAACAGGAAATTCATCCAGAGACCGCTAGGCACCTCACGCAGGTGGGACTCGGGTCCTCTTGCCTATCACTCACAGGGCTGATCTGGATATTCTTTTTATCAATTCTCTGGCATCTTCTCCTCCAACTTCCAAACAACCAGAAAGTAGAATCTGATCTTAATTAAGTTCAAGAATCACAGAGCACCGCCTCCACAGCGGGCCCGGCAGCACGTGCCAGGTCGTCCGACCATCACCTGTGGGACCGCCATGAGCCCTCTCCAGACTCAAGGACCGAGGCCGTAGGCCGGGTGTACACAGATTCCCTCACTCTCCCCAGCAAAGTGGGACCACCTCTCGGCAAAGGCATCTCACCCTCTTCTGTCCGAGGGACAGCACAATAGATACACGGGGAAACAGAGCAGAAGTTGGGGGGTTAGGCAGCCCAGAAGAGCTCGTCTGTAATTCCGAGGCAAATTGGGGCCGTTGACTTAATCACAGGGACAAAGTGAGGATGAACATTTCTCTGCTCTTTCCCATACTCCGTGATACGCCTTTCCCTGCATAAGGAGTTCATTCGGAGGTCCCTGGCGGTGTTTCTGATATCCTAACATGGCATGCTGCCTGTCGGGCAGGAAGAGAGGGCCTGAGCCGAACAGGTGCTGAGCCTGGGAGGCAGGAGACACTGGCTCCAAGCCAGCTCAACCAGCGCCTCGTTCTGCCTCTCGGGATTCAGCATCTCATCTATAAGCAAAGGGATGAGACTGTCCCAGGAAACGCTGCCCAACAGAAATGAAATGAGAGCCATGTAAAGAAAGTTTCCCAGTTGCCACATTTAAAACGGTAAACAAAGAAACAAACCAACAAACAAAAAACAAGTACTAGAAACTGATTTTAAGAACATATCTTACATAATCTACTGTATGTAAAATACTACCATTTTGACATGTAATCAATAGAGGAAGTAACAAGATAGTTTATATGCTTTTAGTAGACAAGCCTCAGCGTCTCATGTGCATTTGAACTACAGCACATCTCAGCTCAGACCAGCCTCCTCCCCAGTGCTCCTAGCATCAGTGGCTGTGGCTACTCTATTGAACAGCAACTCCAGGGGTCCCACCAGGGTCCTGGCTGAAAAGCAGGAGTAAGTGCTCTAACACTATCACTAAAAGGATCTCTCTGAAACAAAGGCGGATTCACTTTTAAATGTCTGTAAACCGGCGGGCTGCACCTCCCTCCCCCCTTGGATACAAAAGAGTCCTATTCCTTGCTGATCACTTTCTGGATGGAGAAAAGAAACCCGGCACAAAGCCAGGGTGGACTGGCCTCCAGGTAAACTTACCTGCTGTCTGTGTCCAGTCCCATGAAGTCCTCCTTCTCAAACGGCATGCAGAGGAGTGGGATCTTGTCCCCAGGCTTGTCAGGGGCCCCATCCAGCCACTTGGACTTGAGCAAGATGAAGAGTGACTCAGTGAAGTCCTCGATCCTCTTCTCCACCACCCTGCAGTCCTCGTAGATTGAAGGCCACGTCGGTGCGCGGCTGCTTGGCTTACCTCCCCATGCAGCACAAAGACAAAGAGCTGAGAGTCATTAAGCGTGATGCCATACTGCTCCTCTGCACGTGGAGCTTCTCGAAGGCCTTGGCCGAGAGGCAGTCGGTAATGGTGACAAGGCCCACAACCATGCGGTGGGTCTGGAAGACGCTCCATCCATTCTTGGGCGCATAGTGGTACCTGTAGTGCGTACAGAGTGCGCCCTGGGAGCTGCACGGGCTGATCTGGCTCACCAAGGAGATTCGCTTATAGATGCAAAAGAAATTCTCCTCTGAGATGATCCCCACTGGTTTGACCACCACGGGAAGAGCCTAATAGTCCTCAGCACACTGCACGTAGTCAGGAATGTTCATGTTGCAGGCCCTGCCGAGAGGGGAGAGGAGATCGAGGTAAATATTGTGCTGTGTGCTGTGGGCGCCTCTGGGTTGCGGTGACCTGGTGTGTACCAGCCAGAAGGCAGGGGAAGCCCAAGCAAATCCAGGGGTACAGTTTGTCCTTCAGAGCCTGCACATGGCTACCGTAGCTCGGATCACTTTACCCAGCTTTTGGTCTAGGCTTCCTGAACCTGCAGAGAAGGGTCATTTCTTGTTTTCTGTTTCAAAGCACCTAGCAAGGCTAGCAAGGCCCTGATGCAAAGTCACTGCTCAAAAATGCGGAATAAAGAAATGAAAAAAGGAACTGCTTTCCGCAACCCCCTTCAGCAGAATATAAAGAAAAGGACAACAGTAGGAGCAAAAGATGTGGATTTCAATTCCAATTTAATTGAACCCCTAAGCTGCAGAATAATGGATAAGAAAACTTGCCTTGGGGAGGAGGGTACAGTTCAGTGGTAGAGCACATGCTTATCATGTACGAGGTCCCAGTACCTCATTTTAATTAATGAAACAAATAAATAAACTTAATTACCCTCCTCAAAAAATACTTTTTAATTCAAAATTCAAAAAACACCTTGCAATTGACACAACATTGTAAACTTGACTATAATTCAATTAAAAAAAAAAAATCCTTGCCTTACAAGAATATATCTGGATTACGGAAGTTTGCAAATGTAAAATGCCTAGGGTACCACCTGCATAAAAACGGGTGACTACAAATTTACTATCCCTCCTTTATGAGCTATATTTCCTTCGGGGGGGTAATAAACTCTATGAGCTAATTTTCTCAGATTTAAAAAAATGTAAATATTACCTGATTCTCAGTACTGCTGAAGAATCAGATAACCCTATGAAATCATCTGACCCACAGAGGTTACTCAATAAATGTTTGTTGAATGAATGAATAAACAAGCAAAATGAATGCTGCTCCCTGCCACAGACCATCATAATGGTACTGCTTGGAAATCCCAAGCCCACGTTCCACCCGTCTCTACACTAACCATGTGGGTGACCTGGGCAGGCGTGTGTGCTTCTCTAAGCCCCAGTTTAATCGTGAATAGAAATGATGGCAATAACACAAACCTCAAATTGTTAGTGAGTCAGTAATTAATCGTACCCCAACTTTGCAAGATGGAACCATTATGGAAAACTGGGAAAGGGTCCATAGGCCCTCTCCATATTATCTCTTACAACTACATGGGAATCTACATTATATCTCAAAATAAAATTTCTACTTTTTTAAAGAAGGTATTGAGGTTAAATGTGCTCACTGTCTCAAAAAAGGAACACACAGAAAAAATAGGACAATGCCCAGCACATGAGATACACTCAGTTAACATTCCCACTGAACCCACAGGTCCCTCCAAATTCAGAGCAAGAGGATGGGTCCTCGTGGCAAGAGGCCACTGCACCTGAAGCTAACAAAGCTAATGGTGCTCACTTCCAAGAGTCCCTGTCACCACACTTGTTCTAATTTTCTATTTGTAATTTTTTTCCTTTTTATTACATAGAAATTCCCAATTGCATAGCCTTCACCTGACTAGACATCAAGATGGCAGCCCTTCAAAACCTGACCACAGAGATCATGATGGCAGCCCTTCTTGGTGAAACAATAAAATGAAAAGCCATTTCCACAAGACCTCTGTGTAAATCTACTAGGGAACTTCATCCTGGACTGAGGAAGAGGTCTGGGGAGGAGGGGGCCATCTGGGGCATAGAGAACTATGGGCCACCTGTCCCACGATGGACTTTAGACTCAACCATCACCCTCCAGGAAATTTAAAATACACAGCGACATAGTGCTTTGGGCAAGATTTTTTTTTTTATATCCCTGAATCCCTTGCAGGTCTTGTTTCTACTGAGACACAAATAGATTATGTGTATATTGTTTAACAAAAGCCTTAAAATATTATCACCCCAACTTGACACATCAAGAAACTGAGGTAGAGAGGTTTGTCACATTGTGCAAGATTAAAGAGAGGCCACGACAGACACCATATTTAAATCCAAGCCCCTGCTCCAGTGCTCACACTAGAAAGTGTGACATACTGCCCCTTTTCTGCCCTCTCCCTGCAATAAATCTCTGAAGAGTATTTTCTGTGCAACCTGGAATCACAATCACATCAATTTTCCACAAAGAGCTATGTGACTCCTTGCAGGAAGTAACAAAATCTAAAGTGTTGGGATGGGAGGAGAGATTTGCATTTTCTGTTTCTCAAAGGAAACATGGCTTTAAAAGAAACTGAAAAGCACTTATCTAGTCTAAGCCCTCATTGTGCAGAGAAAGAAACGGAGGGTCAGAAGAGATGAGGAAAGGGCCTTATTAACAAATATTTCCTCAGCACAACACCAAGCCAGCCCTGGGAACTACTGGGGGAGGATCTGGGAGGCCCAGGAGAATGAGTGTTAGAAAACGGAAAGAGAAGAAGCATACAAGGCCCTGTCTCTACACCACCATACCATGAAATTCCACCAAATTACCCAGTATGGGGGCAGCCAATAATAAGGTGGGGTAAACAGGTTACAGAAACCTGGAATTCTCAACCATAGTGTAAATTCCAACATTTACTGTTTTTTTTCCCAGTTCAAGCATCAACTCAGTGGGCACTCTGTACCAGGGACTACACGAGGCCTGGAGTTCTCCCAAATACAGATCTCTATTACCACGTGTGCAAAGCACATAAAGGCCACCAGAAGAAAAGCGCTCACAGATAACATGGAATTACTGAAACTGAAAGCAGCCAAAGAGCATATATTACTAGGAAAAATGGTGCTGCTACAAATGGACTCATGGACATAGGAAGCAAACTGTGCTTAGCAGGCAGGAAAGGGGAGATTAACAGATACACGTTAATAAATATAAAATAAATGACAAGGGCCTACTATATAGCACAGGGAACTATATTCAATTTCTTGTAATGGGTTCTACTAAAAACAATATACTACATATGTATATACATATGCATATGTTTATAACTGAATCTCTGCTGTACACCTGAAACTAACATTGTAAATTGACTACACTTCAATAAAAAATAAATTAAAAAAATAATTAAAAATAAAAGCAACGCCATTAAGAAAAAAAAAAGAATACTGTAATCCCCTTAGCTGTAGGTGCTGGAGAATCCTGGTTGCAAGCACCAAGTCCACTGGATCACTCCAGCACTGGCTGTCACTCTTTCTGACCATTACAGAGTCACTTGGCTTCACTGAGGTTACTTTTCTCTTCTGTGAAAGGCTACAGTAGCAACTAACGATGTATAGAATCTCATCATTCACAAGCCCAAAAATTTAGTGAGGACTTCCCATGGGCCAGGCTCTGGAGAGATGAAAAGATACAGTCCCAGATATATTCATGGGTAGAAGAAATTTATGCCATAAAGACATTAATTCTTCCTGTTTTGATACACAGATTCATTGCAATTCTGATTACAATTCCTACCAGATATTTCATGGAATGTAACAAGTTATTTTACGGTCAGGAATAGGCATGAAACTTCCTTAGAAACACCACTGAGGAGGGGTGGGTTTGTCACTCATTTTCACTGGTCTTTCTGATGTGATGAAAACGTTCTGGAATAATAATTGTTGCACCACTGTGAATATGCTAAAAGTTGCTGAATTGTACCATTTAAATGGATGGACTTCATGGTGTGTGAACAATATCACAATAAAGCTGTTATATGAAAAAATATTTCTTGACAATTATTTTTCCCTCTATACTACTAGTCTGCCCCACGATTTAAGAAAAACAAAAAACCAAAACAAACCAAACTGTGCCAGGAGCTCTTTAGGACTGCAATGTCCCTGGGTCTCCAACGCCTCTGGTGGTGCTGTTCCTGTTAACGCACCCTAGCTGGGCTGGGCTAGTTAGGGATTGTAACTATCTTTTTAAAATCGACGGTTACATGTTTCACCCTGGGAAAGGGAAGGAAGGAGCATGACACAGCCTCATGCCTTCAGCTCATTTTTAACTGAACCAAGCCCTGCTTTCAACACTGTAATCCCTGGTACTATAAAAACACGTGACATCAACAAGCACCGCCATAATTACACCTGAAAGTGTTCAAGGTACTTACCTGGGGCAGAAACACTGAGGGAGGAGACAGAAGCTCGCTCAGCACTGAGGATCCACTTTCCCGACTCCACCAGAGGCTGCGCTTTACAGCCGGAGGCTCTCAGCCCAGGGAGCAGCGCCCACGCCGCTGAGCTTGTCCTCAGGGAGCAGGAAAGGAAGAGCAGGGCAGCCCCGGGGTTGCGGGGCAGGGAAAGCGGGGGGGGGGTTGGTGGAAACGCGGGCTGCAGCCCCGCTCGGAGGCCAGCCCCAGCCCCAGCCGCCTGCCCCCGTTCGGGTCCGCAGACACCACCCGCCCGGGACACAGCCCGCCCAGGGGCGGGGACGTGCCGGCGGCCGAGGAGAGGCAGCCAGGGAGGAGAGGACTCGCGGGCGGGAGAGGGGAAGGGGACGCCAGCCACGGACTGAGGGGAGCCCGGCTGGGTGAGAGGCTGCATGTGCACACCTGGCCATGGAAGGGTGTGGCCGGGGCGCCGGGTTAGGTGGCGCGGGCAGAGGGGTCTGGCCAGAGCAATTCAGCTGAACACAGGCTGACTGGCGCCCTGGGGGGCTGTGACATGCCGACTGCCCTCCCGCAGCCGCCTGACCCCTTTCCCGGGAGCCCCCCACCTTGCACTTCCACAGCCAGAGGCCCCGGCCCCGGGCAGGAGCTAAAGGCCTACCGGTCGACAGAGCTGAGAAGCCTTTGGGGCCGATCCCCGGCTCGGAGCTGGAGCTTCCAGCCCGCGGTCCAGCTGGCACCGACTGCCCATGCGCAGGAGGGCCAGCGATCCACTCTGGGTTCTGCGAGAGAAGGTGGGGCAGCGAGGGAGGGAGAAGATGGGAGGGGGAGGAGAGGAGGGGAAAAGTGGAGGGAGACAGATGGACCGGAAGAGCAGAGAAAAGGGATGGATCTGGAGAGGGGAGGGTCGTAGCGGAGATGGAGAGAAAAGCTTTACCTCTGGGGGCACCCCGAAGGAGGCGGCAGTCTTGCCTCTGTATCATTCTGTTACCCTTCAAGGCCCGCAGCTCATGTTTTACCTCTCTGATCCAGCCCTCCATCCGATGCTTCTGCAGAACCCCTATGGGTATCACACCCGTTGCCTCCACGCGGAGCTGGGTTTTCTGTTGCTCTGGGAACCAAGCACCCGCAGGTGTTGTCGCTCAGAACTACCTTGGGAAGAGTACCTATTCCCCTTTTACACGCTGGGAAACAGGCAGGCATGATCTCTGCCTTAGTTCCACTCTCCCAGGTGTTGGGCTGGCGGGGAGCGGGGTGGTACAAGATCAGAGCCCCAGACAGAGCAGACAGCCTGAGTGTTGGTGCACAGTCCCCATCCCTCCTGGGTAAACCACACCCCACCCTAGTGGAACCATCAAGGGCTCACAGTAGTTCCCTGGGTGTGAGAGAGCTTTCCTTATGTAAAGGAAAAGCCCAGCTGGGCTGACAAGCTAAGTCACAAATCTAAGTGTGATAACTGTCGGTTTACTGATCTAAATTCTGCTGGGCTAACTCGTAAATCTGAAGTTTAGTGTCAGTTTACTGGGCTAACAAGCTAACTCGTAAATCCAACCTCAACAGGTGTCAGTAACGTGATCTATTACAAGTTGATAAGCTCCAGTGTACTGATTCCTTGCTTTATGTTGTTTGAGCCTTATTGGGTAATACCCCTTACTTGTAATTAACCCTTTAAAACCTCATGTGCATGTCTTGGAGTTGCTCAGAACTTCGGAGCAGAAGCCCCTCTGAGCCCGCCGGCATAATAAATCTGAGTACTCCAACCCTCCCAGTGGTGCTTGTTTCTTGGCTGGCCTGTTGTTTCCATAACACTCAGTTCCAGTGCCCTGCTTGCTAGGTAGATAGGAGTCTTACCGAGTCCAAATTCATTCTCCTCAGTGCAGGACAGGCCAATAAGTTGGGAGACCAGGTGTTGGGGCAAGGAATAGCAAGTCTCTGTAGACCTAGATGGCAAACTAATGTCCTGGAAAACCATCTCCCCAAGTCAGAATTCAGGCTCCTTTCCTACGTGCTTGGTTCTTGCAATCTTCCTGGTGTAGGAATTCCTTGTTGTTAGAATCCTTTGTTCTTGCAGCTATCTGCCTGGGTCAAATCTCTGTAAACCTCCAACAAAACAAACGTTATTTTCTATTCTGTAATTTGTTATCTTTTTATGAATGAAAAAGTGTTAAATATCCTTAAAGGTCAGAGCCTTCAGAATAGGCTCTCCTGTATATTTCAGGCTCTAAGCAACATTGTTTTACAAGCAAGATGAAGCCTAGGAGACAGAGCATAGGGTTTAAGTCAAATGAAAAGATCTAATATGCAGTCAGATTTTTTCTGTTCTATTACCTGGGCAGAAGCCACTTGAGGGTTTAAATCCCTTTAAGTTAAAAATAACTAAAACTTTAAAGGAATTTACATACATATTTGGGAATGAGCATACCATATCTGGAAAAGCATCCAAAGGATAGTAAACAGTGGCATCTCCAGGGAGGGCTGGAAGAACAGAGGATGAGGGTAAACTTCTTTCACTTGTGTAGTTTTGTGCTCTGTTTGAATATTTATTAACCATTTGCATGTATTTCTTTTTCAGTTAAAAAAATGTGTAATGGAGCAAAGGAGTAATTAGCTCAGCAAATACAGCAGCCATGGAATCACTGAGTCATCACTTTTGACTTAAGCCAGGAAGCATTTATTGACTCTCTCCAATGTGCTCAGTGCTGTTTTAAGAATTCTTTTATTATTATTATTTATTATTATTATTATTGTTATTTTTATTTTATGAAATAATAACACGGTATCCCCCACCCCTGCCCATGGCTGGCGGGAAACCAACTGAGTTCTTATTGAGTTGTTTTCCAAGGAGTAGAGATGAGTTATAAACTGAACACACCTTCAGGGCAAAACAGGCGGAGTGGTTTTACAGCACTCCAGACAGCTATGAAGGGTTTTCAATAAAGGTGCCCAGAGTCTGAGAGAGAAAGCCTCCATGGCCCTACAAAAAGCTGTCCAAACTGCCTTCTCCATGGCACTACTGAAGTAGGAAAAAACAAATCTGACTCCATGTTTGATCTGTTCCTTTGAATTTAAGAAAACCACGTTAATACGCTCCGGTCTTTTCATGGGTTATGATGTCACAGAGGAGACGGACAGGTCAACAAGGGACCACTCTGCCGTGATCACTGAGCCGGGGAACGGGATGGGCGGCAAGATGTATGAAGCAGCCATAGCAGTGCCCGTGCTTCTAGGCAGGTAACCAAAGTCGCCTCGACAAGGTGTCAAATACTTGTGCCCACGTCCTCATCACCTGACGTGTATTAAAGAGAAATGGAAACTTATAAAAGTCCAATACCCTTGGTGGGTACACCGTCCAAAGAGCAAAGTCACAGTTTGACAACTGGCCATCCCGGTTCCCTGGGATTCATTCTTGGAGAATCTTAGAAACCACTCCTCTGTCCTTAAGAAGTGCTGCATATTTGTCCTATCTTTGGCTCAGGGATGGAGCATGTTCAAGTGAACTTTAATGTCTGCACAGATTTGACTGTCTTTCTCCAGTTTCACGTGTCCATTCTAAAGAGGCCTGAGCTAAGTCCATCCTCCGAAATATCTATTCCCTCCAGTGACAACTCATTGAGCCTGCAATTAAAAGCCAACTGAACAAGACTGTCTGTCCTCAGCTAAAACGTTCACCCACCCTTCACTACTTTCTTAATCTCCTCTCCTGGCTAATTGCAACAGACTAACACCTCCCTCTACCAAGCTCCCCAACTATGTCAGTTTTTCTCCCCAAAGAGAAAGTAAGGTCCATAAATGAGGAGTCAACTCCATAGTCACCTCTGAATTCCTAGCATATAGTAATGTTAATAAATAGAACTATGATTATGTCTTCTTTCCTTTAAAACATTTCCAGTTATTTGAATGAGACCTTGGAAGAGAGGTGTTTGCCGTCCAGTATCTTGATCCACAAGTCTCTGGAGGCCTTTTTCGGAATGGCTGCTCACTGATTCATTCAAACCACAGCTTCTCATTCCAGGAGTAGCTGTGCTTCTCTGCCAGGAGTTTGTGGTCACTCTCATGCCAGAAGAGCTTTAAACTATATCCTTACTTTGGATTTGTAATTTTTCCACTCTTCCAACAAAATTGACTTTCCTTACTGTCTTGCCTTGAGGAATTTTTTTTTTCCTAGTTCACCCTTAAGTAAACCATGCTTCTCGGAATGGGCTTGGCCTTACATATGATCAGTCATCCAACTCCCAGTGTGAGAGGCTTCGGTCTCACCTCCTGCCCTACTGTCAAGGCAACTGAAACTCAGTACAGGAGCCAACAGACACCCCAGGGTTTCTAAGGCTCATGTATCACCCAGAATCCCTGCTTTCTGGTTTGTCTTGGCTTCTGAGGATTTCCCCTCACTTTCTTGACAATTAGCTGTGCAGCTTGAAAGATGAGGAAGGAAGGTTTTATTTCTTAATCCGCATTTTAAGAAACTTGTGTAATGAAGGTTTTCACAAGTTTCTACAACCCTCCATTGCCGAGACAGAAAACACACTAGATATTTTCTATGTTTAGCTATCATGTGTATTTTTTCTTTTGTTTTCTTAACTGCAAACAGACATCTTTTAATTAAAAAAAATTAAGGCCCCAAATAGGATAGAGAAAGGGCATACAAAATTAAAGGGCAAAGACAGAAAAATGATAAGTACTCTACAAGGTTAATATAATACTTACTCTATGGATCAGATCAGCAATTCTCAGTAACAGCTATTTGAAATATGACCATGAGGTAAAAGGTCTCTCTTGTCAGGAGATGGCTAATAGAATATAGAATTAAATCAACAAACAAAAATTCTAAGTCTGGCGAGGTACAGAAGGCTACCAGCAAAATGTGTCGTCTTCTGGAAAGGAGGGAGGCTCACCAGCTCTTTACTGTGGAGCCTGAGCCCATGGGAGGACGGTGAAGTGAGCTCTGTAAGTACCCAATTAGCAAAGTGGGTGATGAATAAAGAGACGTGAGCTTTGATGACAGAGATGATACTACTATTCACTTGTCCTGTAAAGTATGTCTTCACATTCAGTGATCACTACCTCAGCGTCCTCAGGGATTAAGATTATAGGAAAATTCACAGCCTGGGCCCAGACCTCCTCTTTGAGCTCGTGACACTGCACTTAGATGTCGCAAGGGCAACTCCAACTCCACCTGCAAAGAGCTGACTTCATGATGCTCCTCTCATAGCCGTCCTGCCTAGGGCCAGTGGTTGGGGGGCAAGGTGTCTCTGCCTCTCCGAGCTCAGGCCCATCACTCACAGGTGTGACTGGACCCCTCCTTCAGGGCCCAGATTTCCTCAGTCACCGAGTCCAACCACCCACACCTGTCCTACCAGATACTCACTGGCACTCACTCAGCACTGACTCTGTGCTGGGTACCATGCTGCACACTGTGGACACGTTATCTCACTGGATCTCCACAGCAGTCCTGGGGGGTCGGTACATCACTGCATTTATTGATTAGATAAATTGTTTCTCTTCCTTGAGTGCATCATCCAAAGTGACACGGCTACTGAGACACAAAACTGGGACTGAAAACCACTTGAAAATTCTACACTCCTACACCTGGCAGCCACCCTAATCTGACTCATCACATCACCTCCTGCTGAGCCTTCTAAATGTTTCTAAGCATTCTACAAGACAAAAGTGATCTACGAGAGCACCCCACTCCCCTAATTAAAATCTGTCAATGACGGTCCACTGCCCTTAGGAGAAAGCCCCACCGGGCCTGAGCACAGCCCAATGGCCCGGCATCTGCGTTCCCTGCGCGGCATCGCCGCCTCACCCACCACGCAGCTCTATACTGGCTGTGTCCAGGACAGGGATGCTGACTCCGTACAACCCGGGGCTCGTCTCAATCGAACAATGATCACCTTCTTCAGTGTCCACGTTCTTCACTGCTGACTCTCAGAAAAATGTTTTCTCAGGATGAATCAATATCTTTTTCCTTACAACTTCCCGTCATTGATAATGAGCTCCACCCAAAAGAGAGAAGACTTAATTTTCAGTCTCCTTATCTGTAAAGTGAGAATAACAAGAAAATATGTGAGGTTTTAAGAGAAATAATATTCATGTGAGGCTGAGGAACAATTCCCAACATACAGTAAGCACTCAATATGTGCTTACTTATTATTAATAAGAATATAATGCATTCCAGCAACCTTAACTCAATGTTTTATGGCTATGTCCAACAGACTACAGACACACTGTTGGACGAACCGCTTTGAGCGGATCAGCACAAGCATACTGGGAAAGGTAAGCGCTGACTCCGGTTACAGCTGCAGCCACCCAGCACTACGGGGCGGGGGCAGTTTCTCAGACTATTACATGTTGCTTGAGCATTTAATTGTCACTAATGAATAAAGACAGGTGTTCTTTAGTCAAAGCTCCTGAAACATAAATCTTCAAAGATTGATGCAAATTAGATTTCAAGTACAGCACTCTCTCTAGAAATTATTTGATAATAGCCTTAGCTCCTCTGCACATCAAAAGGGCATGTTCTTAATATATCTGACTACACCGAAAGTGTTGTTTAAAAGAAATTAAGATGAAGCCATCCTAAATAAGCTCTCAGTATCATCTTCACAAAGCCCTAACCAAGGGTCTCATTTCTCACTTCCACATAGGTGTTCAGGTAGCTTAACCTGGGTCTTGGTTTCTTATAACATGGGGGTGGGAAGAGTTGTGGATAGATTTATGTTGCAAATATAAACCTAGTGTAGTTGCTGCGTAGAAATCCTAGAAATAAACAAATTGATATATAGTCCTACCTCAAGAAGCTCAGACTTTCCATTTACAACAGCATTAAAAATTAAATGAGAGATACATTTAACAAAAATTTACAAGATTTGTACATTGAATATTTTGAAGTATCACCAAAACATTTTAAAAGATCTACATATATGGAAGACATCTCATGTTGATGGAATGGTAGACAATATTGTTAAAAATGTTAAGACTCCCCAAAGTGATTTACAAATTCAGTGGAATCGCTATCAAAATTCCAGCTGACTTCTTTGCAAAAATTGAAAAACTTATACCAAAATTCATATGGAAGTGCAAGGGGCCCAGGACAGCCAAAGCAATCTTGAAGAAGCAGAGCAAAGTGGGATGACTCACTTTAAAGTGTACTAAAAAGCTATAGTACTAAGTCAGTATGGTACTGGCATAAGTTTGGATAAATAAATCTATGAGACACAATAAAATCCCAGGGGGAAAAAACTTACATTTACAGTCAGTTTTCCACAAGGGTGCCAACAACACTCCATGGAAAGAATTGTCTATTCAACAAATGGTGCAGGGAAAGCTGGGTATCTGCAGGCAAAAGAATGAATCTGGAATCTGGACCCCCATATTTTATATAACAAATAAAAATTAATTCAAAATGGATCAGAGACAGAAACGTAAAAAGTAAACCTATAAACTTTCTAAAAGAAGACACAGTATAAATCTTTGAGGTCCTAGGATAGGCTTTGGTTTCCTAGATACAATACGAAGAGCACAAGTGATAGAAGAAAAAAGCAGATAAACTGGGCTTCATCAAAATTAAAATCTTTTTGTTACAGAGAACATCATCAAGAAAGGGAAATGACAGGGGAAGGGGGTATCTCAACTGATAGAGGGCGTGCTTAGCAAGAAAAATAAAATAAATCAATACATCTAATTACCTCACCTGTAAAGAAATTGTTTTAATGTTTAAAAGAACTAAAGTGAAAGCACAATCTGCAGAATAGGAGAAAAATTTTACAAAGAATGTATCTAATAAGAGACTAGTATTCAGGATATATAACAAATGCTTACACCTGAACAATACAAAGAAAATCGACCCAATTTTTAAAATTTCCAAGGATTTAAAAAAATACACAAATGGCCAATAAGCATATGAAAAGAAGCTCAGCATCACTAGCCATATCAATATGAAAATGAGATCTTATTTTACAACCACCAGGATGGTTATAATCAAAACATGCACAATAACAAGTGTTGTTCAGGAGGCAGAGATACCTCATATGCGGCCAGTGGAAAGGGACAATGGTGCAGCTTCTTTGGAGAAGTCTGTTGTTTCCTCAAAAGGTTAGAGTTATATGGCTCAGCAATTTCACTCCTACATGTAGAGTCATCCCTTAGTATCCTCGAGGGGTTGGTTTCAGGAACCCCCCATCCTGGATTCCATAATCCAAGGATGTTCGAGTCCCTTTACAATCAGCCATCTGGATCCATGAAGTGGAAACTGCAGATATGGCGGGCCAACTGTACAGCCAACAGAATGAAAACATATTCTCACAAAAACTTGCACATCAATATTCATGGCAGTATCATTCAGAGTAGCCAAAGGTTACAAACAATATCCATCAATGAACGGATAAACAAAATTACCAAGAATAGTCCCACAAACTTTTGGTCATTGAATCTTTGACAAAGGAGGTGAGAACATACAATGGAATAAAGACAGCCTCTTCAGAAAATGGTGTAGGGAAAACTGGACAGCTGCATGTACATCAATGAAGTTAGACTACTCCCTCACAGCATACACAAAAATAAATTCAAAATGGCTTAAAGACTTAAACATGTAGACAAGACACTATAAACCTCTTAGAAGAAAACATAGGCAAAACATCTGGCATACATCTCAGCAATGTTCTCCTAGAGCAGTCTACTCAAGCAATAGAAATACAAGCAAAAATATACAAGTGGGATGTAATTAAACTTACAAGCTTTTTCACAGCAAAGGAAACAGTAAGCAAAACAAAAAGACAACCTATGGAATGAGAGAAAATATTTGCAATAAATGAGACTGACAAGGGCTTAATTCCCAGAATATATAAACAGCTTTTACACTTCATAAGAAAGAAAAACAAACAACTCAATCCAAAAATGGGCAGAAGACCTAAAGAGACTTTTCTCCAATGAAGACATACAAATGGCCGATAGGCACATGAAAAAATGCTCAATATCATTATCAGAGAAATGCAAATCAAAACTGCAATCAAATATCACATCTAGCCAGTCCGAATAGCCATCATTCAGAAGTTCACAAACAATAAATGCTGGAGAGTCTGTGGAGAATAGGGAACCCTCCTACACTGTGGTGGGAATGCAGTTTGGTGGAGCCATTGTGGAAAACAGTATAGAGGTTCCTCAAAAGACAAAAAATTGACCTCCCATATGACCCAGCAATCCCACTCTTAGGCACATATCCAGAAGGAACCCTAATTCAAAAAGACACCTACACCCCAATGTTCACAGCAGCACTATTTACAATAGCAAGACATGGAAACAACCTAAATGTCCACTGACAGATGACTGGATAAAGAGGTTGTAGTATATTTGTACAATAGACTACTTTTCACCATAAAAAATAATAATAAAATAATGCCATTTGTAGCAACATGAATGGACCTGGAGAATGTCATTCTAATTGAAGTAACCCAGAAAGAGAGAGAAAAATACCATATGAGATCGCTCACATGTGGAATCTAAAAAAAAAAACAAAAAATGAAAAAACAACCAAACAAAAAGATAAACTTATCTACAGAACAGAAACAGACACAGAGACATCGAAACCAAACTATGGTTACCAGAGGGGAGAGGGTGTGGGAAGGAATAAATTGGGAGTTCAAGATTTGCAGATAGTATGTATAGAGTAAACAGCAAGTTTATACTGTATAGCACAGGAGAATATATTTAGTATCTTATAGTAACTTATGTTGAAAAAGAATATGAAAATGAATACAGGTATGTTTCTATATAAATGAAGTGTTGTGCTGTACACAAGAAACTGATGCAACATTATAAACTGACTAGAATTCAATGAAAATATTTTTAAATAGACAAAAACGAGAAAAAGAAAAAAGATATTATCAAATCAAAAGAATAAATTACTGATTGAGGCTACAACATGGATGGACCTTGAAAGTTTATACTAAAATAAGCCACACACAAAAGGGCAAATAGTGCCCTTTTAGGTGAAATGCTCTAAGCGTTTATTGTACTATTCCAGTACATTTTCTGGAGGTTTGAAGTCTATCAAAATCAAAATAAAATGTATTATTCATTAAAAACATAAAATGATTCCTCACAGGAGGGCTTTAATTAATAAATGCAGAAATGCATGTAAAGATCCTGGAACAACAATTTGCATGTCCACAGAGAGTCACTGTTGTCACTGCCACTCAGAGGGTGGTGCCAGCGCTGATGAGGGCTGCCTCCACTCACTCCCCTGCAGAGAGGAGTGAGGGCCTGGGCTCTGACAGGAAGGGTGACCATGAACATGGGTTAGACAGAGCCACTCCCCAGACTCTGCGTTACCCAGCTTTCTTATACAAACTGCTCCATCTAACATAAACACGCTACAGGGATGGATCTTACAACACAGGGAATATAGCCAATGTTTTACAATAACTATAAATGGAACATAAAAATAAAAATTGTGCAACTATTGTACACCTGAAACTTATATCATTTTGTAAATCAGCTATACCTTTATAAAAAATTAAAAAATAATTTAAAAATTTTATCACTTTAGTATTCAATTCGGTTTTTAAGTAACTACTAAACAGCTTAGAAAGTATAAAATATTTAAGTGTGATAAGTTTGTTTACATATTTATTTACTTTCAGCCTCCTGCTAAAAGAGAAATTAAACAATTTTTTTAAACACGGCTTAACAACCATATCAACAAAAAGACAAAAGTGAGAGTGAAGACAAAATGGAGATTGAATACTTAAATGAAACCAGGGGAAGGTAAAGTCATAAAAATGAATGCCATGAAGTTAGGGTAAGTGTTAAAGGCCGACTAGAAATTCAGCTGTAAGATTCTTGGCAGCTAAAGCAAAAAGTAAAAGATGATGGGACGGGTGGTAGAGCTCAGTGGTAGAGCGTGTGCTTAGCGTGCACGGTTTCCTGGGTTCAAGTGCCAGGGCCTCCACGAACAGATAAATAAACCTAATTATCTACCCCCTAAAGAGCCCCAAGGAAAACAAAAAGAGAAATATCTTTACTAAAAAAACCTGATATTAAATTTAGATTAAATACTTGAAAAAAATAAAAGAAAAATAGAAACGATGAGTGACACAAGCGATAATGCCCGTGAGATAAATCTGCAGTGGCTGCTGGCAGGTCCCCATGTCCCACGTGGGAAAATCTGAAACATCCTTCTCACAACTCAGAGTCATCCTCAGCCCACACCACCCCTCCCCCTGTTAAATACAGGAGCACGGGTAGGGCCCGGCCTTTGCTCTCTCTGTGTCATCACAGTGAGACAGGATGGAAGGGGGCAGAGCAGAGCCATTCAAGGAAGGCCACAACAATTAACATCAAAATGGTGAAGGATTCAATCCCCAATAGGCCTTGAGGCTCAAGATGAAGAGATATAACTTCTAGCAGAGCTTGAGCTTCATTATACACCCATTGTAATAGTAACATGGTGAATTTACATGCCCCAAGGCACCATGGCCATCCCAAGGCTAGCCACAAAAGGTCACAGGGTGGGAAATGGCCAACTCCCTGGGAATCCTAGCCCCTTGCCCTTAGGCTGCTCAGTCTACTTATTAGCATATGAAACAACCAAGCCCAAGAAAACGAGCAACACAGCGCCACCTCGCGGTCACCACTCTCTCTCCCTCTTCCGAGAAGGCCCACACTCTGTCTGTGGAGTGTGTACCTACTTTTAATCTGAGCACCCGAACCCCACAACTCGTGGCCTTTCTCTTGCCTTTCAATGTGTCTCTGTGAATAAATCTACCATTACTCAACAGTGGCTTGCTCTTGAAATCTTTCCTGCAGGAAGCCAAGGACCCATGTCTGGTGGGGCACATTCCAGGGGCTCAACCAAAGCCTGGGACACAGCCCTTCTCATGCCCCACATCTGTTTTCTTGTATCAACAGGACTGGGATATGAAGGGAGTTCTGAGGCCCCAGCTAAGGGACAGAAGCAGCCCCCAGGGCTCAAAATGGCGGGCAGGCCCTCCCCCAGCAGGGGCCCTGAGGTCGGCCCTGTTCTCTGTGGTTCCCTGTTGTGCTGACCCCCTAGCCAGACAGCGTTCTCCTAGGCCTGTCCCCACAAAACCCTTCTCTCCAAAATTCAAGCACATCATGTCACAGTCCTCTTATTCAACCAGGAAGTTTTCAGCGCACTTTTTCCTTCCCTAGTAAAGAATCTATCTGTCCTCCCTCCCATCCCACCCCTTCTTTCTTTGTGAGAACTCTGTACTCCTCACATACCATCCTGAACGCAGCTGCCTTGCTAGCTGGGACCGAGATGCTTCAGTCTCACACAGCCTGCGTCCTTTCACTTTCCCCTTTCTACCTTAAAAAGCCTTTCCTGAGTCTCCCACCCCTCTGATTCTGAACTTCACAAAGTGCTGAGGTTGCAGTCACTGTGTGCATACCTCCCAGGTTTTGGCTAGTTTTCCTTCGAAAGATCTTCACTAAGGAGCTGCATCAAGAAGTTTAAAGAGGCTATTCTTACATCTGAGCTGAGGAGCCTGCATAAAATTTAAATGGCTTTGAAGAGAGAGTTAACCAGGGACAGAGAGGCCGCAGGTCCTAGTCAACAGTGTCATGAGGCAAAATGTTCTTCAAAGGCTCAGAGTGGCTTCTGAACACGGAGTCGGCAGGGAGGAGATGCCAGGCAGTGAGTGGGGTGAGTGACACTGGGTACGCTTCCCCAGCTGGGGAAGAATTGGATGTTGTTCTAGTTTTCCAAACAATTTCTGACTACCTTTTTCTCTTATTGTCACATACCATTTCCTACGAATTAAGAAAAATCAATGTCAGTCATTTGTGCCACTTGGTAGAAGCTACACGATGCCATTCACAGGGCTGGGATATAACAGCCACACCAGTCTAGGTTGAAAGACCAGTGGGGTTATTTCCAAGGTAATCACGGGCATGCAACAAACTCCCCAGCTTTAATTACCTCATCTCAAATGTGAGGCCAATAAAACTACCAAGCAAAGTGCGTTATGATTATGGCCAAAATCTGTTTACTAGGTAAGTGCCCGTAAGAGCTGCCGCTGAATGGGGAATGAGTATGATCAACGAGGCCAAGTCAACCTGGTCACACGCGCCCTGCCTTCCTGCGTTGGTGCAGGACCGGAGTTTGTTTAGCTGAGATGAACGCCCCCAGAGCAGCCCCGAAGGGAAAGCTCCCAGCTCTGCGTGGCGAGGCGTGTTCCTTTCCTTCTCAGAGCTGATCACACTTTGCAGTCTTCTGTTTTTACATTTATTCCCTTAGTACCTGCCTCCCCTCCGGAGTTTTGCTTAAGCAGCACAGGTCCAGGTTTGTGTTGCTGCCTACTGGATATTCTGGGCTGGGAGACAGGCGACCCCACGTCTGGCTCTGGGGCTGAACGGAGAGGGCAGAAGGCCCAGGGGCCCATGCTGAACCGAGGCCCCAGCACCCAAAATTATGGTCTGACTTTGGGCAAATTACACAGTCTTCTTTACCCTGAGATTCCTCATCTGTCCATGAAAATAACTGCCCATGGCATATAGAGTTTCAAGGATTAAAGGAAATCACCAAATTCACAACCTATTCAAGGGGCTACCAGTGCATCCTCAACAGGCACATGCTACCTTTATGGCTGTGACACACGCTAAGCGGGGCGGACAGACACAGTGAACACTGCTAAGTGCCTGTTTGTTAAGTGTTTCATGAGTGTTATAATACTGTTTACAACTTACAACAAACCCAGGAAGAAACGAATATTATAATGCACATTTCACAGATTCACCTACAGATTAAGGGAGGTTACACTCTAGTCCAAGGCCCTTTGGTGAGGAAATGGCGATTTAAACCTGTATCTGAGCCCAGGCCTGGGCTACATCTCTCTCCAATCCACCTGTCCAATACACAAGTTTGCACAGGTCAGCTCTTAAATGCAATGTGTGCCACCGTTTGTCAATATTTGTTAATTACCATAAACTGCTCTCAGAAACTGCTACAGAAAAGACAGGTGGACCCACATCCCTGCCAACAAAGTAGAGGAATTCTGCCTTGCCTTCTCCTGTAATGTGCAGAAACCCTTCCCTACACCACCAAATTCAAATGTATGCTTCATCCGTGTTTATGTTTGCACACGGAATATTAAAGTAGAAGGTACCTGCAGTAATTCTATCTCGGTTCCTTTCCACGTATCCAGATTATCCACAATCAGTCTGTGAATGAAAATACTACAATGTGAATGAAAATACTGCAACCATGTCAGGAAACAAATAATGCTGAAACCAAGTCATCAGCGGCTGCCGCCATCCCCCAGCGAGGACAGGCCTGAAGACCAGCTTCTACAGCCACTCACAACAGTGCCCTCTGAACAGAATGAGAATAAGACAAGACAGGATACTTGCCCTAGATAGCTAGGTGCTTGTCTAAAGCATGAATCCAGTGAGCCCAAATGATACATAGAAAATCACTAAACTCTTCAACTTGACATACCTGGCTTTCTTTAGATAACAATGTTTTATTGTTCCTACTACCTGATCTTTGTTGTAAAGCTCCTATATATCCTAGCTCCTCCCCAACCTCTTGGGAGCAGTCCCTCAGAGCGATCTGAGAGGCTGTCATCCCGGCTCGAGTCCTCCCGCCAAATAAACATAACTCTTAACTTTTAGGCTGCACATGTATTTCAGTCAACAGTTTTGGACACCATGAAGGGACCCAGAGCAGACTTTCTCCACCTGAACTCTCCGAGTATCCGGAGCCTTGGTACCAGCAGTGGCCCTTTGTGCCCATCCACCTCCTCGGGGAGTCCAGATGAATTTGGGTGAGTCTATCTTGGTTCTCAGATCTCCCATATTGGGTGATAATCCTGAGTTTTATTTGGCGGTGTATCCAGGTACCTGGCCCTCCAGTTGAAAGATACTGGGGGGGAATAACCCACCCAGTGGAGACATACTGGGTGGGTTCTGGTTGAAAGATAATGGGAAACACCCATCTTTAGGAGACGTCCAAGGTGGGGCTGGTTGAAAGATACCAGGAAAATACTCAGTGGAGACATCCAGAGTGGGTCCATGTTGAAAGACACTGGGGTCAGGACTGAGTGGTTAGGTAAGAGGCTGGTCTAATGTTTTCCTTAATTTGGTTACCTCCATTGAATTTTTCGGTATAAAAGTAAAACTCTTATGAGGAACCTTTCAACTCCAAAAATGGGACCCTCTTCCTGGCTGGTAACAGTTTTCTTGGATGACTGAAAACTTGCAGGAGTGGTATAGGCAAAGACTTCATGCCATAGAGTTGTCCCTGCGGGAAAACCTACTAGCAATTTTATTCTGACAACCCTACCTTAGAATGGGGAATAGAACTTTCAAAAAAAAAAAAAAAGAAAAAATGAAAGTAAGAAAGGAAGAAAGAAAAGGAAATAAAGAAAAATAAATGACAGATTGCCAGCCTCCAACTAATTCCCCAGCCAGGTTTATATACATACAAAACTTACAAATTTAATTGGGAATTAAAAAAAATTCTCACTCTTAAAGTAACTAACCAGGCCTGATAAAAACATTTTTTGGAATTCTGGACTTATAAAAACCAAAACCCTTTTAGGGGGAACTTGGATTTCTCTTCATGTGTCCTTGAAATATAAACGTTTTATCTTTCGCTGGGTGTTTTATGTGTGTGTATGTATGTATATATGTGTTTCCTTTTTGTTTTTAATGGAAAATTTGGACTCTGCCATGCAAAAGGTACAAGTATTTTGTACATATGGTGGCCACACAAATAAATTGGGATTCTCAACAATCCTTTGTACCAATTTTCAGGCATTTTGCCATCTTAACCTTTGTTGCATCAGTCTGGACCATGAATTGCTTTACCTTTTGGAGAGTAAACTTTTGAATTTTATTTAGGCAGCACCCCTACTCTCATTTGGAAAAGCCTCTTCATCTTATTCTTTTAAAATCATTATATATATATATAAATTGATGGCCATATGATGGATCCCTTAATTTGGAAAATCTTTTAAATTGGTGAGAGTTGAAAGAGCTCTCATTATAAACAGCCGTTTTATTGGTACCTATTAAAATCAAGTTTAAAGGTAGAAAATATATCTAATGGTTAATCTAAGAACTTATTTTAAAAAAACTGGTTTAAAAAGCTACATTTATGTTTTTCCTTTCCCATTAATGGTTTTAGAGATGTTAATAAAATCTAAGAATAATTAATGTTAATTAGGTTGAGTAACTGGAAAAAAGAATGTAAAAATGTCGAAAGATTTTTTTCTTAACGGAAAAAAAAAAAAAGATAAGGGGCTTATCCAAAATGGGTAAATTTTTTTGATGGTTATTTTGAATGAGTAAATAAAATGGACATTTTTGGATTTAGAGACAAGGTTTTAATACTACACTACGTAAAGTTAAAAAAAAAAGTGGCCAAAGAGATCACCTACTTCCCCCCAAAATTAAAGTTCAAACAAGTCCGTTTTATTTACCCCAGTTTAAAATGTATGTATTTATAGGGATAGATACATATAATATATTTAGACTGTGATATTTGATCAATGACTGGGGCAACAGACCAATTAATCAAATTAAAAGTTGAGAAGGGCCTAAGTTCTTTGGCTCAAACTTGGGGATCCCAGAGACTTTTCTATAAAATTAGATACAGTGAAAAAAAAAAAAAGAAAGAAAAGAAGAAAAAGGCTTCTGGCATTCCTTCTAGAAATAAAAATTATTGATTAAACCTAATAAATATTAAAATTAAAGGTATAAGAGTTAATAAAATTGAGATAAAAGTTTGTAAAATTGGTATGTTTAAATGGGCTTTATATAAACTTTTTGCTTAATTATGTTGTGGGATAGATATGTTTCAATGGAAAAACGCTTCCTCTTCTTGGTATTACAAGGCTGGGCACATTTCTGTCCCTCAGAAAATATTAATTGAACAAAATAAAGGAAACCAATAGAGTTACATGAGCCGTCCAATATAATGTAAAACTAAAAACTAATATTCAGTGGCTAATAGAAAAATATAATAAGAGGTTTACCCTGGGTTTAACTTATAACTCAAGGAAAAGAGACCTTACTAAATGCCTTATGCAAGCTTTGGAAGACAAGATAAATTGAACCTTAAAGTTTTAAAACATGGAATTCTTTGTTTACAGCTCTTCTCACTGATACAAAAAAAGCCAAATAAGGAGATACAATTGGGCCTGCGTGACAGAGCAGTTCTCTGGGGAACTGGAAGTGTCTGTCATTTTCTTGCAGATCAGAAATGTATATACAGCAAACAGTGACCTAGGACTGAGCCTAATTAGCTCAATGAGAGAAAACTTAAGGCCAAAGAAATTTTTGGCATTTTAGAGCTCAGAACTCTGATGGGTCCGTCAGACTTTGTCAAGAAATCTTAAATGTCTTTTTCATAAATAGTAAGCCTTAGTGATTAGAGCAAGCAAATTAAGCTTACTCCAACTATTATTATACCTATCTTATAAGTAAGTTTTAAAGTGAAGCTATGAGATCTCTAACTTTGGTCTGTTTATAAGCCTGAGTACACATTATAGATGTGAGATATTTCTACAGCTAAAAAAAAAAAAAAAAAACAAAGTCAAAGAGCTCTGCTTAATTGACGTAAAAAGTAATAGCTTACAAATTAAGTATTTTTAAAATAAAAACTGACTAAGTTGACCTTCAGTTTCACGTGAACTGGAAAATATTCAATATTAAGATAACACTTGGTATTGTTTAGTTTAAGTATGTTCTAATTAATATAGACATCTTTAAAGTCATCAATATTAAGTATAATACCTTTACTGTACCTAGGTTTAATGAAAGTCAAATAAGATCCTGTTATATATGTTACAGATTTGTCAAAAAAAATAATAGTAATGTGGTGTGATAAAATTTGAAGTAAATTAAATGCAAATGAGATGAGAGTTTTGGGTAAATTTTTTAAAATATATATTTAAAATGTATGCTTAAGATAATCTCTAAATGTTTGGTATCTAAATTCTAGAGTTGTGCTAAATTAAGTTAAATGATAGGATTTTATTTAATAGCTATACCATTTTCAGATAAAATAAGATTGAAATATGAATTACTTAACATATGACTTCCTCTTACAGAGAAACTAAAGGTGTTTAGAAATATTAATAAATGCTTGGTGCCACTCTGAAATAGTCTCTATTATTAAGGGAAAGATCTCAGTAACCTAGGAAGGTAAGATAAATGTGTAAGGGAAGATATAAGGAATGGAATTATATTTTGTTAATGAAAAATAGTGACTTTGTCCTGAATCTGGTTACTTCTGAATGGAAGAAAAAATAAGGGACACACTAATACGAGTATAGAAAGCTGGGGAAGGCTTGTGGAAGAGGAACCCTAAGGAAACAGTTTTGTACGTGGTCAGAATTGGCTAAGTTTAGAATCAATTTGGGCAAAGTAAATGAATCTTAGAAGTAAGCTGGTACAAGACTACATTTGGTTTTCTCTCTGTTAAGGGGACAAAATTTTCTTAAAATATTAATCCACCTTCAGTAACAAATTGTAAAGCTTCTTATGCGAATTAAGTGATCTGTTGTGTCTTTACCTTTGAAATATTTTCTTGTTAATGAGTAAGTACTACTTTACAGTGATCTATACATTTATCAGATCAAGTGTTTTGAAAACTTTTAACAAGCTCCCCAAATATCAATTTCTCATTAAAATTCTTTTAGTCTCCAGTTAACTATGGGATGCTACAAAGGGTCCCTGAAACATCTCAAAGAGAGATTTTAAAGTAGTAAGTTTCATTTGGCATGTTAACTAACATGGGAAGTATTGTCAAATGAATAATAAATCTTCCTAGGTTGTATTGTATGAGAAAATATTATTAATATAGATATTCTAGAAATTATATGGACTCCCTAACATTCTGGTATATCTGAAATGTTACCAGTCATAATTCTGGTTATTGTGACCAGGTTTCTTTATAGATTACAGTGTAATGTTGTTTAACCATGCTGTTAATTATGTTGTCATTTATAGGCAGGTAATTGTTTTCTTCTGATGACTTTGCAAGATACTCTCTCTTCAAGGAGATTTACTGATTTCTAATAAATTTCAAACTATAGCACTGAAATAAACTGGGTAAGAAATTTTAAAGGTCTAATGAAAACTCTGATTAAAAGAATTAGTTACGTGGGACCGAATAAACTGACGAATATGGTTACAATTTTTGATTTTGTCTGAAATACTACTGGCTTTTAACCTGTTTACCAGACATAAAGAAACTCTTCTCCTTAAACTAGTTATGATTCACGTCAATTTGATAAATTATACCTATGTAAGCAGACTTAGAACAGTTATCTTTTCTCTCTATCTGATCCCTCAAGAGACTAAAATCTTTAAGGTCCCCAGTGGCTCTATGAGATAAATTAGGAAGATCGTCTCCTAACAGGTATAGGAACCTCAAGGTAATTTAAGGACTTCAAAAAGAAAAGAATTTACCTAAATCTGTTAGGCAGAAATCTATGACAAGCCCTTGACGGGGCTTTCCTGGCCTTAGCAAACCTTATTAACATTCTAGCTTAAAAGTCCTTATTAAAAGTTCCAACACAGCCAATTTAAAAGAGCCTATATGATCAAATAATCAGACTTAACTTGTAAACATATTCACCTTGATTTGACTATATTTGATAAAAATGAGGGAACTTTAGAGAGAAAAAGATTATATTTTAGTGGATATTAAATTCTCGTTTTGTTAATTGAGGTCTATATTTAGTAAGACACTTCCCAGATCATTCCTTGCTGTCATGTTACATTGCTGCAAAGTTTAATTGAATTATTAAAAGGACACTGTATGTTTCTTTCTGAAGCTTAGTAATATATCCTTGGGTAAAGATCCAATGCCCCATGACATGCGGCCAGGGGATTATACATACTGGAACAGGCATGACTTTAAAAACTGTCTCCAACATGAATGGAAGGACTCTATCAGGTACTCTTAACTAGACCATACACAGCAAAGCTGAAGGAAACTGACTTTCAGATTCATTTCCAATCAGAAAGAGCCCCTGCAGTGCACTGGCCTATAGAGCACTGCTCACCTTAAAACAAGGCCCAAATGGAGAAAAAGCTACCAGGCCAGGATGAGAAGACGACGACATATGAGGTAGACAGCTGACCCAAGACACCAGATCAGGCCTGTATACCAATTACTTTGATAATTTCTCCTACCTTTGATTATGAACTACTCCAATTGTTAAGTTTATGGTAAATTACCTATGTCTAGTACTTCTGTGTTACCTTGGTGGGTTTCCCTACTCCAAGGCTCTAACTAGATAGCCCTCAGAAACGTTATTCTAAAAAGGAAATTATAGTTCTGTTTAGGCCACTGTTGATCTTACAAGGTGGGAGACCTCACCTGGCCAATTAATACCTGTTCGAAGCCTGACCATAAATACGAACTTTCTCGTAAGATCACTCAAACTCAGTCAGAAACACAAGAAAAATTTTAACCCAAAAATATAACTTCTTGACTATTAAATTCTTAATCGTGACTTTATTAACGTTACTAGCTGTATTACTTATATCCTGTCTATTTTTATAAGATTGTTTTCTCTTACATTTCCCAAAGTGTAGCTAGGCCTACAACAAGATTGATGATGGCAAATCATATTGAAGAAATACATAAAATTTCTAACCCTGCATAAAATAATTATAACAGTGTGATTCTAGGTATGGGAATGAGCAACGAAGGGTAAACATTTCCTGGATCATAACAGACTAGTAAGACAGGCCATCCAGAGAACTTTTAGTATCAACAGGGCCTGATAAAAACACCTAACACCTTGAATGGCAGGTCAGAAGTTTCTTCAACCTGAACTAGGAATGAGCCTTCACAGCACCCTGGGACAAAATTGGTCATGAAATGTCTCTCAAAATATTGGTCGAATTTAGGACCAAGGGGGAGCACTGTGAATGAAAATACTACAATGTGAATGAAAATACGGCAACCATGTCAGTAAACAAAGAATGCTGAAACCAAGTCATCAGCAGCTGCCACCATCTCCCAGGGAGGACAGGCCTGTGCATCCAGCACCCTGCTCAGAGGCTCTTCCTCCCCTGCTCAGCCTAGGCAGCCACTCAGAATGGTGCCCTCTGAGGGGACTCAGAATAAGAAAGGACAGAATACTGGCCCTAGATAACTAGGTGCTTGTAAAAGGAGTGAATTCAATGAGCCAAAATATTTACTTCTTCCCATACAAAGAAAATCACTAAATTCTTGAACTTGAGATGCCTGGATTTCTTTAGATAACAAGCAATCTTTTATTCTTCCAACTCCCTGGTCTTTGTTGTAAAGTTCCTATATAATCCTAGCTCCTCCCCTACTTCTTGGGAGCAGTCACTCAGACAGATTTGAAGGCTGTCATCCCGCCTCGAGTCCTCCCGCCAAATAAAGCATAACTCTAAACTTTCAGGCTACACATTTCTTTCAGTCGACAAGTCCCAGAATAGACACAACTCATCAATTCTGTAATGGAACACACTGGATCAGGAACCAAAAGCATGTTCTAGTCCAGAAAAACTACGGGACCCTCTTTCTTCCTGTCATTATACAATCCCACCAGAACTCATTAATTTGCTGTCTGCTCATCTGGCAACCAAACTCAGAGAAGAGTCAACTCAGCAGAGTGCCGTGCTGGGGAGAACACCCCACAGCAGCATGGCGGGCTGCCTGCCCTCCCGCACGCTCTGCTGACCACTAGTGTCCTCCGTGGAGACCAGGCCAACAGAGCTGTTCCCAACAGCTGCAAAGTCCCACACATTAAATAAAAGCGTTTTATTTTATACGATATTTTACATATATAACCATCTCTGAAGACAGCTTTGCAAGAAGCCCAAATCTTCAACATTAATCTGCAAAGGCAAATGCTGCCCCCAAGGGAAAACAAGTCTTAAAACGATGCTAAGGCCTCCAAACTCCCCTCCAGGACCATCAATCAAACTGTCTGCAGGCCTGCAGCTGCAGGCGGCTACATGTCTGTTTTTAGAGCAACCCCTTCCTGCCGTCAGGTGCTACAATGTCCCTCTATGCCCTCCCATCTGAGGGTAAGAGCAGCCAATGCAGAACATTGCAGGGAAGCACTGACAAGACTGGACACAGAGGATCAGAGCTAAACTAAGCCTTCTGATGACACCAGCTTGTCACTGTGTCATTTTACAGATGAAGATATATAGAGAGAGGTGGGGTGATTTTGCTCAAAGTCACACAGCTAATAAGTGGCAAAGTCTGTAACCCAGCTACACCCTCCGTTGTGACGCCCCCTCTGGGACTCCCACAGGGTTCTCTCGTGCCTGCCGGACCAGTCCTTTACTGTCACTCATAAAACACCACAGGGACTGACACTAGCCTGCCTTTTCAGCCACTTCTCCCTCTAGTTTCTCAGGAACAAGGCTGCTCGGGACACTGTGTGACTTCCGGCTCCCCAAACCCTCCGTGCTCAGGGTGGTCTTGCCTGTGCATCCAGCACCCTGCTCAGAGGCTCTTCCTCCCCTGCAGGAACACGATCCTACTCTCCGCAGGGACACCCTCACAGGGAAGCCCTCTTTTCGCCCTCAGCACAGCAAGTGTCCCAGGCCACATCCCGAGCTGCCCCATTAGGACTGCGGGTGCCAAGGTTTGCTAGTCAGACCAGAGCCAGAGCGTTTATGCCCGGGTCACCCTGCAAACCTGCTGCCCGCCATACAGCCCCCAGCCAGAAGGTCACCTGGAAGTCGCAGCAAGTGCCCCACCCAATCCCGAAGTCTCTTCATTTGCCAGCACCGCTGATGACTGGTCTCCAACCTTTGGTCAGTTTTGCACAAAACAGCAGCTTCCACTGTGAAGCAGGGGGTTTTCTCTTCTGCTCATCATCCTTACTGGACACGTCAAGGGAAACCAAAAGGCCTTTTCTCAACCCTTTTCTGATGACACCCTCCCACCCACAATATTCACATGCTCAAGAGCTTTGGGTCCACGTGATTTTGTTTCCCATACGCTAAGTGGCTCAAAACACTGCGGAATTCTTTCTCTTTTGAGAGTATTTGTTTGTACTGAGTTTATCGGCTTTAATCACTTTTTGTGTCTCCCTTCAGTGTCCCTAGCAGTTGCCACTTCTTATTCCCTTCAGCAGCCTCCCTCCCAACATCTAGTCTAGGAAATCAGCTGTGATGAGGAGCCCGGGGGCAGTCACAGAAGATGGAACTAAGGCACAGAGAGGCGACATAATTTGCCTGAGAAGATCAGCTTCAAGCCCCAACACTGTGTGTCACGTCCCTCTGTTTAACACTTATGCTATACTAGTTAACTTTTTATAGATTATGGTTATAAACAGATGAGGTATCAAAATACATACAAGGACACACATCAACTCTATGATGTTCATTAACTCCACTATTTTGTTTCTATTTTTTTTATTTCTGTTAAAAAAAATTAGGAACCTCTGCAGTCAATATAGCAAAATGTTAATGGGTTTTAAATCCAGAATGTAGAGACGTAAGGGTATCATTAATCATAATTATTTGTATGCTCACAAAATGATTTGACAGTCTCTCTCCCCTCCCGCTACTCGCTACTGGCTCTCACCTGAGCTCCCAGACCACACATCGAACATCCTTTCACTTTACCCACAGCTGAACTCATCAGTATTCCCCCAGAGCTCCCTCTGCAGCTTTCCCTCCTCAGAGCACAGCAGGACCATGACTTACCTCATTAATCCACCCAGAAACCTGGGCCTAACTCCATCCTACCTTCACAGACATCATTCATCCTTTCCTTTTTACCATCTAAACATGCCTAAAGTATGTTCGTTTTTTCCCAGTGACTGTCCCACCGCTCAGGTGGGAGCCACCAACACTGCACACCTGGACTCACGAGTCTCACATGTGGCCCCACAGACGCTCTCCAATACTAGACACAAAAGGGATATTGTCACTCCCGTGCTTTTATGACTCTTTTCAAACCTACTGTTCTTAGAAGAAACTCCAAGTTTTTCACCTGGTGAAGGTGTTTGCCAAGAAACTTTGAGCTCAGGAACGGCAGGACACCCCTCCTTCTTGGCCCTCCCCTTTCCCCAAGGCCCAGCCCTCTCCCCCTCAACCCCGCCCTCTGGCACGGTGCTGGATCTGGAGGACCTGCTGAGCTACACCAGCCTGTATTCTAACCTTGGTCTTGAGTTCTTACCAAACTGCATCACTTATCCATACAAATCCAAGGTAGATTAGAAAGATTTTAGATGTTGAGCTAGACTATTGATTTGGGGACTTTGCACTAGCAACCTGCAAGTACATGTTCTAATGATTCTGTCTTCTTAAAACCACACCCAGGTTTTAGTAGTATTTGTGGAATGTCTTCGGAGTAAAAGGGACTGTACTTTAACAGACTATATGTTTTATAACATGAACAACCCGGAGAGGGTCACAAATGGAATCGCCTCACAAGTGACAGAAGACAGGTGAGAGGCACAAAGCAACAGGTCTCAAAGATGGTAAGAGCAAAGTTGTTTCGCCAACCCCCCAAAATTTCCTGAAAGAACCAAAAATTCTGAATTTTGAAAGTAAAAGGCTATCATATATAGAAATAAAATAAATGATCCTCTTCATCAGTGTTTCAAGATCTGACTCCAGATATTTTAGCAGGCCATACTGAATCCTAGCACAGAAAAATCAGATGGACTAGTGGTGAGTAAGTTCCAGGAAAACGGCAGTAATTCCTCCACTTGTGTAAAGACATACCCTCACCTGCCGAAGGTGAATGTAGAACGCATTCTGGAGAAATTTGGAAGCTTCCAGGGTCCGCTTCTTAATGGCAGGACACGGACAGCTTGGGAGCATGTTTCTAACGCAGTCACTGGCATTCTTACACTGCAGGGGGAAAAGGAGGCCCTCAGTCGAGAGCAGAGATATTCCTGACGTGTCTCCCAGGCCGCGCCTCGGGGACTCAGTGCCCTGCAGCAGCTCGGCCCCAGGCGAGGACACGCAGCGTGGCCCACCCAAGCAGGAGGGGCACTGTGCTTGAGAAATCCCATCCCCAATGGGGGCAAGAGGGGCTGGTGGGGTTGAGTGAACCTATAAATGCCCACAGAAATATGCCTGCATTCATTCAAGTGATACAAGCTTTTTAACAAAATTTCAATTTTCAGCGGAAATTTTGCCATTCCTTTCCACTTGTCCCCTGCACTCTGAGACAGGCTTAGGCTTTCTCACACCGGCAGCTCTGAAGCAATATTTGTGAAGTCATTTTAATTTGCTGCAAGTGTCCTCGCTCCCCGTGTCACTGTGTCTGTCCTCTCTTAACACAGTCGGATATCTTCCTGGATCTCTACCTGAGTTCCTTTCTCCTCCTCCTCAGATCCTGAGATAAAGGACAAGTGAAGACACATGACCAGGAAAGGCACTGTGGACTTGACCGAAATCCACAGTGACCCCCTAGGTGAGTGCTGCCCACCCCTTACCTTCGATTCTCAAGGTTCTGCCCAGGGTGACATCCAGCCCAGAGAGGTGGCCCAATTAAAAGCTATGTGGCTTGGGCACGGGGACAGGTGCAGGAGCTGGTTCCGGGGCCAGGCCCCTCCCCACGTCTGCTCCCCTCTCCACCGAAGCCACGCTGCCAAGCACTCAGGCTCCGTGATCTGATGTCCTTCTCTTCTACTCTACTCCAAACCCCTTTCCTTTTCCTTTTTTCCCTAATTATCCCCAGCTGGAGTGATTTATCAATCGCAGTATCTAAAAAATTTCCTGCAGCCGAAAATGAGGTCTCCAGATATCAATGCCCATATGCTGGCTCCTGAAGAGAGCCGCTGGCTAGGGGGACCCTCACCAACACTCACGGGGCATCAGACATGTTCCAGGGTCGGCCACCCCAACAAGAGTTTGCTGTGACCCCTATGCCCGCACAGCATCCCTGCTCACAAAAATATAGTTGGCCCACTTATCGGTTATTAAGGAGCAAAAATACAAAATTGCTCATGTTTCTTACTAAAATTATCTATGAAGCGGAAAAGGGAATTGTAATAGAAAAGAACAATTTTGACCCCATGTTAGGTCTGTTCCTTTGGCTTTAACCCTGTGCCCTGTTTTCTAGGCTCAGACTTGCTATCTCTGCACCATTTGTAAAAGAAAGTTGCCTTTAGACTGAAATATCCAGGACAGCCTCTACTCCTGGCCGTGATCTTGAAGGATGCTAACTAATCTGCACTTATGTAGAGATGGCAAGTTGCAAAATAGAGAATAACTTTGTTTTATTTTTGGAGGTTTTACAGGGGCAACATGATTTGATCCACATGGACAGCTGCAAGAACAGCGGATTCAAAGGACAAGCAATTCATACAACAAGAAGTTTCCAACAACCAACTGCAGCCCCGCCCCTTTTTAGTATAAAAGGAGACTCAATTCTGACTTGGGGAAGATGGTTCTCCAGGACATCAGTCTGCCATCTTTTGGGTCTGCCAGCTTTGCAAATAAAGTCACTATTCCTTGCTCCAACACCTCATCTCCCAGTTTATTGGCCTGTCATTTGGTGAGCAGAATGAGTTTGGACTCGGTAACAAAATGACTGCATTGGAGGTAGTATGTCTCCACTCTTTCCTCGTTTCCAATATGTAACATGCACATTATTTATGATCTAGTGCAAATAATTCATCAAAGACAACCACAAAAAGAAACTATACTCACCCAGCTATCAACACTGAAGTCAAAACCTGTCAATTTTATATGCTGTTTAAGAACACAACGGAAAAACCTAACATAGAGAGTCGATTCCACGGAAATATAATTATTTCTACTCCTTCAAAACTTTTTCTTTTCTTTTCTATTTTATTTTGTTTTGCTTATTGAAAAGAAAATAAAAGTCAAATCATTTTATTTCACGTATTTTTGTTATAGCTACATACTTTAAATACTACAAAAAGACTTAAATTGCAATAAAAAATTGTTCATATATTAGTATAAAGATATATACACAATCAATGGGGATTAGGAAAGGAATGGACATTTACTAAAAATCCACTGCAATCCAGTCTTTTACAAGCATATCATGGAATATAAGCTCTTTTATCCAGGGAGCCTCACCCACATTCTCACTACTGAGTCCCTTAGTAATCAACCACTAAGTCACCAGCATAGAACCATGTGATCAGTATTTTAGGAATAAATGAGGGAATTAGCTCACTCAATTCTAAAACAAAAACCCTAAAATAAATACTGAAGTTATTTACAGATAAAGAAAATTTGTCCCCAAAAAAGTAAAGTTTCTTCCTCAAGGTCACAAAGCTAATAACTGGTAAAGGTAAGATTTGAACTCATCTGCCTGATTCTAAAAACTAAGGTGGAAATCCCATTCGACTGGGGAGTGTCCAGCTGCACAGCCTATCACCCTATCTTTGTTCAGAGCTGGCCTTAGACAGCCTGAGACAGTACCCCATTCCTGTGGAACTCGAGGGCAAATGATAACAATAAGGATTTTATATCCAGCAGTTTCTTAGATCTCATGTATATAAAGTGTCAGCAGGTCAGCAGAAAATCTCTGGGAAACATGAGTGGGTCCAGACCTTTTTGCTGATTAGAAACTCAATCTATCAGGATAGAGTGACCTTCCCATGAGAGGCCACATGGACATAAATTAAAGGCAGCTGAACAATGGAAACTAGCAAGACCCCGGAACTCAAGCAAGGATCCCTGCCATCCCCCACCCAGTTACCTCTTCATCCGCGTGGACATGAAGACAGAAGACCCGGGTTCTTGTCCAAGTTACACTATCATGGATTCTCACCCATAAAAAGGTACGACTCTATGCTGTCGTAAGTCCTTTCCAACTCAAATATGATGACACCAATATCTCAGCAGAATATCTATGTCTCCACTTCCCCTCTTCTAATAGGAGTCTATTTCTGTGGACACAAAGCAGAAATCCAATTTAAAAAACCATGCAAGAAGCCAGGCGAATTTCTGCTTAAGAGACTTTGCTCTCACGCTCAGTGAATGAAAACTCAGAAAAAGTGGTCCTTCTCCCTCAGCAAATGGGAGGTAGCCTGATTGTGTGTGTGTGTGTGTGTGTGTGTGTGTGTGTGTGTGTGTGTGTGTGTGTAAATCAAATATAATCATGTCTGGGACGTGTACAGATTATTTTTAATTTCACTGTAATTTCATGGGGATGAGCCAACATTTAAAGTAATTTGAATGTAGTGTCCTGAGACAGACTCAGTCTCTTTTGGTGGAGGAGGTGAAAGGGGAGAGTAAAGGAGGAAAGAGGTAAATGAAGCAAAGAAATAAGAATACAGCTAGGGAAAGGCAAGACGTTAATTTTGTTCCTCATTGCATCACATACAAATTAGGGACTGGCTTTCCCCCGATGTCTTATCGAGCACTGAGTTGCAGAAGAAGAGGCGACAGCCCATTTCTCACTGAGATTGTGACTGTACGTGGCATCTTATAGACACAAATCATTTACCCTGATCAAACACTCTAGCAGCAGGCTGTAATTCTCCTGTTTTGAGAGACAAGAAAACAGGAGTTCAAAGCGGGTAGATAACTTGACAAAAGTCAGAGGACCAGTAAACAAGAGAGGATGAATACAAACTCAGATCTGAATGCAGAGTCTCATCTTCCCACTCCCAGGGCTGGAAAATCCTTAACACACAGGCTCCCCAGCTCCCCTGCAGTGTTCCTGGCGCCAAGCATTTCCCATGGTAATGGTCTCCAGTTCTCACAGACACAGTGCTCTGTGCAGCCAATGACCTTGATCAGACCTTGATCATCTACCTGCCACGCCCACCAGGCTTCACCATACAGGCAGGAAAGCTGGCTTTCAAGTGCATACAAAGCCACCCTTGGTCTAACCTGGGCTCTTCTGTGGCTTCTCCAGCCTAAAGGCAGCCATGAAAGTGCTCACAGTTTGTTCGTGAGCCACACTTCCTCTCTCCATCTGTGTCCCCACCTATACTACTTAGCTATGAACATTTTGAGAATCTTGGAAACAAATTTTAAAAAACAGAAAAGAAAGGATTCTGGAACAAGTACTTAATACTTACAATTTTAAATGACAAGTTACAAAGTGAGTATTGACAAACCGAATCTTCCTTTCTAAATGTCAGTTTTAAACATTTAAAAATATAATAGCAAAAAATTCTCACTTACAAAATTAACAAAAACATAAACAATAATCTGGAATAAATTCAAAAATAATGCCCATATTCTAAATGGAGAAACTTCAGGACTGTACTGAGGGTTAAAGTAAGAGATATGAATGTAGAGACATAAACATATTGCATGGAGAAAAGCAGTTTTGTAAAGATGTAAGTTCTCCTAAGAATAATTCAAAACTTACTAAAAAATCCCGTGAAAATTCCAATCTGATTTTTTATAACTTGAACAAAATATTTTGGAATTCTTCAGGAATAATAAAGTCATAATACTTGACAAGAAAATTTGGGATGGAAGAAAAGAATCAAAAAAAATCAGACTGCCAGTTATTAAATAAATTTTTACAACATGTAAGATATGGTGCTGGAGTAAGGAAAGGAGATGGACAGAAGGGAACCATGAGCTCAAAATAGACTCTAGTGTATGTAAGTATTTTGTACAGGTGGGATTTCAAATCAAAGAGAAAATTATGAATTCGATAATTGTCCTGGGACAGAGAATCACCTGGAAAGAATAAATTCTACTCCTGTCATAATGACCACAAGATAAATTGCAGATAGCGATGTAAATATTAAAAAGTACTAGTAACAGCAAATACAACTCTTTGCTCTTATTAACTCAACTTCTCCTCACTATAACATGTACTATTATAATCTCCATCTTAGAGATTAACAAAAAACTACAGAAGAGATTTATTCCATTATAAGAGAGTATTTCTAAGAATAATGTCAAAGATAATACCCATAAGGAAGACATTTACTATCCTAAGAATAGTTTGAGTCACAACAAAAATCAAAAAACTTCCTGAACAAAATGAAAGGAAAGAAATGACAAGAAAAAGCTCTGTGATACATGTTGATGAATTCACGAAGTTAATTTTCATAACATACAAAAAGCTGTCACAAAGCAACAAGAAGCTCCCTCACTTAAATGTGGGAAAGGATAAAAAAGAATCATTCATTTTAAAAAAGTCAAATGGCTAATGAGTGAAAAATGCTCAAAACTTCACTGGTCATCAAATGCAAACAAAAACAATGAAAAAGCACTTTTGCTTATCATATTGGCAAATATTTTTAAGATATTCTAGCTAGTGTCCATCTGTGGGAGAACAAATCATGAGCGACTTTTTCAGAGGATGACATATCAATGGATTTGTAAGCTCTGAAAAACGTACATACACACTGACTCAACTCCACTTCTAGGAATCGTTTCCTTTAGGAAAAAAAAAATCAGTCCAAAAAGATGTACCCATCAGGGCATTTACACAGCACTGTTTAGAAAGGTGGGAAGAAAAACTGAAGTGAAATCATATCCAGCGATAGAGAATTGGTTACATAAGTAATTGTGCATTTTTTCTTTCCCCAATGGAGAAGGAATTTCTAGTCACTTGAAAGGAGTCTGTGATGAATGTAAATGTCACATCCAGGGACTAAATTTCCAGAAGCCTTAACTAAAGGAATACACATACAAGATCACAGGAAGTTCTGTACAAGAATGATGCAACTCAAACATTCTTTCTGACAGTGGAAAATGGAGAAAACTTAACTGTCCACCATCAAGACAATGATGCGGTAAATCAAGGCGAGCTGCGGGCGCTGAGGGAGCCGGCGTTTCGCCGTGGTCCAGGGCCTTGTCCACAGCACTATCCCACCAAATGTGTCCGTGGACAAGAGACGACACCCACACATCAGGAGACCCCTCCAATCTATCTGAAAGGGCCGGGTGAGTCTGGAGTGGGAGGATGTCCATGATATACCCCTGAGTGAATAAAGCGAGCTGCAGAAAAACATATAGTATGGTCTCATTTTTAAATAAAGCATATATACACACACCTATATATTGATTTCTCATATGTGTATATATATGTATCTCATAGGCATAAAGGTCATGAAATATATATACCAAAATTTCAACAGCTTTTACTCTCAGGAAATAATGGGAAGGGAGTTAGGGGCCTTCCTGTACCACCACAGTTCTCTTTTCAGTATTTCAGTTAAGTATACTTGGAATTTAAAAGTTTATTTAAGTCCGAAGTAAAATGGACCATGCCTCCATAAGACAGAATGCTACACTGGTCTTTAAAAATCATGCCAGGGGAGATAGAATATTGTAGAAAAACATGTAATAAGCCGAATGGAAAATGGAGGTCTCCGAACAGTAAACAGGGACGGAGTGCTCACTGGTTTTTATGACAGAGATGCTACACAGTGACGAAAAGAACAGAAAATAAATGTTAAATTGTTAATTATTATCTCTGAGTAGCGGGACCAGGATAGAATCTTTTGCCCCTTTTTTCAGACATATTATATTAAATGCACATTATTTTTCATCTGAAAAAAGCATTTTTAGACGTGTAGTACCACGCATTGGGGAATAATACATGAATACTTACAGAAACAAATAACTAGGAGACACCGCAGCAGCGCCACACAATGTAAAACGGGCAATCCTGATTGACACCGCTCAGTTACATAAGGATCCAGAAAGTGAGAGCACCTGCTGTAACAGGGCGTGGTCCCCTTCTATTTGTCAGTTGTGTCTTCAGGGCTGAGGCAGTTCTGAGCACGGTCAGTGTCAGTTCCGGTGTCTGGATGGATGCTACTGGAGGTGAGGGCACCTGCAAGCAGAAAGGAAGAACAGAAACCATCCTCTGCCTTTTCTGTCTTGTTTCTTTGTTACTTTAAAAGAGAGGCATAAATAAGATAAACTGTGTATCTCCCCTAGTGAAATTTCAGTAATGAAACCGTTTTTAAAGGCTTCAGAGCTTATATTATGTCTATAACTGTCTTTACAACAAAGCATAATATTCATTAAATGTTAATTGACTCAGTTAATTAACTCCCTGTTGAAACATTCAAGTAAAGAACATGAAAGGCCTTACGTAAAAGAACCACACCTGCAGTGACTAGCTCAGCTGTCTTGACGGCAAAGCAGTCAGCCCCCACCATCCCGTGGCCCTGAGCTCCTGATGCTGCTAAGAGAGCACGCTGCCGCCTCAGATGGAGAGATACTGTGAAAGCATTTTTTGAACTCTACAGTACTGACAAAACATAACTGACAAATCCCAGGCTCCTTTGAAGCTGTCATTTTCGGTTTCTGGCCATCCCCAGTCAATGAGCAGAACCACCCCATTCCCGAGTCATGGGACTCACGTGGGAAGAAATTTTGTAGAAATTTCAAGGTACAGAATGTAACCAACTATATGTAGAACTCTGACAAAAGAAAAGATGAAATAATCTGATGTTGAAGACACTCAAATTATTCTCCTAAGCCTTAGTAGCTGGAAAGGCTGGGCTTCTCCTCAGCCACTTATTTATTTCACAGCCAGTGAGCATCTCCCACACACCCTGTTTCCCTGTGTCTGCTGGGAGCCTCAGGCACACTGTTGCTGTCGATCTTATAAGTCACAGGGCAGACGCGTGTCTCTCATGCCTGCCACCCTCACACAGGCTCGCCTCCTAGCCTCACTGTCTGAACTTGGCCCCAATTTCTCACCTGTTTATTTGGTATCTGTTCTTCTGTAAGCTGCCTGAAATGCTTTTTGGAACAAGTCAGAAGAATGAGTGGGTAGAGAAATGGACAGTTGGACAGGTGAGAGTTGGGCAGACAGACAGAGAGACTCCAACAAAAGGGGAACAAAGAAAATTTCCTATGCAGAAAACTCTTCTAGTCAGGGAAGAAAACCGCCACGGAGACGTGTGAAGAGGCAGGTGGCTTAGGGCTGTTTCCTGGATTCCATGAAAAGTCCCACCAAGGGAGAGGGTTGAACTATAAATAATAAAAGAAAAAAGCATGCATGCTTGAAAAATATATCTACAATATGTACTTTCTAAAGAATAGATTCAAATCAGCAGGGCCCAATTACACAATCCTTGGGTATTTACAGAAATGAGAATCCCATCTCCAAACCACAAGGCATCCCTTCGGAGCACTGAGAGTCTACACGGGGCAGTTATAAAGCCTTCACCACAAAAGCTATGCTCTCCTGCACTTACGAGGAACGAGCAGCTGTGCTCGGGCTGCCCACGTGCATTATTTGCACCCTACAGCACCTCTACGGGGGAGGGACGCCTAGCGAGCCCCATCTCTGCAGGACAGAAAACAAGCCCGAGAGAGGCTAAGCCGACCTACCAGTTCTCCATCTCACAGGATTGGTCACTCCAGAGCAGGACTCGAACTCGGACCCAGTTTTGTAATCACGGTACTACCGTGCTTTGTGTGCTTTTTGTGTGTATAATACATTTGTTTCTGGCATGAAAGTATATTTAATAAATGATCGGTTGTCCTGTCTATCTCATTTGGTCACAATCAATCTTTATAGTGTTGAATTGTACTCTTTTTCCGTGGAGAAAGGAAAGGAACGAGCGGGTGTTAGAATGAGGTGGGGCTCCATTATTTATCTGGTACCTCATCTCATCCAAGTCCCCAACCAGGGAGAAGGAGCAAATGTTTTCTTCATCTTTTAAAGAGAGGGCTCCACTGATGGTGACTTAACTCCAAAACCAAGTCTGGGGAAAGGGCACATTCAGCAACCAGAGCTTTATCACATGTAGGAAGGCAAAAACAGCTCACGGGAGGGCTCAGGGGGTCACCCTGATTTAATTTCAATCGATAAAACAATAATGCACTCTAAAAATACTAGCATGCAATGGATTGGCTCTTTCTTGACATCTAGCAAGTTTCCACAGCCCACATGTACAATTATCGTGAACCAGTGAAAGGAAGTGTCTACAGACAAGAAAAATCAATGCCACAGGTAAACTGAAACCCAGGCTGGAGGAAAGGAAGAGAAAGGGCATAGTAAAGAAGTGGGGAAAGGCTGGGGAAAAAAAATCATCACACGGACTCTCAAGCATCATCCAACAAGCATATAATCATTCGAGAGAGAGAGTTACTGAGGTCCTATTCTGTGCAAGATTGTAGAGCGCGTGAAGCAAGAGCGCAGCGACCATGGTGGCAGCAAGTGGCGGGGCTCAAATACACTTCTGATCCCGGTACATGGCACACTTGTCCTCAGTATAAAGGCAAAAAAAAAAAAGTAAAATAACTCTGTAAACTCAAAGCATTGTTAAAAAAAAAAATGAACAAAACCTAAATACCTGGACAGACAAACCAAGCACATTGCTGGATCAGAAGACAGCGCTCTTGGAATGGCAGTGCTCCCCAGAACGATCCGTATATTCAACGTGGTCTCGATCACAATCCCTGCGGGCTCCTCTGCAGAAACTGACTAGCTGCTGCTACAATTCATATGGGAATTCGAGGGTCTCAGTAACCAAAACGTACTTGAAAAAGAAGAACAATGTGAGAGGACTTGTAATTCTCAATTTCAAATCTTACAACTGTATGTCTAGGTGAGATTAGAGGCCATTTTAAGTTATTAATGTGTTTATCCGTATTTTCTAAATTCTCTACAATGAATATAACTGTTACAATAAGAAAAATAAAAAGTAAGGTATCTTTTAAAACATGCACAGCGATTCATTCATTGGGAAAAAAATATTTTAACTATAAAGAGGTAACCAAATATCTAGTGAAAAAGGGCTACTTAAAAACAAGTGTGTATTTACATTTTTCATAAATTGAAAACTGAAAAGCACAAACACATCAAGTTTCTAGGGAGATCGATGCAACATATTAATAGTTATTTTCAAAAATTCTAATTGAACAATGAAAACTCAAGAAAGGGAAAATCGCGATTGACAGCCAACTGCAAACACATGGAGAGCAAAGGCCTAGAAATCACAGTTCCTTTAACTCTGATACTAACTCAATAGAAGAGGAAATTCCTCCCTGTGGGGACAGTGGAATCCCATGCATAAGACAGGATACACAGTACAAACTGCACTAGAATCTGGGGTGATTTTCTTAGAAGAATTCTAAAGTTACAACATTGCTGAAAAACTATAAAAACACTGAAAGACAGATTAAAACACACAGTCATATATATTATATAGAAACATATGAAGTCTGCTCCCTTGTTGCATAGAAATACAAACATATTTGTTCATTTATGGGCACTGAATATTTTATCCCAGGTAGAATATTTCAACTAAAACAAATAATCAATAATACACACCTCTTGTCAAATCTACTTGATAAGGTACTCTGCTATGTAACCATAATGTGTCTAAGATAGATCTAAAATTAGTGAAAAAGATCTTTGTATGGTTTCTTGAACTCTTCTCAAAATTCCAAGCTTAATTTTAAAATAGATCTGAGCAGTATTTCTATATTAACTTTTCCCTCGTGAAATGAACAGCACAGTCTGTTGTCAAAATTCTGTCCTTACAATGATTCACGAGCACTGTATCCTAACAAAACTGCTGGACAGCAAGGCACTATCCAGACACTGTGACCAAACAAATGAAACACAAGGAAGACAGTGACCCTATTCTGGAGGTCTTACCGTCTGTGTCAACTCTGGGGTTTTTATTTGATTGGTTTGATTGGGTAGCAAAATAAAATCAATCAAGTACTTTCTTCTTTAAGCATTCTGTAAGTCATGACTCTGTTGTTAGTGTCATGAGAAGGAAAGACTAAAGCAAGACTTCATTAGGTCAATTAGCAACAGCCATCACTGGGGAGTGAGTAATAAAGAAGTTAACTGATAGCAATGCTTCTGCCTACATGAGACCTAAAATAAACCTACACTGATCTCTTAAAGGAAAATGAGGAGATGAGGCCCCAATGAGAAAAACAAAAACTAACAAGAAATCAAAAAAGTAAAGACTTTTTCATTAACGATTCCAGGAAGGAGTGGAGCATGGTGGTGAAGAGCACAGATGCTGGGGACAAACATGAGGGTCTGAACTCCCACAGCACTGGGTAGCTTTGACACTGATAAGTCAGTGAAATTTTCTGCATCCCAGTCTCCTATCCATAGACTGGGGACAACAACAGCACCCGTCTCCTAGAACGGTCCTAATAATTAAGTTATTTTATATATAAAAGTTTAAATAAAATACCTCAGATATTAAATATTACCCCAAAAGGACAAGGAAAAAGAAAACAGAGATAAATTGGAGTTCATCAAATTTCAAAACTTTGCTTCAAAGACACCATCCAGAAAGTGAAAAAACAACACACAGCAGAAATTTTTTCAAATCATTTATCTGATAAGGAATTTGTATCTACAAAAAACAAAAACAAAAACAAAACAAAAACAAAAAGAACCTCCTACAACTCAACAATAAAAAGGCAACTCAATTAAAAAATGAATAGAGGATCTGAAAAACATTTATCAAGGAAAATATACAAATGACCAATAAGCACAACGAAACGATGTTCAATATCATTAGCTGTAAGGGAAATCAAGTCAAAACCACTAGGAGAAACTGCTTCACACTCACTACAATAGGTTATAATCAAAAAAAGAGTAACAAGCACTAATGAGGACACAGAAGATGCAGAGGTCGCAGCCGTTGCTGGTGAGGATGTAACACAGCCTGGCCACTTTGGAAAAACGCCTGGCAGGTCCTTAGAGAGTTGAACATTTGGTTTCTGAATAACCAGGCAATTTTGCTTCCTGGGCACACACGTAAGAGAACTGAAAACAAATGTTCACATAAAAACTCCTACAGGAATATTCACGGTGCCATTACTCATCACAGCCAAAAAGCAGAAACAACACAAATGCCTATCACGTGATGAATGGGTAAACAGAGGGGCCCAGCCATACAGAGGAATATTATTCAGCAATAGCAAAGCATAGAGTACTGACCCAGGCCACAACGTGGACAAATATTGGAAACGTTACTCAGTGTGAAAGCAGTCAGTCACAATAGATGCTTCCACTTACATGAAGTAACTCGATTTACATGAAATTTCCAGCAGAGGCAAACCCACAGAGAGAGAAAAGTGGCTCCCTGGGGCTGTGGGAGAATGGGGAAGATGGGGATGTCTGCTTATGCGTAAGGAGCTTCCTGTTGGGGGGACGAAAATGTTCTAAGATTGAATGGGATGCACAATTCTGGGCATAGAGTAAAAACCACTGTACATTTTAATGGGTGAATTGTTATTAAAACTGTTAAGAACGAGAGCACCTCGGGCCAGTACCTTCCCATAGTAAATGCAAATTGCTAAATTTTATTACAGGAAGAAGAAACTGCCCTCAGCATGAAAGCAGGAGTTCAGCAAATGTGAGTTAACCGAAATTGGACAAGAGCATTTCACTTGAAACAGTTGCTGAGTGTACACAAAATATTAAGACATGACAAGGAAAATCAGTTTGACATCACGAAGAAGCATTCTGCTTCAAATGCAGATCAAGGATTCGGCAAGCCCAGCTGCTAGAAATGACCAGAGAAGAAACCTGGCTCTTTAAACAAGCACCAGAGCCAACAAGGAAATAGTGGTGAGGAAAGCAGGCGGCCGAAAATCTGGAAAAGTTTGTTACAAATAATTTCTCCAATGAAAATTCAAAAATAAAATGAAAGTGATGTAATACTGTGTTGACCTCACGTGAATGGGCTTCCTCCGGTTCTCGACAGTTTTGTAACCCCGAATGAGAGACTCAGGAGAATCAGAATGGCTCCTGGGAGTCCCCAAATGACGGCCCACCAGCACGCTGACCACCATCACATCTGCCAGGGTGGAATTGCAGAGAAGAGACCAACTCCTGAAAGGCACAGGAAATATTGACAAGGGAAAAAAAGGCTGATGTCAGTCTTGGGACAGAGGCCCTGAGAGCAGAGGCCAGAAGGCTGCAGGTGAACTGGAGTGGCCCTGGGGCAGGAAGGGACCACGGGGGAGCAGATCTCAATTCTCTTCTCTCTCTCCCTCGGGTAGGAGAGATAAAGTCTGCATCCTTCTCACCTGGAACTGTGGGTTCTGGCTGGCAGAAGTCTTACCGACATGGAATGAATGACTCAAGACTGTGGAAAAAGGAAAGAAAGCGAGAGGGAGTAGGGAGCCAACTCCAAGAGCCTCTCAAATGCTCCCATATTTATTGTGTATAATCAAAGAAAATAGTCTTTAACAGTTGTGTGATAGTAAACAGGAACTTGGGGAAAGACAGGATGAGACAGAGATTGTAGAATCCACAATGAGTAAAAAGGCTTAGTTTACCTTTAGGGGAGTCATGGGGAGAGGGGAACAAGATAAATTCTTTAGATATTCATTACAAAGCAGACCACCAGTCCAGCCAGGTCCGTGTTTTGGGGATAATAGACTATCTAACAGCACGCACGCCCAGCATTTATAGCTGAGGGCCTGGGTCATTGCTGTGCAATGAACAGAGTGCTATCTAAAACCTCAAATATGCAAGCAAGGCATTGTCTCTGCTTTTTATGGCAAGGAGACAGGAGTGAGGATGCACAGGTGCTTGCTTGAAAGCAGTTACTAAGCACACTTTTTCTTCTTAAGGTTCACATGCGTCTGGAGTCTGTTAAATTTGTTAACCCAATCATGGGCTATCACATGGAACCATTATGGAGGACACCCTAGGATGACAAATCCTGGCTCTGGGTCTTTTCCTGCCAGCTTCGGCCATTCCAGCAGGGTCTAGACACATCCCTGAATAACGATCCCACAGAACCACCCAGACTCTTAACTCCTGGTGCTTGGAACTTAATTTTAGCTTTACACAACTTAACATAGAAAAGTTTCAGAAATAATAGATATTATATTCTTTTTATATCTCATCATAGAACTGATTTTTCTGATTGCTCTAAGCTGCTTCTACTTGGTAAATCACCTAATTCTGCAGGTGAATTCAGTACTTTCCATTGCGCATAACTAGACAGTCTGGGCCCTCTGACTTCTATTGGTCAAATAAATACCGATACACCTAATTGATTTCATTGTTCATCAATTTCAGCCTGGAGGTGAGGGAGTGTCACTCTGTTCCTCAGCCCACCCTCTACTCTATTCTCTTCAGCAACTCAGGCCTCCTGAATACAAAACATAGCATCTGTTTCCCTTCACCTACACTTTCCACAAACGCAACAGGAAACATCAGCCTAGAGAATGAATTCAACACAAATGTTAAAACAAAAATCTACAAACCTGAAGCAACTCCATCTCCGAATCATGATACACAATGACATGAAAGTAAGGGTGTCAGGTACAAAGCACGCGTGAGCCTGACCACCTCACTTCTATTCTTCAAAGGAAGGAAGTTTTTCATGTTTTTTATTATCATTCTTTGTCATTGTATCTGATTAAGCCAAAAAATAGTTTATGAAATAATTAAGCACTGCAATAACAGATTTTCGCTGTATCAATTACAGAAGGCATTCAGAGGGGATAGGAAAACCCACCAATGTAAAAAATGCAAAATTTCTTCCCCTGTTAAGAACACGTATACAAAATGCAACAGAGAATTCAAATTCATGTGGAGAGGAGCAAAAGCCACAGAATCAAAGTCATTACTATGAGTCAATTCAAAATTCACTGGACAAACATGCTCAATGCATTCAAAGAATTTTAAAGGCACACTGCAAACCATTCACTTAATGATCTACAGGCTAGAGGAAGAATTTCCCTCTTTAACAGACAACAGAAATCAATAGGTTGCCCCACCAAACGAGGACCAAACAGCAATCAGGTTTTTAACAGTTCTGATAAATCAGCATGTTCTAAACATCAAAATCCAGAAATTTTAAACATTCATTCACACCACAATGAAACAAGCACTTAAAAAAAAAACAAAACAATAACCCGAAGAAACTAAGCACAATTATCATGTACCTGGATCAATGGGAACTTCTTGTAACGCTGGAAGAAAGAACAGGCTATAGCCTTTTACTTAAAAAATAAAACTACATTTAAAGATAACTGCTAAAACACATTTCATCATTCATGTTGCCTTGAAAAATCTGAGGCACTCGTATCTGATCAGAAAAGCAATTCTGAGTAATAGTATGTTACAATTCAGTGCCAGTTTGCTTTAGTAGAAAAAAGAAAAGCTACTGTTTCTCATCCTGCACAAAGTGTAAAGAACCTTCCTGCCTCTATCTCCTCCTATTTTCTAAGCTCATTCTCCCCAACCCTTCTGAAACAAGTATGAGAACCTTTTATACCCACCAATATGCCAAATGACAAAAGAGTATCAATTTATTTGTATAAATATATGCCTACACCTTGAACTGGAAGAGAGAGGTATCAGAAGGCTATATGGAACTTATTTCTACCTTCCTGAAATCACACACACACACACACACACACACACACACACACACACACACGTTCACAGAGACACAGACATGTACACACTGAATTACTGGGCAATTCACAAGCTGAGGACTTCCAATTTATAGAAGATAACTTTGTAGTTAGTTTAAAATACAAAACTGTCAGCTTTTGAAAGCCTTCATCATCTGCTAAATCATCCAAATATCAACGAGACCCAATTAGCCTTCTCTGTAGAATATAATTTCCCATGATGGCAAAACAGACCCTAAGTAGTGGATCCAAGACTCGTGTTTATCACTACCTATGATCGTTTTTAAACACATAAACAGATTCAGAAAGTATGTCCCAACAACATTTATTCTTATTGAAATAGCATATGTATTCAATTGTCTATACAGAAAATAGGTCCCATGATGGTGTTTAAGAGCTATTTTGTGTATTGAAATATTTATTTTTAAGTTCAGACAAGGAGGGTCTGTATTACTCAGTTGTAGAACACCTGCTTAGCATGCACAATGTGCTGGCTTCAGTCCCCAGTACCTTCATAAAAATAAATAAAAATAAGTGCTTATTTAAAAATAAGAATAAATTTATAAAAAGAGTAAATGCAGACTAAAAACCACTGCAATCTAGGAGCCATAATTTTAATAAAAAACAAGAGTTTCTATCAAATATTCACTATATGACTATCACAGGGACAACCACAAATCGCCCCTGACAACCATCACGTGTGATTCTCAGCAACCCTACTAAGTAGACAGCGAAGAGAAACCCAGCATTGCGGATGAAGAAACGGAGCTCGGAGGAGCCGGGGACGCTGACCGTCCTGCTCCCCGTGACACCACGTCAGCCCAGGATGAGCGCTGACAGAGCTGCACTGTGGGGACACCCAGCTGTACGGAACCTTGGTGCACTGGGGAGTCCCAGAAAACACTCGAAACTGTTCAGTGAAGAACCAGCTCAAATATATTACATTGTGCCACATCCTTTAAACAGGGAACATGTCTGAGACCTCTTTGATGCCTCCGTGTCCTTTCTGCCATTATCAATTATTTGCCCTCTCAGCATGCCCAGTCATGAATTGGACCCCATATGAAGTGCACTCAGATGGCAGAGCTTTTAAAGCTGTTTTATGAAGTTTGTAAGACTCTGTCTATGCCTCACACAGGCGGTCATCCATCACTTCTCACCGGTGTGGATGTACCACATGAAATCACACCTTTCTGCTTTTTAAAATCCCTCCATGTAATCCAGACTTTTCAACAGCAAAGAAGCAGCTCAACCAGAAACAGTGGATAGCTTTTCACCAAATGGACTCGAACAGCCCATCGGACTACCTGGAAGCCCTTTTTTTCTATTAAACCCACTTCCAAGGACTTCATCATTTTCTGATTGGTGGACTTGGCCTCTGACTGGCCTACTCTGAGAGCTCCCAGCCTCACATCCGGGGGTGGGAGAGGACCCTGCTGTTCGGGGAAATCAGTGTGGAAGGCGGAAATCTTCCACCCAGGTCCACACGGGTAGAAGTGCCACAACATGCTCAGAAAATATACCGTCAGCAACCCTGGGCTCCCATGGACTGATGTCACATTAACCAAACTCATGAGAGACCGATGCAAAGAAACCAGAAATTGAATTTATTAATGTAACAGGAGATGTGAAACTACGAACCAGACTGAAATATCAGAGTTCAACTATGAGTACAGATTCTCCTCAGCGGCCCAATCACGGGCAGGCAGTCACATGGCAACCATGGACAGAAGCAGAGCAGGAAGGGTTTCTAGATTAACTCAATGGACTAAATTTCTGTTATACGAACAGATCTGCTGCCCAGAAGACATTTAACGCCAATCACGGTGCACTGTCCTTTGACAGTGGCTGAGACACGACTGTGAGCACCTGTGTAACTCTCCTTTCCCTGTCCTTTCTGGGCTAAGTGATGCACAGAGGTACAGAGATCCAGGGATGCAGATACCTCTAAACACCCAAAGCCCATCCCTGGGAGCCTGGAAACCAGACAGCCAGGGTTTAAATACCAGCTCTGCCACTTACTAGCTCTGTGACCTTGGCCAACTTAATTACTCTCTCCGTGCCTCAATTTCCACATTGTAAACCTGGGATAACAATCAAATCTCCCTTACTCACTTGTTGTGAAGATTGAAGGATTCATTTCTGTAAAACGCTCAGAAAAGAATGTAGCACATTTTTGGTGCTCAACAAATGTGAATTTAATAAGAAAGTGATTTACAAGTCTCCCTACTAATCATCTTCTGTGTTTCATGGCTAGTCTGAGTCCCAAATGAAATCCTTACTTCCCCTCTTATAAACTCTTGGAGAGCACCCTTCTCTTGCATCTCACCACCTGTTTAAACTGAGAGAAGGGATGCCTCCTCCACACTCCTCTGGTCCATGGAGAGTGCTTCCCCCTTCACACCCCTGACCCCTGGCCAACGGCTAGCACTCTTCACAATAACAGATTGAGGTGTGAGTCCGGAGAGACAAGCAGGGCATATGAAACCTTTCCTTTCCCTCCAGTGTTGGCCACCCTTGGGAAGCACCCGGGATGCTCAGCTCCATGGCAGGGCAGCCCTGTGCAGGATGGGGCAGATCATCTTAAGGGAAGGCTCGCTGTGGCCCAGAGTTACCTGGGACTGCGTGAGTCTCTAATTCTGGGACACAGTATCATGACACGCATTTTCCCACAGCCCTGAATTTCATGGAGAACGTGGCTTCATCAGTAATAAAGGAGACATTTATCGCCTGTCTGTTCTTCTGTGTCATCTCTCAGTTGGCTGCTGGAGAAAACATGTGTATAAGTATTGGGTCCACTTAAGCCCCAATATATATGAAGTACCAAAAAATTCTGTGGCTTAACATTGGTTCAGGGCGACTGTGTAACTTTCCTGACTTTGCTGATGCTAAATTATGGGTATAGGAACTATGGAACCTCCTCAAATATCTTTCATCATAAAACCAGCTTTTCTTATTTTCCTGTTTCGTAGTAATTGCCAAAGACTCTAAAATGATGGCTTCATACAAAACAGGAGCTAAACTTTATGAGCCCTTTGACATTCCCACTGTGCTAAACAATTTACATAATTTCTAATTCTCACAATTCTGCAAAGCATATACGAGCATCCCCATCTCACAGACGAGGGAGAAACTCAGAACAAACTGACTCAGGCTCACGTGGCTCAGTGGCAGCGCGTGCACGCAAACCCAAGTCAAATCACTACACCCCTTCTTCTATGTACAAAATCACCTCCCACCAAATGACACACAGCGGCTGGGTCAATACTCAGGGAACTCAGTACACTTTTCAGCTTTAAGGTGCTCAAGAGGCCGCTTCTAGCTGCTTTATAAAATCCCGGCTCACTGGTTGCTAACACTGGAATAAAAGACCGATTTTGCCATTGTTTGCACAGCAAGTCTGAAATGTTCACAGCGAGATGACAGAATAAAACAAAGACATAAGCAGAATAATTTTTCCAGGTAGACAGACATAATGGACATTGTGCTATTCTGAAGCACTAAGCAAAGGAATCAAAGCAAAAAAAATATTTGTTAAGCCTTCTTTTACAAACAGGAAAATTAAGACTGTATGAAGGTGCAACAGCGCCTCCAATGGATAAAAAGACCTTCCAGGTTGCCGGGAAAGATGCAACACAAAAATTGCCTGTTGAATCAGAAACAAGAATCAGATAACTAAAAGCTTATGTAGCACATACTGCAGTTTGCTTCGGGGAAGGGAGGGGTATTCAGTATTTAATCTGACATTGCTAATACTCTTGAATATAAACAAAAGACACAGGCTCATGGAAACTCATCTTAGAAGAGGAAAGAATCCAGTCCAGCCACTTCATTTTACAGGAGGGGAGACTGAGATCTGGGATCTGTCCTTCCGGCAATCAGCAGCAAAGTTCTCTCTCCTAGGCCTCATGTCATGCACTGTAGCAAAAACCAACAGATCTGTACTAGACCTCTATTCATAAAAGTCACGTCTGTATTTTTCCAACAGTAGGTAATCTAAGTATCTTGCAAAATACTTCTCAAAGAGCCAGGAAATCATACAAGTGTATTGAAATACAAAAACTTTTATTTGCACATTAAAACAGCATGAGCTTTATTCTATTAAAAAAAGTGACATGTCAAATCAATGTTTTGATATTTTAAAACCTATTAAGCATGCAGAAAAATAAATCAAAATTTCTTTAATCACAAAAGAAAGAAGCTTATTCCCTTAAAATGATCAATGTGGATTTTTCTAAACTTAATAGTTCTGGTCAGATTTCTACGAATTTAAATGTCTGAGTGGATGGTTACACGGCAACATGAATTTTGAGTTATAACAACACACATTCTGTGTAAATAATCTTCAAGGCCGTCTGCTTAAGGTGATTTAACTAGTCCCTGTCTCACTAGAATGATACAGATTTCATTAAACCTTCATACTGCACACACACACAAAACCCTGAATCCTTGTTACTTTAAGCCATATTCATATATTCATATATATGCATATTGAATATGCATCAGAAACAAGCCACCCTCTTTAGTATTCAGAGTTGATCCTTCTAAACTATCTGTCCTTGTGACAGCATATTTTTACTAAGCAGCTCTTGGGTGCTTCGTATACAAGGCGTCTACATCTCACAGTCAAACAAGGTAAACGGCATCACTCAAATTTCACAAATGAGGAAATGTAGTTAAGCCATGAAAACAACTTACATATTCATCATCAGGAAAGAAAAGAGTAAAGATTTTACTTACAATATTCACTGACAAAACTTTCCTCCATACTAAGACTACATAGAACCAATTCAGTCTTTGTAAATTTTTCTCTCAATAAGCACCACTAGAGAAAAACAAGCAACATCATTAGCAATGGTTGGACTTTCAAAGCCCACTCCTATTTTGCACTATAATCATTTGTAATGTTTTGTTTTTAGTGTTTACAGAGCACTAAAATAAAAAAATATAAACTTTTTAAGTCATTGGCTGAGAATGCAACATTTGTGAAAATGTACAATTTCAATTTATGCCACTCTGTCTCACATTCTCACTGGTGTGTCTCCTTTGAAGGCTTCATCATACTGAGACCGCTGAAATCGTTCATTTATGGACTCACAGGAGTTCGGGAAACCACTCAACACGGGGCTGATCAGAGGAGCCATTGAGAAAGCATCCTGTGCAGCCTGGGTTCCAGCCCTGAGTCTGCCAGCGCCAGCTGTGTGAGATTTTGGACAAGCTGCCCCATCTCTCAATCCCTCAGCTGCAAAAAAGGAGACACTGATACCTACCCTTAAACACCTGCTATGAGGTAAAACATGAGGAAAGCATTTTAGCCTTAGGGAGGTGTCCACTCAGAGCAAGCTTGGTCATTATGATGATGAGGATTACTTTTAATAAGTTAAGGCAGACAAAAAATTAGAAATCACCATAAAGGAGAAACATTTTATGTCAATGAGCATTTCCTTTTGAATGGATTGCAGAAAGTTTTATAGAATTTTTTCATAAACCAAATTTTGTCCACTAATTATAGATTTACAGGTTCATGGACATGTCTCCAGAAAAAGAATTAGAGGCCTCTAAACTCTGAATACTAAGAAAGAAAAGTTTAAAAAAAATCACGGGGGAGATTATACCTCACTTGAGAGAGTATGTGCTCAGCATGCATGAGACCCTCAGTTCAGACACCAGTAACTCCATTTAAAGACTTTTTTTTTCAAGAAATGGAGAATTAAATAAAAAAGATGGAGGAATACAGAAGTTTTTTAGAGACTCAACTCAGATTAAAGATGGGGGAAAAATATCCATTTCTCATAGGAAATCTTGAGAACTATGTAAACCGGATCTGAGTTGTCTAATCTTTTAACATTATTCATGAATTCCTATTACCAAGTCTTAAAACTGCCTGATAACCCACAGTGGTGATACTGATCATAACAGCTGCCAACACGGATCGAGCTCCGGCTAGGACTGCTCTGTTCGGCCATCTCGGCCCCTGAGGCCTCACCAGGCTGAGAGCACTAAATTTTGTCATTCATGAGCATCTCGTGTAAGTCCTCCCTTTGTGCTCCTCACTCTCCCCTCACCAGCCCCTCTGAGGGAAGCACTGTTATCATCTTCCCCACCCGCAGATAAGGCCACTGAGGCACAGAGACTAAACCTGCTCCAGGTCACATCGGCATTAAAGGACGTCTATATTTCTGCTGTTTTACTATTGACAAAGGAATCTGAGATATCAATTCAAGGGAGACTGTTAAATAATCAAATCTGCCAGGTCTTCACCTCAAAGAGCAGATAGTATAGATTCCTGATGTAGGATGAGGCTGCCGCCACAAACTGACTCAGTTTGAAATTAATATCCAAGATGAAGCAGCGGATACACGTAAATATTCACGATTGTCAACTCCGCTCACGGGTCTGGGCCCTTCACTGCCTGAACGGGGGTGAAATCCCCACCCCTGTCAGGGATGGAAGCGCGGCTCTTCCCAGTGTCACCCAGGCTTCACGGGCTGTTTCCCCCCACAGGCTGTCCTCAACGATTAAAAATCTCGCAAGATTTTTACACCATGCAAAACTGAAAGACATTTCTGCAGATGGAGCACTTTCTCAGGCTTAAAAATTTTTTGCTTACACTCCGCAAGGGGGAAAATAACACATGACTCTGCAAAGTCTATGAGCCTCACCACTCACAGGAGTAGAATGGACTCAGCACAAGATGACTCTTCACGGATGAGAACAAAATAAATCCACCCCCAACCACAGGCACTCCCAGAGACAGCCCTCAGCAGTCTTCTGCACACTCACGGTTGTGCAGCCCTCACCACCATCTATTTCCAGAACACTTCATCACCCCAGAAGAACACCCCTGCCACTAGCAGTCAATCCCCAACCCCCCTCCACCCAGCCCCTTGCAACCATCACCTGCTCCCTGCCTCTGCATGTGCCTATTCTGAGCATTTCAGATCACTGAAGTCAACAATATGTGGCCGTTTGTGTCTGCTTCCTTTCAATTAACGTGCTGTTATGAAGGCTCGTCCATGTTGAAGTGGTATCAGCATCTCTTTTTTTTTTTTTGAAAGTGTTAAAGTTTATTAGAAGTTGGTAAGTACTATGAAAAACAGTAGAGAGGAGCATAAGTGATTGGGTTTCAAAGGGAAAAGGGCGGGTTGATCAGTCAGGGTGGGCTTCCCAGAGCAGGTGGCCTTTTCCATATTCCCCTTTATTTATTTTTTCTTTTTTATTCACTCTTACATCTGAATAATGTTCCACTACATGGAGATACTACATTCTGTTCATCCATTCAGCAGCTATGTACGGACGAGGTCCAGAAGAATGAGTGTAAGAGGTGACTAGGCAGGGATGGCATTTAAGCAAAGGGCAAGATGTGCTTTGAAAAAAAAAAAGCCAACAAACAGAGGCACAAGGAAATTCAGCGTGTTTCTGAGAAAGTGCATGCTTGCTTCAGCATGACTGCCGTGCAGGGCTGGGGGGGGTGGGGAGTGACAGGAGTCACAATGAGGGAGTCACCTGAGAATATTCCCCATGCAAGCAGCTCAGCCATTTCTCCTCCTTCATCCTGTATTTTAGAGCCATTTTTGATAGGTTTTCTATTTCAAGTAACAGTACTTTGTTACACATCTGATCATCTGCATCAGATCACCTTACCTCCAAGGCACAGAAAGTCATTCACTGACTGGAGCAGCTCCAAGACATAACGGTGATGGACCAGGGAGTCCTGCAGCATCCCGGCCTGCAGGCACAAACCCCCACATGTTCCATGGTGATGTCCGGAAAGTAAAATGCATGGAAATATCTCACTGTTTGTGCACGATATCTGCCCCCAAATTGCCCCAAAATCATGCTGGCAAAGCACTACTGAGCCCTCTCACTACAAAAAAAAAAAAAAAAAAAAAAAAAAAAAGATAGAGAGAGAGAGAACAGAAAAGAAAAGAATAAAGCTAAGTAGGCAAATTTAGGGTCTTCCATTGAAAACCAGCAAGCATCACTGCCAGTATCTCAGCTGGAATGGTCCTGTCTTCAAAAACCACTGCGCAGTTACATTGCAAACGTGCTAGACATACATGTATTCCACGTAGATGATATTACAGTAGGATTTTTCTTTTCGAAATTTCCAGTTGCAACATTAACACAAGAGAGTTTATGTTTCAGCTATAAAAAAATCAATTATCTTCCACTTTCTTAATTTTGAACCTATTATTATTTTATAAAGGGTGCTATGCTGCAAATTATAAACCAACTGTTTGGCTTCTGCCAACAAGAACTTTATGACTTCACTATTTCAGAGCAAGATTTAATGATGCTTTGAGAAGTGGGGCCTGGGGCGCTCACTAACAGCTCTTTAAATACTGACAAGGATGTGCTATTTAAGTAATGCAAAGGCTCTAACTCTACATTAACTCAGAATCCAAAGAAACTACACCAAAGCCTTACTTTATCATTTTTAAATTTTGCTATTGTTTTGAATATTAAATTTCTTAAAAGATAAGATTTTTTTTTGAGAAAGACAGCAGCTGTATTAAATTTCCTCTCACCAAGAAAGCAATCTTTATCAAGAATAAATACCCCTATGGAAATCCAAAAGACGGGACGTTTCTAGCTAAGTGAACATGCAGATCTCAACACAAGCCTAAATCCTATCAGATCTCACTCGAACGAGCTCAACAAAGTCCTGGACTACCCTGAAACTTAGCTCTTCTGTTCCAAATGTTGGCTGAGCTAAGATCATCACACAAGGCAGGGAAGAAGAGAAAAGTCCACCTGGCTGCATCCGTTTTCTTCCAGCCACAAGGTGCCGCTAGGGGGTCCCCGTTAATAAGCCCTCCCCATGAGGAAATCCGGCATCCACACTGCCCCTGCCGTCCCCAAGCAGCCCCGACGCCCCTCTCCCACTGGTGGCCCCCCAGCCTGTCAATGGTCTTCTAATGACCCTCCCAGTTGGTGGCACTCTCCCCCTCTTCCCCGCTTCACACACACACACACACACACACACACACACACAGCCAGGACAGCCTTCCCAAAGCACAAATTTGATTACGTCACCCCCACTTCAAACCCTTCAGAGGCTCCCTGGTAGAGTTCTAGCCCCACCCCCGACCCTGCTCGCCCAGCCTCACCTCAGTACCCAGGTCCCCAAAGACCTCAGGTGCCCCCTGACCTGCTGCTACTTCCCACTTGCCTCCAGGCTCATTTTGACGGTTTGTCAAGGAAGCCTTCCTTCCCTCGAACCTCTGCACTTTGGGTTAGGTGCCCCTGCTGTGTTCCTAGAACATTCTACGCTAAGACAACTTCTGACACTGCTAAGCTCTCAAGAAGCAATACATTTTGCTTACTACTGTGAGTCCACCCTCTCTCCCCTGGACACTCAGAATTGCATGTGTTATGAATAAATGAATGAAGGGGTGGGTCTCAAAGGGACGGGCAGAGCTGCTCTCGCCCACCCCGACCCCTTCTTTCTGTAGAACATCAGAAGCAAAACCAGGAGTACCTCTCCTGAGGGTCACTTTCTGCTGACACCCTTCACTGCCACTTCTGTGTCAGTTCTAGTAAAAAACCAAGCTCCTCCAAAGCCCTCCATCCCTAGGCCCACTGCAGGGTCCTTCCAAGCAGGGGCACCCTCCACCCTGGACCACACAGTGCACTCTCCCCGAGTCCCCACCCCACAAGCCTCCAGGCCTCTACCCGGGCTGCTCCTGCCACCTGAGTCACCCTCTTGATTCCTTCTCCTGGCTGACTCTTACTCTGCCCTCATAACTGAATGTAGAGCCCATTTCTTAAAGGAAGCCCTCTCTGATGATGTCCTTTAGCTCTTGGCTGGGCTCCCTCTACAGCAGGACTGCTTGGCGACCAACTGGTGTTTGTCCACCTGCTCCTCGGAGACCATGACCTCTTGGAGGCCACGTGAGAAAAAGGAGTGAGACAACAAGAGGGGTGGGAAGAGCAAAAAGCAAAATCACAGCCCAAGTCCCAGATTCAAGGATTCTGTCTCAGAAGAAAAGAATAAAATGTTTCATACGTATGTCATTTGGCTATGAGTTTTGTGGCTCATGGAAAGCAAGAGGTTGGTGTTCTAGTCTAAAATCCAAGTTACATGCAAAGAAATGTACATATTCATATCCAAAGGAAACCAGAGCTGCTCAACAACAGTTTGCAGTTAAAATCAAAGGAACTTTGATAAAGGCAATCTCTCTCTCTCTCTCTTTTTTTTTTTTTTTTGTATCATATAGTTGTAGAAGTATTTGTGTAACTAAGTGATGGCTACAGCCTATGATTCTGCACTGGAGTGTTTGGGGCTGAGGAAGCCCAGATTACATGCACTGTGTAAATACAATCACACCAACACACTGACAGGCGCCCTAGTGGCTGAGCTGAAGTTCCAAAGCAGACAACCTTACGTTGCAAGACATCTCTCATTAGAAAGTAAGGAATGCAATATTCTGTATTCAATTACATACGTTATATGGGCCATTAAGAGATAGTGCATCTTGTCTAATGAAACCCCAAAATAAATTGTTAACGTCGATTTTCTCCATCTGACCCTTCTTTGCTAACGTTGGATATCAAACCCTCACTCCATACGGAAAGCTCAGATCTACGCTGCAGCAGGTTACATCCCGTGGAAGAAAGCCTATCAAGGGAGAACTGGAGAGTTTCCCTTCAGAAGCTGCTAAGTCTGGTTTTGCACCTGTACGTCATTTGCAACCACGTCAGCGTCAAAGGAGTAAGACCTTACCTCTGTGGGGCGAAAAGCACTGCGGTGCTTCTGAACCATCAAAGAACACTGAGCTTTGTGAAACAGTCCTGAGGCACTTAAATCGTACTTTTTGAGAAAGGCTCCAAAACTGACCCAATTCACCAATCCAGGTACAACAGGGAGGTACCGGAATTAGTAGATAGAACATGCCCTTGAAGTCTGACAAGGCCCTGCTTGAATCCTGCTACAGCATTGACTAGCCGCTAAACGGACCAATCCCTTAACCCCTCTGAGAAGGCTTCCCAATCTGCAAAAGGGGGCTGCCACCGCCCACCTGGGAGACATGGATGTGAATGCAACACGCAAGTAGTGCGGCCGACTGGTACCTGACACGAGGCCTGGCTAGTTTCCCTCCGCTGCCCTTCTCCCCCTTTAAACTTGCATTGTTCCCCCTGGTAAGGGTCAAGCCCCCGGACCAGACTGCCCGATTCTTCTGTGTATCCCCAGATACATGCCTTAACTTGAGGAGGCCAGAAAAAGAACTATCTCCTCCAACGTCACTATCAATGTTCTTAAGAGTCTGGGTTTTTTTAACTCTATTTTGCAGGGAGACTATTCCAGAACTGTCCAACCACCATTCTCCACTTTGGCTCCTCTCCCAGCGCCCGTCCCTTCTCACCTCAAATCTTCTGACTGCTGGCCTTTTGTTCGTGGGAAAGAGAGTCCGCTAGGGTGGAGAATCCCTAGGCCTCTGTCCCTCCCTCACAGGTGAGTGTGACTACCTTCTCCGCACTCCCCACTCCGACTCCAGCTTCCGAGGAGGTTCCCCTCCCGGACCATGCAGCCTCTGCATCATCCCAAGACGCGCACGCGTGGCCACAACCCTCCCTTCAGATTTCTTCCTGGGTGGCCCTGCCCACCCCCAGGACCCTTAAGGATAAATGCCATTGCTCTGAAAATCCCAAACGCCACTGACTGACACACCAAAGCTGCATGGTCTGGGCTTTCCTCCAACCCAGGCACAGCCCTGCCCCGCCTCAGCCTCAGTCTGCACCTCTCGAGATGAGCTCATCCACCTGCACGGCTGTGAACACCAGCTAAGAATGACGACTCCCAACGTGTATCTGTGGTCCGGCTCCTTCACCTGAGCCCCAGGGCCATAGACCAGAGTGCCTCTTTGAAGTCCTAACTTGGATGACAAATGGAATCTTAAAAATGCCTCATGTCCACCATTTACTCTAGAGTTCGATTCCTGGCAGGTACCTCCCAGGCTCCCGATTTTAGTAACAGACCCAGAACCCACCTAGGTGTTTGAGGTCACATTCAATTTCCCCTGTTCCTCCCCCCGGCCCTGCCCTGGAATCAGTCCTGTCATTTCTATCGCTAAGCCAGTCTCAAGTCTGGTTCTGCAAGGACCACGGATGGAACCCCACAAGCTCATAGCAAGGTACAGTGCGTCACAGTCCTCCGAAGAGAGCTCCCTGGAGGGGGAGGCATCTCCTGCCGCTGGTCACCTCAGAAGGCACTGGATTCTCACAAAGGAGGCCCAGGAGAAGGGACTCAAGGTTCTCCTGTGGTCTGAACTTTGAAGGGCCCGAGGTTTGGGGCAGTTCCGAGTTAGCAGACACACCTGCCAGTGAGCAGATGAGGATGGGGGAACCCAGGCAAGGCTGTTCTCACTCCGACCCCTGGGCTATCGGGAGCCACGGGAAAGGCCTGTGTCCAAGGCACAGCCCAGCCTTCACAGATCCCAGCCTGCATTTGCCAACCCAGATAGCCTAGACACCTACTTGCTACTCTTACTTCTGTTCTGTTCCCCCCCAGAATGTGATGGACTCTTTCAGAAAGTCTGGCCTGTCTCAAGCGAGACCAAGTCAGTGAAGGATGAAGTGTCCACAATTGGACCAGGGCATGAAAGGAGAAACAAGGTCTCATGGCCAGCATGACGGTGGTGGCCAAACCCTTTCCCCGGGTGAGATGAACCAGGGTGTGGGTGAGAATGCAAGGTCACTTCACGGCTGACTGGGGTGTTGGAGACTCACTACCGCAAACTAACGACACGGCCGTCAGTGGTGGACGTCAGCTGCAACAGACACGGAGTCAGCTATTTACTGCCAACATGGGTTAATAGTAAAGGCTGGTACAGGGAGGCCTGCATGGCTGCTGAGGCAAACCACAGACCCGGCTCTGAATGCCCACTGGCTGGAGCAGAGAGGAAGCTACGGTCCCCTTTAGCGGTCCCTGTGTCCACCAGATCCAAGTGAGCCAGCTACTTAGGAGAAGGCCATGTTGTTCTGATACTCAGAAAAACCAGCCTCGTAAAGGGAAAATAAGAGTGGCATGGAGTTTAGACCCACTCCTGCCTCTCTATGAAGGCAAAGTAAAGTAAATGGCACGGGGAAGGTGAATGCAAAAACAAAAAACAAAAAAACATAAAACCGGTGACTGCTTCCTCCAACAGCATCCCCTGCAGCTGCTCATCTCCGAGCCTGCCACTTTCTCACCAGTGACCACCGGCCTGGAAGCTCCGTCACGCACGTCACACAGCAACAGCCCGGAACCGCGTGCCAAGCACGTTTGTGTGAAAGCCAGAATCAAGGAAGATGCTGTAGATTTTGACTTTTCAAGTTTAAATACTCCATGAAAAAAATCCCTCAGCAGCCACCTAAATCAATTCGCATCTCACTTCTTCAAAACAATCAAACAAATTTAATAAGGGCGCATTTGTCACCAAACATAAGGAGGACCAAACTGGTTCCTCAAAGCAAGGATTTTAACAGGTATCAAACACCAGTGGGTGATGTGCTAACAAAAACAAAAATTCCAAAAAACTAGAAAATAAAAAGATGACTAGGATAATATATGGATCAAGGCAACTGTTAAGGTTTTTGCTTTTTAAAGCGATGGGGACAGCACGGAGGACAATCTGGCTATTTCCAATGCAGGGTGTGCACAGTCCACTTTTCAGACGCAACAACATGCTCACAGGGCGGTACAAGATAGAAAGGGAAATAGAAAAAGGAAAAGAGGAACAGCGAAAATTAGAAACACATGAGAACAAAAATAACTGACAGCAATTACAAGAATTTAGGTGAGTTTGGTGAGGACAGGGACGAGGGGACGGTGAGACCCACCCTCACCTATTGTTCCAGGGAAGGCAGGGGCCTGAGGCGAGCGGCGCTGCCGGGGGACCCCAACGTGGTCAGCGCCCCAAACCTAAACTTCACCTAGATGCGTGTAGACAGCTTTTGAGCTACAAAATGTGGTCGCATTTCAAGCTGGACAATTTTACTCACTCCCACCAAGAGTAACAGGAGAGAATTAGGCTCTGTTCCTGCACCAAAGCATTGTTTAAAAAAGTAATGACTGTGGAATAGTAAAAGCAACAATGGAGTAAAAGTGACTGGAGGAGAGCGTACTTGACCCGAGCTCACTGGCCGCGTTATCTCACTGACGTTCAGATGCTGGCTGAGCCCTTATGATACCAAAACAGACAGACCCACCAGGAGGGAGGTTTAATGCGCTGCTGTATTTTGATGCCGAGAGCCATGCCTGGTACACGAGGTTCTGGGTAAACAATGGTGACAGTGTCAACCACTATGGGCTAAGCACACAACCAGCTACTCCGCCAAATCCCAAGGACACACTTCAAAAGGCAAAAACAAGCTGGCATTCTCTGGTGGGTCTGCAGACTCAGAGCCAAGCAGTTGCTGAGCAAACATATCACCAGTGCCTCCTGTGACAAAAGAGGAGGCACTGGCCAGGGGGCTGGGGCAGGGCTCCAGGCTTCCACTGCTCACCCACCATTTTGTCCAGGGGGAGAAGGTGGTCCCTGCTTACGTTGCACCGATGCACCTACATTCACTGACGCCTGGGGACTGAGCAGGAGGTGACAGGTGACGGGAATGGAGCCAGCCTGGGAGTGGCACGGTGCTGGCATCTGTGCACTCAGCTTTGCCCAGACCACTACATCTGCCAGCTCATCTACAAGAAGCAGAAGGGGAGAAAGCCGTGTAGATCACAGGGCCCTGCGAGGACAAGTACAGGTCATGGCCACGATATGCCTCGCCCCTTCCTTAAGCCATAGAGGTATGTCCGGGGAGGAAGTGAAAATTCATCCAGAGCCCGCCAGGCACCACAAGCAGGTGGGACTCGGGTCCCCTGTGCCTGTCACTCACAGGACTGGTCTGGACTATCTTTTTATCAATTCTCTGGCATCTTCTCCTCCAACTTACCAACAACCAGAAAGTAGAATCTGATTTTAGACTCACAGAGAATCGCAGAACACCTCCTCCACTTCGGGCCCGGCAGCACGTGCCAGGTCCTCCGACCGTCACCTGTGGGACCACCATGAGCCCTCTCCAGAGTCAAGGCCCGAGGCCGTAGGCCGGGGGGACACAGATTCCCACAATCTCCCCAGCAAAGGGGGACCACCTCTCGGCAAAGGCATCTCACCCTCTTCTTCTCGAGGGATATCTCAATAGATACACAGGGAAACAGAGCAGAAGGTGGGGGGGTAGGCAGCCCAGAAGAACTCGTCTGCACTTCCAAGGCAAAGTGGGTCCGTTGACCTAATCACAGGGACAAAGTGAGGACGAATCTTTCCCTGCTGTGCCCCATACTCCGTGACACGCCTTTCCCTGCATAAGGAGCTCATTTGGAAGCCCCTGGCAGTGTTTCTGTTGTCCTAAATTGGCATGGTGGTTGTCAGGCAGGGAGAGAGGGCCTGAGCCGTGCGGGTGCTGGACCTGGGAAGCAGGAGACACTGGCTCCACCCCCAGCTCAACCAGCGCCTCATTCTGCATCTCAGGATTCAGCATGACATCTATAAGCACAGGGATGAGACTGTCCCAGGACAGGCTGTCCAACAGGAATGAAATGTGAGCCATGAAAAGAAAGTTTCCCAGTTGCCACATTTAAAGAGGTAACCCCCACCAAATAAAACCCCTAGAAACTGATTTTAAGAACATATCTTACTTATTCTACTGTATGTAAAATACTATCATTTTGACATGTAATCAATAAAGAAAGTAACAAGATAGTTTACATTCTTTTTACTAGACAAGTCTCAGCGTCTGATGTGCATTTGACCTAGAGCACATCTCAGCTCAGAGCAGCCTCCTCCCCAGCTCTCCTAGCATCAGTGGCTTTGGCTACTCTATTGGACAGCAACTCCAGGGGTCACACCAGGGTAATTGGCTGAAAAGCGGGAGTAAGTGTCCATAATAACCCTAAAAGAATCTCTCCGAAACAAAGGCGGATTCACTTTTAAACGTCTGAAAACCGGCGGGTTGCTCCTCCCTCACGCCTTGGCTACAAGACAGCCCTCCTCCTTGCTGATCCCTTTCTGGATGTAGGGAAGCAACCCTTCACATAGCCAGGGTGGCCGGGCATCCAGGTAGACTTTCCTGCTCTCTGTGTCCAGTCCCACGAAGTCCTCATTCTCAAACAGGATGTAGAGCAGGAGGATCTTGTCCCCAGACTTGTTGGATGCACCGTCCAGCCACTTGGACTTGAGCATGATGAAGAGAGACTCAGTGAAGTCCTCGATCCTCTTCTCCACCACCCGGCAGTCCTCGTAAATTGAAGGCCACGTCGGTGCGCGGCTGCTCGGCCACCTCCCCATGCAGCACAAAGACAAAGAGCCGAGAGTCATAGAGCGTGGTGCCATACAGCTCCTCTGCACGTGGAGCTTCTCGAAGGTCTTGGCCAAGAGGCAGTCGGTAATGGTGACAAGGCCCACGACCTTGTGGTGGGTCTGGAAGTCGCTCCACCCATTCTCGGGCGCATAGTGGTGACTTTAGTGGATACAGAGTGCCCACTGCGAGCCGCACGGGCTGATCTGCCTCACCAAGGAGATTCGCTTATAGATGCACAACAAATTCTGCTCTGAGATGATCCCCACGGGTTGGACCACCACGGGGAGAGTCTGGTGGTCCTCAGCACACTGCACGTAGTCAGGGATGTTCATGTTGCAGGCCCTGACGAGAGGGAAGAGGAGACCGAGGTACATACTGTGCTGCGGGCTGCGGGCCTCACTGGGTTGCGGTGACCTGGTGTGTACCAGTCAGAAGGCAGGGGAAGCCCAAGCAAAGCCGGGGGTACAGTTTGTCCTCAGCGTCTGCACATGGCTACCGCAGCTCAGATCACATTACGCAGCTTTTGGTCTAGGCCTCCGCCCTCTGCAGAAAAGGGTCATTTCTTGTTTTCTGTTTCCAAGCACCTAGCCAGGCCCTGATGCAAAGTCAGTGCTCAAAACTGCTGAATAAAGGAATGAATAAAGGAACTGCTTCCACACCCCTCAGCAGGATATAATGCAAAGAAACACAGTAGGATCAAAAGACCTGGATTTCAACTCCAATTTATTTGAACTCCTAAGCTGCAGAATACTTGATAAGAAAACTTTCTTTGGGGAGGAGGGTACAGTTCAGTGGTAGAGCACATGCTTAGCATGTATGAGGTCCTGGGTTGAATCCTCAGTACCTCATTTTAAAAAAAATGAAACAAATAAATAAACCTATTTACCCCCCTCAAAAAATATTTTTTGAATTCCAAATTCAAGAAAAAAAAAAAAAAACACCTTGCAATTGACACAACATTGTAAACATGAGTATACTTCAATTAAAAAAAAATCCTTGCCTTACAAGAATATATCTGGATTATGGAAGTTTACAAATGTAAAATGCCTAGGGTCCCACCTGCATAAGAAGAAGGAACTGTACAAATTTACTATCCCTCATTTATGAGCTATATTTCCTTTGGGGGGTTTATAACCTCTCAGAGCTAATTTTCTCAGATTAAAAAAAAGAAGGAAACATTACCGGATTCTCCATACTGCTGAAGAATCAGATAAACCTATGATAGCATCTGACCCACAGAGCTTACTCAATAAATGCTTGTTGAATGAATGAATAAACAAGCAAAGTGAATGCTGCTCCCTGCCACAGAGCATCATGATGGTACTGCCTGGAAATCCCAAGCCCACGTTTCACCCGACTCTACACTAACCATGGGTGACCTGGGCAGGCCTGTGTGCTCCTCTTAACCCCAGTTTAATCATGAATAGAAATGAGGGCAATAACACAAACCTCAAAGTGTTAGTGAGTCATTACTGAATTGTATCCCAACTTTGCAAGATGGAACCTTTAAAGAAACTTGGGCAAAAAGTCCGTAGGCCCTCTCCATATTATCTCTTACAACTACATGGGAATCTACATTATATCTCAAAATAAAAAGTCTAATTTATTAAAGAGGCTATTGAGGTTAAATGAGCTCACTGTCTCAAATAAGGAACACACAGTACAAATAGGTCAATGCCCAGCCCATGAGATACACTCAGTAAACATTCCCACTGAGCCCACTGGTCCCTCCAACTTCAGAGCACGATGATGTGTCCTCATGGCCAGAGGCCCCTGCACCTGAAACTAACAAAGCTAATGGTCCCCACTTTCAAGAGCCCCTGCCACCACCGTAGGTCTAATTTTGTACTTGTAATTTTTTTTTCTTTTTATTAAATAGAAAAACGTAATTGCATAGCCTTCAGGTCACCAAAAGCTGACTACAGAGATCATGATGGCAGCCCTTCTTCGTGAAACAATAAAATGAAAAGCCATTTCCACAAGATCTCTGTGTAAATCTACTAGGGAACTTCATCCTGGACTGAGAGGAAGAGGACTGGGGAGGAGGGGGCAATCTGCGGCACACAGACCCATGGGCCACCTGTCCCACGATGGACTTTAGACCCAACACTCACCCTCAAGGAACTTCAAAATAGACACAGACAGAGTGCTGTGGACAAGATTTTTTTTTTTTTTTAAAGAAATCCCAGATTCTCTCGCAGGTTTTTTTTCTACCGAGAAACAAATGTCTTATGTGTATAATGTTTCACAAAAGACTTAAATTATTATCACCCCAACTTGACGCATTAAGAAACTGAGGGAGAGAGGTTTATCACATTGTGCAAGATTAGAGAGAGGCAAAAAAAAAAAAAAAGATTAGAGAGAGGCCACTTCGGACACTGTATTTAAACCCAAGCCCCTGTTCCAGTGCTCACACTAGAAAGTGGGATATACTGCCCCTTTCCTGCCCTCTCCCTGCAATAAATGTCTGAAGAGTCTTTTCTGTGCCACCTGGAATCACAATCACTTCAATTTTCCACAAAGAGCTATGTCACTCCTTGGAGGATGTGTCAAAATCTGTATGTTGAATGGGAGGAGAGATTTGTATATTCGGTTTCTCAAAGGAAACATGGCTTAAAAGAAACTGAAAAGCACTTTTCTAGTCTAAGTCTTCATTGTGCAGAGAAGGAAACGGAGGCTCAGAAGAGATGAGGAAAGGGTCTTATTAACAAACATTGCCTCAGCGCAGCACCAAGCCAGCCTTGGGCACTTCTGGGGGAGGATCTGGAAGGCCCAGGAGAATGAGTCTTAGAAAACGGAAAGAGAAGAAGCATACAAGGCCCCGTCTCTACACCACCATACCATGAAGTTCCACCAAATTACCCAGTATGGGTGCAGCCAACATTAAGGTGGGCTAAACAGGTTATGGAAACCTGGAAGTCTCAACCATAGTGGAAATTCCAACGTTTACTATGTTTTTTTTCCCAGTTCAAGCATCAGCTCAGTGGGCACTCTGTACCAGGCACTACATGAGGCCTGGAGTTCTCCCAAATACACAACTCTTATATCACGTGTGCAAACCACACACAGGCCCACCAGAAGGAAAATGCCCACAGATAAGGTGGAATTACTGAAACTGAAAGCAGCCAACCAGCATATATTACTAGCAAATACGGTGCTGCTAGAAATAGACTCATGGACATAGAAAGCAAACTGTGGTTAGCAGGCAGGAAAAGGGGGATTAACAGATACACATTAATAAATATAAAATAAATGACAAGGACCTACTATATAGCACAGGGAACTATATTCAATTTCTTGTAATGAGTTGTACTAAAAACAATCTAAAACATATGTAGATACATATGCATATGTTTATAACTGAATCTCTGCTGTACATCTGAAACTAACATTCTAAATTGACTACACTTCAATAAAAAATAATTTTAAAAAATAAGTAAAAATAAAAGAAACGCCATTTAGAAAAAATAAAAGAATACTCTGATCCCCTTAGCTGTAGGTGCTGGAGAATTCTGGTTACAAACACCAAGTCCACTGGATCACTCCAGCACTGGCTGTCACTCTTTCTGACCATCAGAGAGTCACTTGGCTTCAGTGAGTTTACTTTTCTCTTCTGTGAAAGGCTTCAGTTGCAACTAACGATGTATAGAATCTCATCATTCACAAACCCAACAATTAAAGAGGACTTCCCATGGGCCAGGCTCTGGAAATATGAAAATATAGGGTCCGAGATATATTCATGGGTAGAAGAAATTTATGCCATAAAGACATTAATTCTTCTTGCTTTGATAGACAGATTCAATACAATTCTGTTTAGATTTCCTACCAGATTTTTTATGGGTAACAAGATAATTTATGGTCAGGAACAACCAAGAAACTTCTTTAGAACCAGCACTGGGAAGGGGTGGATAGGTCATTCATTTCCACTGGTCTTTCTGAAGTGATGAAAACGTTCTGGAATATTAAATGGTTGCACCACTGTGAATATGCTAAAGCTGCTGAATTGTAGCATTTAAGTGGGTGGACTTCATGGTGTGTGAACAATATCACAATAAAGATGTTAAATGAAAAAATATTTCTTGACAATTATTTTTCCCTCTATACTACTAGTCTGCCCCACAATTTAAGAAGAACAAAAAAACCAAAACAAACCAAATATTGCCAGGAGCTCTTTAGGACTGCAAAGTCCCTGAGTCTCCAACGCCTCTGGTGGTGCTGTTCCTGTTAACACACCCTAGCTGGGCTGGGCTAGTTAGGGACTGTAACTATCTTTTTAAGATCGACGGCCACACGTTTCACCCTGGGAGAGGGAAGGATGGAGGATGTCACAGCCTCATGCCTTCAGCTCATTTTTAAATGAACCAAGCCTTGCTTTCAACACTGTAATCCCTCTCACTATAAAAACAGTGACATCATCAAGCACCGCCATCAAAACACGTGAAAGTGTTCAAGGTACTTACCTGGGGCAGAAACACTGAGGGAGGAGACGGAAGCTCGCTCAGCACTGACGCTCCCTTTTCCCGACTCCACCAGGAGAAGCTGGGGTTCACAGCCGGAGGCTCTCAGCCCGGGGAGCAGCGCCCACACCACTGAGCTGGTCCCCAGGGAGCGGGAAAGGGAGAGGAGGGCAGCCCCGGGGTCGCGGGGCAGGGAAAGCGGGGGGGGGGTGACGCGGACTGTAGCCCCGCTCGGAGGCCAGCCCCAGCCCCAGCCGCCCGCCCCCGTCCGGGTCCGCAGAACCCGCCCGCCCGGGACACAGCCCGCCTAGGGGCGGGGACGGGCCGGCGCCCGAGGAGAGGCAGCCCGGGAGGAGAGGACTCGCGGGCGGGAGAGGGGAAGGGGAAGCCAGCCGCGGACTGAGGGGAGCCCGGCTGGGGCGAGAGGCGGCAGGTGCACACTTGGCCCTGGACAGCTGTGGCCGGGGCGCCAGGGCAGGAGCCAAAGTCCTACCGGGCGAAAGAGCTGAGAAGCCTTTGGGGCCGATCCCCGGCTCGGAGTTGCAGCTTCCAACCCTCGGTCCAGCTGGCACAGACTGCGCATGCGCAGGAGGGCCAGCGATCCTCTCTGGGTTCTGCAAGAGAAGGTGGGGAAGCGAGGGACGGAGAAGATGGGAGGAGGAAGGGAGAAGGGGAAAAGTGGATGGAGAGACATGGACAGGAGGAGCAGAGAGAAGGCAGGGAAATGGAGGGTGGAGGAGAGTAGCAGAGATGGAGAGAAATAGTTTTAACTCTGGGGGCATCCTGAAGGAGGCAGCAGTCCTGCCTCTGCACACTTCTCTAACCCTTCAAGGCCCGCAGCTCATATTTTACCTCCCTGGCCCAGCCCTCCACCCAAGGCCTCTGCAGGACCCCTACGGGGATCACACCCATTGCCCCCAAGCGGAGCTGGGTTTCCTTTTGCTCTGGGAACCAAGCACCCGCAGGTGTTGTCGCTCAGAACTACCTTGGAAAGAGTACATATTCCCCTTTTACACGCTGGGACACAGGCAGGCAAGATCTCTGCCTTACCTCCACTGTCCCAGGTGTTGTGCTGGCGGGGAGCGGGAGGTACAAGGTCAGATCCCAAAAGGAGCATACTGCCTGAGTTTTGGTGCATAGTCCCCATCCTTCCTGGGTAAACCACTCCCCACCCTCGGGGAACCATCAAGGGCACACAGTATGTCCCTGGGTGTGGGATAGCTGCCCTCAATTCCAGTGCCCAGCTTGCTAGGAAGATAGGAGTGTTACTGAGTCCAAATTCATTCTCCTTAATGCAGGACAGGCCAGTAAGTTGGGAGACCAGGTGTTGGGGCATGAAATAGCAACTTTCTGTAGACCTAGATGGCAAACTAATGTCCTGGAAAACCATCTCCCCAAGTCAGAATTCAGGCTCCTTTCCTACGAGCTTGGTTTTTGCAATCTTCTTGATGTAGTAATTCTTTGTTGTTAGAATCCTTTGTTCTTGCAGCTATCTGCCTGGGTCAGATCCCTGTAAACCTCCAACAAAACAAACGTTATTTTCTATTATGTAACGTGTTATCTTTATATGAATGGAAAAGTGTTAAATATCCTTAAAGGTCAGAGCATTCAAAATAGGCTCTCCTGTATATTTTAGGCTCTAGGCAACATTGTTTTACAAGCAAGATGAAGCCTAGGAAACAGAGCACAGGGTTTAGTCAAAGGAACAGATCTAATATGGAGTCAGATTTGTTCTTTTCTATTACCAGGGCAGAAGACACTTGAGGATTTAAATCCCTTTAAGTTAAAAATAAGTAATACTTTAACTTTAAAGGAATTTACATACATAGGTCGGAATGTGCATAGCATATCTGGAAAACACACAAAGGATTGTAAACAGTGGCATCTCCAGGGAGGGCTGAAAGAAGAGAGGATGAGGGAAAACTTCTTTCACTTGTGTATTTTTGTGCTCTGTTTGAAATTTTTCAACCACATGCATGTATTTCTTTTTCAGTTAAAAAAAAATGTGTAATGGAGCAAAGGAGTAGCAAGCTCAGCAAATACAGCAGCCATGGAATCACTGAGCCATCACTTTTGATTTCAGCCAGGAAGCATTTATTGACTCTCTCCTATGTGCCCAGTGCTGTTTTAAGACTTCTTTTATTTTTTTTCATAAAATAATAAAGTGCTATTCCTCACCCCTGCCCATGGCTGGTGGAAAACCAACTGAGTTTTTATTGAGTTGTTTTCCAAGAAGTAGAGATCAGTTATAAACAGAACACATCTTCAGGGCAAAACAGGCGGAGTGGTTTTCCAGCAGGCCAGATAGCTATGAAGGGTTTTCAACAGAGGCACACAGAGGCTGAGAAAGCCTCCAGGACCCTACAAAAAGCTGCCCAAACTGCCTTCTCCATGGCACTACTGAAATAGGAAAGAAAAAATCTGACTCCATATTAGATCTGTTCCTTTGACTTTAACCCTCTGCCCTGTTTCCTAGGCTTAGTCTTGTTGGTTCTGCACCTTTTGTAAAACAATGTTGCCTAGAGCCTGAAATATACAGGAGACCCTATTCTCAAGGCTCTGACTTTGAAGGATATTAACACTTTTCTATTCACATAAAGATAACAAGTTACAGAATAGAAAACAACATTTGTTTGTTGGAGGTTTACACGGATGTGACCCAGGTGAAGAGCTGCAAGAACAAAGGATTCTAACAACAAAGAATTCATACACCAAGTTTGCAACAACCAAGCATTCCCACTTCCCATTTTTAATATAAGAAGAGCCTGAAATCTGACTTGGGGTGATGGTTCCCCAGGACATTATTCTACCATTTCTCAGCTGGCTTTCCAAATTAAAGTCGCTATTTCTTGCCCCCAAAACCTGGTCTCCTGATTTATTGGCCTGTAATGCACGAGCAGAACAAGCCTGGACTCGGAAACACAGACATTGAAAGTACCCATTTGGTATATTAAATGACCTGCTTCTACTCATCTTCCTGACGTTTTATTCTCTTGACCACTCCTGCTATGTTTATGAAAAACCTGTCATGTGGACACATTTCCACCTCTAGCCACTACCCTTCCAGGTAAGAACTGATGCCAAGAAGGCAATGGAAGTTGCTAGAAGGTATTACCTGGACAAAATAGAGCAGAAGTGGGTTCTGGCTGATGTTCAGGGGCAGGCTGGAACACCTGACAAGATGTTATAAGTACGGATAGACAGCTGGGCACCAAAGGAGAAGCTTCTAAACTTCCATGAGGGACTTGTTGGATAGGAAGGAAAAGTCCCAGACTATAGCTCGGACCCCACCACGAGCTTCCTGGGCGAGTCTGGGCAAGTAATTTAAAATCTCTAGGCCCGTGCTGTCCAACATGGGAGCCACCAGCAACATGCAGGATTATGAAGTTATTCTGTAGCCAGACAGAATTATAAAAAGACATTTTATTGCAAAGGCCCAGCAGGTATAATATTTAAAAACGTTATTGGTTATCTTGACCTAACGAGTAATTTTTGTATGTGTAGGTTTCTGTGGTTTGTAAGGCCTGTGACTAATGATTCCGTTACAGTGAAGTATTTTGAAATTATAAGTTACTGGACACAGTACCCTCATATCACAGTTGAAAAAAACTGATCCACATAAGCAAGGTGATCTGACTTATTAGTTATGAGCAGGGGCTCTGGGGCCAGCCTGCCTGAGTATAAATTCTCACTCTGCCTCCAGGGGGTTCTGTGTGAATCTTGGACAAATTATTGTTGTTTCTGTTGTCGTTGTTATTATTTGTGCCTCTTTTTCCTTACCTTTTAAGTAGCGAGGAATATGTAGACTCTATCTCCTACTGTGTTGGCAGGATTAAATGAGTAAACGTCTGTGCTGCCCACTTCCCTGGGTTTCAGCATTCTCCAGGCAATCAGTGCCAAACTCAGAGGCATTCTCCACTGTCTTCGTCAGTCTGGGATGCTGTAACAAATTACCGTGGGTCGGGTGGCTTAAACAACCAGCATATTCCTTATGGTTTGGAGGCTGAGACTTTCAAGGTCAATGTATCCTTGAGAGGATTGCCAGCTCGAAGATGGCTGTCTTCCCAATATCTTCATATCCCAGAGAGCAGAGAGAAGCAAGCACTCTGGGGGCTTGTATAAGAACACTAATCCCATTCATGAGGGCTCTACTCTCATGACCTCATTTTATCCTACAAATCACCTACCAAAGGCCCCACCTCCCAATACCATCACCCTGGGAGATGGGGTTTCGACATATGGATTTTGAGGGGATGCAAACATTCAGTCCACACATCGGCTAAGTCTCCCCAACATGCAGTCATCAAACCTGTAGCTAATTTCAAAGTAATATTTATGTCTCTCTGCCCATTTTAATTCCTACATCCACTATCACTGAAGCCCTGTTACATTTTATTCCTTATTTTTCTGGTAGAGATTTAATTGATTCCTCTAACTCCAATGCTCCCCTCGCTCCAGTCTGCTTAACAGCCCTGCCAGGTAGGTCTTCCTTAAAACACCTTCCCACTTCACCTGGTTGTTTTTTAGTTGTAAATGTCAGAATCCTCTCCACACCCCATCCTATACCTTTAATCCGTTACACTACGGCTCACTATGTTATTTTCCTCTTACCAATGTAAGAAATTTCCATAAGCTTAAGAGCTTAAACCAGCACAGATTTATCAGCTTATGGCTGTGGAGGTCAGAGATCCAACACAGTTCTCATTGGGCTAAATTCAAGGTAGCAGCAGGGTTCCTTCCTTCTAGAGGGTCTAGAAGAGAATGTTTCCTTGTTGTTGTTGTTTTTTTCCAGTTTCCAGAGGTCACCCACCTTCCTTAGCTTGTGCCCCACGACTTCCTCCATTTTCATGGTCAGCAGCCTTTCTGAACATTGCTCTATGGCTACACCTCCCTCTGATTTTAAACTCAGCTGGGAAATGTCCTCCATTTCAAGGACCCCTGTGATTACATTCGGCCCACCTGGACAATCCAGGCTACTCACCCTATTGTCTCATCTCAGGATCCCCTTGTCCCATCCCATTCAGGCATTATGAATGTGGCTGTGACACTCACCTTGTGTAACATTTCCTCTCATGAGCATTTTATGGTTCAAGGCACATATGAATGACTTTTTGTTTTTCTTCCTTAGCCTTTCTACATTCAGTATGTCTGGTGAGATTATATGAATCCTTTTTATTTGTCCCCCTGCACTAATCTTTAATAATGTATCATGGGTTTAAAATGCTAACTGATAGACAATTTAGAAGACAGAAATCCTCTAAGATTTTTGTCCTAAAATATCTGTCATGCATTTTGCCATGTACAGTAACATGTCACAGGTGGCTACCCTGTGGCCGGGGAGGGACATGATTCTGCCATCACACTCCCCTCATTCTCACCAATGTGCTGATCACCTAACCAAGGACCTATGCTCCCCGCTTCGCTCACTTCCTCCTCCTTTCCATTGACTACCCTGTTCCCATCGCTTCCTTCATTCAGCACATCAGGATTTCATGACCACATTCTTCTCTAAATGGAATGGGTATCTTGAATCTAATGTCTGACAACTGTTCTTACTGTATATGCACACACTGACCTGCACATAACCCCGTCCAGCTCTTTATTTTCCTAGAATCTCCCAGAGGAATCAGTTCCATGATGATGGTGATGATGATGATGATACTGACAATGATGACAGGGACCTCTCAAGGATTCTGATAAAGAGGGAATCAATAAAGGGAGGGAATCATTGCAAAATTGCCCCAGAGACAGGCTTAAAAGTAAATAACTGCTATAGTGTTTAATGAAATTGACTAATATTTAACTATTTTTAAAACTTTATATCACTGAATTTAAAATTTTAACGGGAATTCTCATTCACCAGTAACCAAGATTCAACTCTAGGACCAAAGTCTAAGGATTTCAATCTTCTAACATATTGTCCACTAGCCTTTTAAACACGTGATCCTTTTAAAAAGCTTAGTGCTGGGCTGAAAATAAGCAGGATTCATATAATCTCACCAGACACAGTGAATGTGGAAAGACTAAGGAAGAAAAACAAAAAGCCATTCATAACGTCTTGAACTTCACGTTGCTCACAGGAGAAAATGTTAGCCAAGGTGAGCGTCACATCAACATGACGCCTGAGTGGGATGGGGAAGCTGATCTTCCTCATCAGACATTTATCCTGATTTGTTAGATGCCAACACAGTTTCCTCATTGGATTTACTTCTAACAAGTATGGAAGAATTTACGTTCTACCAAAAGCAGTCTAAACATTTTCCCCTGCTGTCAGGTCTCTGGACTGAATGTCCCCACAAGAAGGACATGAATATGTTTCATAGGGAATTCTTCCTGAGAAGCAACAGGATTTTCGAGGGAAGAACTGCAGGCCCCCCCATGGAGGGCTGGAGGAGGGCTAGAGGGGGCACTGGAAAAACAGCAGGAGTGAGTTCAGATACTACCGCTCAGGTTGCCAAAGACAGCATTGCTATCTCTGAGGATATGACATTCTCCCAAAAGTTCCATGAGTGAAGGTACCTGTGAACACTAAGCAGGTTGTTAAGAAACAGCAGCACATAATTTGCGTCACAGCTCAATTACAGCATGTTTTGATATTTGGGAAATAATTAGCCCATTTTCCTTTGAAACTGCAGCAGTAGCAATAGAAATAAAAAAGGCTGAGCCGTCTTGGAGACAACAATCAATAAACAATTCTAAATCTGCAGGATTCCTTGACGATATGCAAGCAATGAGCTAGATGTGTGCTGCAGATACCTCTTACTGCAGGGCTCACTCCTGCAAAGCATAGAACTAGTTTTCTCAGCAGACAGAGGGAACCAAGTCAAGATTCCAAATCTTGAGAGATTTACCATATGGCAGGAAAGATCACACAAGTACATCCAGCCAAATATGAATAAATGTAATCAAATATTATCAAATGTGATTGGAGCACAGATGAAACAGAAATTCCTTTCACCTGGGATCTAGAGAGACTTCTTCAGAAAATGTGGCTTTGGAGATGGCCAAAGACATGGGTGGAAATTTGGCAGAACAGGATGTAAGGAATTTTAAAACTGATTCTAAAATTCATATAAAAATTCAAAGGATCCCAAATATCCAAAACAATTTTGAACAAGAAAAACAAAGTTGGAAGACTTGCACTATCTGATTTTCAGCCTTTTTTTTTTTTTTTTAAACTACAGTAATCAGAAAGTATGGTGTTGGTGTAAAACAGGAAAATAGAATAATGGAGCAGAATAGAATGTTCAGAACTAAACCAACACTTATATAGACAATTGATTCTCAAAAAGGATGCAGTGGAGAAAGGATCTTTTCAACAAGTAGTGCTGGAAGAATTAGATAGTGATATGCAAAAAAAAAAAAATGAACTTTGATCCACACCTCACAAAATATACAAAAATTAAGTCACAATGGATCATAGATCTTAATAGGAAATCTAAAACTATAAAACAGCTAGGAGAAAAAGCATAGGCTTAAGCTTTATGACCTTGGGTTTGGCAAATATTTCTTTGCTATGACACCAAAAGTATAATCTATTTTAAAAAGAAACTGATAGAGTGAACTTTATCAAAATGAAGACTCTTCAAAGCTGTTCTAAACACTGCGAAGCAAATGAAAAGACAAGCCATAGACAGAAGCTATTTGCAGATCATATATCTGATAAAGGTCTCTCTTTGTATCTGATCCAGAATAAAGAGGTCTCAAAACTCAATAATAATGCAAACACCTGAATGAATGAATGAGGCCAGAAAACACACTTCAGTAAAGATATCCAGATGGATAATAAGCATATGAAAAGATGCTGATTAAAGATGCCATTAGTCATTAGAGAAATGCTTTTAAAAACCACAGTGAGATACTAGTACACATACATACAAGAATGAATACGATTAGAAAGACCGACCTTACAAAGTGCTGGTAAGGAAGTAGAGCAACCAGAGCTGATACACACCACAAGGAATTTACAATAGTACAACCATTTTGGAAAAGTCTTTAACAGTTTCTTTAAAAAAGGTAAATACCTATCTACCATATAACCCAGATATTCCTCATCTGGTGCTTTAGAAAAGAAAAGCATATGTCCATATAAAGACTTGTAACCAAATATTCACTGCAATTTTATTTATAATAGCTCAAGTTGTAAATAACCCATGCATCCATCAAGAAGTAAATGGAGAAACAAATGATGGTCTATCCAAACACTGCTCACAACAAACTCTTCAGTAAAAACTCAGCACTAAACAATACTCTGCTATAAGAAAAATAAGCTATTAATACAGCAACACAGATGACTCTCAAAATAATTACTCTGAATGAAAGAAGTCAGACAACATAGAGTAGATACTGCATTAATCCATTCATACAAGGATCTTGAAAATGCAGACCAATATGTTGTGATGGAAAGCAGATCAATGGTTTCCAGGGGAAGAGATGGGGAGGGAGGGAGGGACAACAAATGGCAGGAGAGAAGCTTTGTGGGTGATGGGTATGTTCACTCTCTTGAATGTGGTCATGGTTTCTTGGGGATATACTTATGTGAAAACGTATTAGCTGTACACTTTATACGTGTGAAAATTACTTTGCCAAGTATACCTCAAAGCTGTTTTAAGAAAAAAGGCACTTCAGTCCTGATCCACCTCAGCGCCTGATTGGAGCGACATGATCAGTCCCTCACCCTGTTTGCCTAACAGGAAGGTAGAAAACCTCTCACGGAAAATAACATATGGATTTTTCATTTGCAATGTCTGCCATGTAATAAAGAATTTCAAGACATGCAACATGTCAAGACTATATAACGGATAATATGAGAATAAGAAACATTAGACAAAGGATGCAAACCCCCAGGTGATGTAGGCATCAGAGTTACCAATAAAGGCTATAAAATACTTTTAATATATTCAAGAAAATAAGGAAATTATGGGAGAATAGACAACAGGGTAAAGACTTTCACCAGAGAAATATACTGGAATGTATTTTTAAGAGAAATCAAACAGATACTCTAGAACTGAAGCTTTCAGCTCTGGAAACAGGTAAACAGAGCTAATTAGGATCCCTTTTAAGTAAAACTTTCAGTAATGCCGGGTAAAATACAACAACAAATGTAACACAGAGCTAACTATGGAAAGAGAAGTTCCCAGGTGACAATACAAAGAGGACACTTAAAGCCCAGAGTGGTAATCTTGTGAGCTGATGCCACCACACCCTGGAGGGAAGGGGTTTTAATCTGCACATAAATAGAGATACAATGTCCATTTAGGAAAAAGGGTCCATACCAGATGTAGAAGACTCTTCCTTTATATCTATATAGTCAGAGACAGAGATGTAAAGTGGCAGCAGAGGTCACAGTGACACAGGGCCCTGGGCCAAGGAGTGTGAACACCTCTGCAAGCTGGGAAAGGTAGGAAGACGAATCCCTCCCTAGAGCCTCGGTGTGGAACGTAGCCTTGGCCACACGTTGGTTTTAGCCCACTGACAATGACTTTGCACTTCTGCACAATAGAACAGTGAGATGATGAATGTGTATTGCTTTAAGCCACTGAGTCTGTGGTCTTTTGTTACAACAGCAAAAGGAAAGAAACTCAGGAACCAACATGAACATGAACCCCAAGCTGCCTGCTGTGCTGGCAAGAAGTTCTTTGTCTCTGAACCTGGGGGAGTCTCCTGTCTTCTGGCAGCATCCACAAACTACCTCATGCTAACTTGACAGCTTGCAGAGGGTTAAATCTTAACCCTGCACAGTTCTTGATATTTAGTTAATAAAAATGATGGTGTCATCATGGGTATTTTTCCATCTTTTAAATACCCTTCAGTCTTCTAATAAAGCTACCTCTAATTGAGAGACAGTGTAAATTGTTTTCAAACTTCATAATAAATAACTGTGGTTTTATTTGGTTACTTAAATTATGAGTAATAATATTCACATTAGTAAAAGTTATTAAAATCAACATTGTTTAATGAAAATATCATTTCTTTTTGCATGAACATGTATTAACTACAATAAATGTTCCATGCTTTGTTCTACGATTTACTGTTAGAGCCTTAAAGAATAATATTTTCCTCAAAAGATATTATGGCAAAGGGATTTCTTTTGGTGGAACAGTTCCTACATCAAATCTGGTGCATGGCTCAGGCCACTGGGAACCTAGAGATGATAGATATTAGGAGGCATTATAAACACAAAATGATTTTTAAAGGAATTAAACAACTGGATGTGTGAAAACAAAGAATCTGAGAATATTCTAGTGAAATAAATGTATTTTTCAGCTTAAGCAAGACACTGGGTGAATAAATCTAAAATGAAAAAACCACCCAGAGATCAGCAGTGAGTCATGCATGCAGTGTGACTGATCAAAACCAAGTTGTTTCCAAACCAGTGTGCAGGCTTGATGCCTTCATGAATCAAGTCTGTGTGGCACCAGGCCATCTCGAATACATGTTGATGAGGTATTTATAAGCCCTTCACCATCCCAGCACAAAGCCCACACATGAGCCACAAGACCATCACCTACACATCTGCAAAACACACAGCATGGTGAATAGCACTTTTCTTGTTCAGTAGCCGGTGGCAGGGCACTGTGAGCAGACAGAGATACAGGGACACAGAGAAACAGAGGCACTTCCCCTCACTCAGCTGATAACCTTCCGTGCATTCCTGGGGACAGGATTGTCATAAAATGCACCATGGGTTGATCCTCCTCCTAGGAAAGGAACGGTAGGTCTGTCCTCAGGTTGGAGCAAGGGTGGCCGGAGGATCTCAGAAGAGCTGTTTCAGCACAACCAATAGAAATGTCTGCCACCGTGACCACGAGAGACAGGTCTCCTGCCATCCCGGTAGGCACTTGGGCTCCTGACAAAAGCTGGGCTCAGTAAAGGCTTGAGTAGAAGGCACAGACCTGAGGGATGCCCCAGCAAGAGACAGGAGGTAGGGCCTGGTTTATACTGCTCTGGGTGTATCCCAGCCTCATCCGAATACGAAATCAGAAATTTGCAAAACAGCAGAGCTGGGATGGATCATCTACTCCAGACTCCTCACCTTACAGTTTAAAGGGTGGCAGCCCTGGGAGGCAAAGCAACGTGCTAAAGGCAGAGCGTGGAAGTGGCAGCGCCAGATGAAAAGCACCATGGCAACCCCCGTTCAAGGCCGCTGACACTGAGGACGGGGCCAAGGTTTCCAACGAGGAGAATGAGACAGTGTAAATACTTTGTTCCCCCCAAAACCCCAAATGTTTACTAAGGCACAAAAACTCACCTTAACTAGCTCTCTTCTGAGGGGGCTCTCTTCTGTCTCCGTCTTTCTGTCTGTCTCCATTTCTCTCTCTCAGACACAAACACATACAATTTTGTGAAAGGGGACTTCCTGCCATACAAAGACAGACTTCACATCTTCAGAGAAATACTTGACAAAGCACATTTCCAATTCAAGTCTTTGTGTGAGGTCTGGGCAACTGGCTTATTTTCTAGAACAATAGGTGGTTCCAAAATCAGGAGATCATCTTCCCCAAAGGAAGAGTTCTGGTCCGTGTTGATGAAGCTGGGGGTGTCACATTTCATGAGCCCGTTCGGCTCCTCCTCTGGCCACCTGCTGCATCTGATGGCTTCCTGGAGCCGAACATCACTGTCAAGGGCTATGGTTGGGATACCAGCTTTGGCCTTGTCCAAGCGGTCCACTTCATTGACGTAGCAGTGAAAGAGGTACCTAGATTCGTCATTGTGCTGCCAGAGAACCCCTTGGGCACCAGCGGTCTTCCAAAGTCCGACACAAAGCTGTTCAGTCTGAATCTCTTCTCGGGAGACTCCGCATTGCAATAAAGAAAACCAAAATAAAAGATCGCTCACACTCTAGCTCGGTGACCTGAAGACTTATAGTTTTTGATATCTGCTGAGAGCAAATCCCTGCACAGAGCATGCTGACAAGCACTGGAAGTGAGAGACATCACTTTCGAACACATACAATTACACCCAAGGCAAAAGTCTCGTGAGGGCCCTTGGACCATCCTGAAAAGACATCGCTCCCTGAGAATCCTCAATACTGGTGCATCGCACACCAGTGTTTCTCAGTGGGACACTCAGATCATCTTCATCAGAATTAGTTAAAGTGCTTCTTAAAATGCAGAATTCTGGGGTGCACACCCTCAGAGTCTCCAGAAGTAGGGACCGGCAGTCTGTATTTTCATAGCCACCAAGATCACTAAACATGCTCAGGTTTAGCACCGCGGTCTACATCGGGTCACCTGAGCATCGACAATGCTGTCTCATGGGGTGGGGGGTGCCATATGTGTCAGTGTGCTGTCCTACCCACGTGTCTCCCCTGATTCTGAGAACTGACAGTGCAGTCCCATTGGGCAAGAAATACCACCATTTCACAATGCATACGCAGGGCGCCTGACTGACAGATACAATCAGTGCTAGGAAAGGGGACAAAACTCAGGTTCCTCATCGCTTGTTTCACTTACTGTGGGACAAATGATCAATTCAAGGGTAATAAATCAGTGTATGAGTGAATAACATGACTCTCGTTTGTCCCACGAGTGCCTGGAAGAGCGAGCCTGGGCACACTGAGAATCATAACAGCCCATCTACTTAATTGTCATCCTCCCCAGATTTATGTAAAGGTTACTTCCACCCAGGCAGTGACCCCTGAAGGGCAAGAATCATGTCTGAACACACTCTCAAATCCAGAACAGAACCTGACAACAATTAGGCTCTGGGGTCTGTGTTTAGCGAGTGTGGAATCTCAGTGATGCCAGCTCTTAGACCTTGCCTTCCCATCCCACCCCTCACGATATGGCCCTTATGACCAGCTCTCCCGGGGCTGGGGCCACGGAACCCATTTACAGGACTGGAAGAATCTGATCATGTAAACCATCCCCCAGATTATCATCAAGAGTCACCTGCATTTCAGGGATCAGTAATCCCAGAAGCTTTGCAGTTCAGGCAGGTGAGGGATTTTTATATCAGCTCTGTCTTCTACTGTGACTGCCTGGGTGACATCAGACAAGGAATTCTCAAAAGCCTGAGCTTTTCCTTTCAGGAATAATCTAAATAACAAATCTCGTTGACCACTCAACAAGTGTGATGTGAAGATCAATGATTGACACAGGAGTACAACATTCACTAGGTCATGGATTTAGAATCAGAGAAAAATCATTTGAGAAAGATTGACAGAATGTAGCTTTAATGCAAATTTAAGTATTCTTACCTTTCAGTAAATCATCTTCTTCCCCAACTTATCACTTCACCCAAGTTTAAAAGATGTTTGAGAACAGGGATGAGTGTGCCAGCAATCTGGGACCCAATAACCTAAAATGTCACCTAGGAAAAAGAGGGGAGTAACACATTTGTAAAAAGCATGGTGAGGATGGCGGGGCCATCCCCCAACTCCAGACTAAGAAGCTCTAAGCAATAGATTTCCTGCCTGCCTGGGGCATCAGCTGATGTGAAAACCCACCCAGAAACCTCACTGTCCAGCAGCTCCTCCGTAACACAGGCTACACTTTCTCAGAATTAAGAATTGGGGCCAGTAACCACTTTGCTGAAGAATAAAGACAAAGAAGAAGAAGAGAGTTCTGCCCCTCCCCAGGGGAGAGCCCAGACCTTGGGCTGCATGCACTGAGCCTACCTCCCAGGAGAAGGATAAACTGGAGAAGGGCGTCCTGCGAAACTGGGACAGCAAATGTTGAGATGGGAACAAATTGACCGGCTGGCCAGGGACAGCCCCCTCCGTCGCTGCCTTGGCGGCTGCCTCCGCCCCCTCAGCACATCCTGCCCACTTCCGGTGGTTAAGCTGTCAGGGAAACAGTGCTTTGCGACCTGGGGCAACAGAGGCTGCCCCCAGGCCAAGCTGCGGGGGAAATGGGATCTAAACCACCAGCTCCCAAGCGGCAAGCTCCATACCCCCGCCAACAACCCGCCGCCCCCGCAGCCTACAGCACCCCTGGGGCAATATGTCCTGGAGAAGGGTGACCCGGGAATGAGGGGCAGCAGAGGCCACCCCCACGTCAGGCCTCCAGAGAGATGGGAGCTTATCCTCCAGCCCGCCAGGGGCAGACCCCCCTCCTCTCCAACCCCTGATGTCACCGCGCCCACCTCCCAGGAGCAACCTGACCGGGTGTGGGGTTTCAGGCTAATCTTGGGCGGGAGAGGCCGTCCCCAGGCCAGGTCAGGGGAGAGGAGAAGAAGTGGCCCCATTAGGCGGGGCAGCCGGCCGTCGCAGCGGCCTCTGCCCCTCGACAGCATCGCGCCCGCCTCCCAGGAGCAAGCTGACCTGGAGACGGGCATCCGGCTTCTTGGGCAGCAGAGTACGCCCCCAGGTTTGGCCGTGGGGAAGAGGAGAGCAAATTGACAGGCTCCGCGCTGCAGGTCCTCTACCCCTGCCGTCGCCTGCCCCACACTTTAAAGGCACTTCCCAGGGCGCCCCTCCCCCAGCAGGCTAAATGGGACAGGTGTGTCTGGTGATCTGAGGCAGGAGAGGCCACTCCCACACCAGGCCATCGGGGAGACGGGAGCCAATCCACCAGCTCCCCAAGGCAGCCCCCTACCCCCACAGCAGCCACCGCTCCTGTCCCCTGACCTCACGGTGGCCGCCTCTAGGGAGCAGGCTGACCTGGAGATGGACGTCCGGCGAACTAGGGACAACAGGGACCGCCCCCAGGGCAAAAAATGGGGAGAAATGGGAGCAAATGGACCGGCTCCATGGGAAAACCTGCCACTGCTGCCACCACCCCCAACGTAACACGCCCGCCTCCTGGGGCCAGGCTGACTAGGATACACGTGTCTCTTAACCCAGGGCAAGAGACACCTCCCCCAGGACAAGCCGCGGGGAAGATGGGAGCAAATGTGCCCGCTCCCCCGCTGCAGGCCCCCGACCCCCGCCACCCGTGCACCCTGACTACCCTGCCTCCCGCCCCCAGCAGGCAAAGTGGGAAAGGGTTGTCCCGGGACCTGGCGCAGCAGAGGCCGCCTGCAGGCCACGCGGCACAGACATGGGAGCTAATCCTCAAGCTCCCCCGGGGCAGCCTCCCTATCCCCGCAGCCACCACCTTCCCAGCCCCCTGACTGCACCGCACCCATCTCCCAGGAGCAAGCTCACCTGGAGTCGGACCTCAGGCAAATCTCTGGCGGCAGAGGTCGCCCCCAGGCCAGGCCGCGGGGGAGAGAAGAAATGGAGCAGCTCCCTGGAACGGACCCCAACCCCCAGCCGCCGCCGCCGCCGCCGCCTCCCAGGACCAAGCTCACCTGGAGACCGGCGTCCCGCCTCTACAGCAGCAGAAGCCGCCCCTGGCTCCGCCGCGGGGGAGAGCGGAGCGAATTGACCGGCTTCCGTGCGGCAGCCCCCCTATCCCCGTGGGCCCTGCACCTTAACCACACCGCCTCCACTCCCCACTCAGCTTGCTGAGTGGGACAGGTGTGTGCAGCGACCTGGGGCAGCAGAGGCCGCTCCCAGGCCCGGCAGCCGGGAGAAGGCAGCTATTCCAACAGTTCGCCAGGGGCAGCCACGCTCCGCCCCCTTGCCGCTGCCACCGCCCTCTGACCTAACCGCCCCACCACCCAGGAGCAAGCTTACCTGGAGTCCAACATCTGGCGAATCTCCGGCGGCCAACGCCCCCCCAGGCCAGGCTGCAGGGAAGAGAAGAAATCGACCGGCTTGCCCGGGCAGCCTCCCACCCACCGCCGCCGCCGCCGCCGCCGCCGCCGCCCCCTCCGCCACCCCAGACCATTGCACTAATCTCCCGGGGTCAGGCTGACTGCGAGGATGTGCACTTGCCTTCTGACCCTGGCCACGTGCCTGAGCACCTTCCTGCACCCCTACACTCCCTGTACCTCTGCACCCCTGCCACTCTCTGCCCTTCCGCACTTCCTGCACCCCCGCATCCCCTGAACTGCCTGCACCCTCCACAGCCCCTGCACCCCTGCCACCACTTACACCTTTGCACTGCGTACACTCCTGCACCCCTGCTTGTCCCACACACCACCTCTTGGGCCTGTGGCAGAGTCTCTGCTGTTAGACCAATGCACAGGAACTCACATCTTTGCCAGTATATGATGCATCAGTGGACGTCTGGGGTTGGCTGCAGGAAGGTACATGTTCCCGGTCACTAGCCTGGGCCACTAGGGTGATCTCTGTGAGGTCACCCAGGACGGGCTCAGAGATGCTGTTCTCTGGGAAGAGAGGAGTTGAAACCGGTCTTGAGGGCAGAGCTGTGCTCACCAGGTCGTCCACGCTTCATGTTTTACACAGGGTTTCGGAGAAGTGAAATTGATCCGGCCAAGAAAGACCGGCCTGCTGTGCGCCCACCTCAGTCCTGGGCTCTGAGGCAGACCGACTGGCTCCCACCATCAGGACACAGTTTGGGCACCTGAATGGTCCCTTGGAGGCATCCTATCACTTCTCAGGAAGAAGTCTGGCTGCTTCCACCCTATGGCCCTCCCTCCCACTGTGCTGGCCTCAGGAAGGTTCCTTATTTGGGGAAGAAGGCAGCCCACCCCCTACCCCACCCCTCACCTTTCTCTAACCCAGGCTGGTGCTTTCTCTGCCCTTCAGAGTCTGGAAAGCCATTTCTCTTCAGGTATGTCCCTTCTGAGATGGACTTGCTTCCACTCAATTCTAGGCGAGGATGCACCATGGAATGCACTGGGTAAGAGAACCAAAATAAATAGTTTCTTCTGTGAGGTTTTCTGTTTATCTACTGGGGCTGGGCTGTGTGTAGTTTGCTACAGCTATTCGTGCGAGAGGCTAAAGCCACCCGTGTGTCCTTGTTTTCATCTCCCCGCTGTCTTTGGGTTTTCCCTAGACACTCCTGAGACATTTACTTCTTTTAATTTTATTCCTGTTATTACACAGGGGCCCTACTGACATGGAGGTAAGGTGTTGGGGGAGCGGGACAGAGCAGGGCATCTGTAGTCCTGTGATTAGTTCTCATTGAGCCTGTGCCCTGAGCTGTGACCTCCACAAGTGTGTCTCTTTCCCCCACCCCAATTTGGGTGACACAGAAGGTATTTCCCTTCCCCCAGGTAGGTTAGGCTCTGGTAAAATAATTTCTCATAAAAAAAAAAAAAAACACAACCCCGCACAATGGAAGAGAATGTTCTGGGTGTATTTCAATAGAGCTATTTTTTCCTTTCCTGGCAGGAACCATGAGGAGTTTTCCTATGATCTTCACTCTGAGAACAGGATACGGTCCTGGAGGTAAAATGCATGAAAAAGAGCAGGGGGCCCCTCTGACTGGCCCCCTGGAGTTGTCACACTCGGACTTCCCCACGCTGAGCCTCCAGCTGGCCTCAGGGACCTGTTAAATCTGCCTGCCCCCGGGGTTCTTACAAAAGCGGGTTCTGCCCTGGGAGCTGTGACTCTCCAAGCCTGCCCGGCTGCCTCTCTGTGTTGGGAGCAGCTTTCCCCCTCAGTTTTCTTGTGGATCTAAGAAGAGCAGTGGGTTTGCAGCTCCCTCAGCTCTGGTGTTGTTTTCAGGACAGAAGGAGCAACTTCTGAGCTCCACACGAGCTGGACCAGAGGCTGGAAGCCTCCCCTCCTCTGCCTCCATGCAGACAATCAGTGGCTGTGGTTCTGGCCGAGTTTCTGAAGATGTGGATTTAAACACACACATCCCAGCCCCCACAGGAGCACACAGTCCCATAAATCCCTACAACTTCCACTGGTAACTACGGAACTGATGAGGACACGGGTTTCGGGGCTGCAGAGGCCTGACTGCATGTCTTTCTCCGTGGCCTATTAATGTGGTTGTTATGGGCCTTGTCTGAAGTGGCTTGCTTACCGCACCTGGTACATGGGAAATATAAAATAAGTACTAGAACCTCCACTTTTTCTCCCTCTTGGGCCTTCCAACCTATAAAGTAATACGTGAACTCAGACGGCCTAGTCACCACAATGAGGTCCGACCAGCCCGGTTCTCCTGAGTGATGGACACTGACTTGCGCATTAACTTGGAACAGTAGGGGAACCGCCTTCCTCTAACTGGGCCTCTCCCCACACCAGGCACGCCCTCAGCTGAGAAGGGGCCAACTCCCCCATTGAGGTGTGTGCTGGTGGCTTCAGTGTGACCTGGCCCTGCCGGGACATGAACCTGCAGTGAGGTGGAGTGTCAGGAGGAGGGGGGGTCCCTGCTGGGGCAGCAGGGGGCCCGGTAGCACCCTGCGCAGCCTGGTGCCTGGGGCTCCCCAACATCTCCTACGGCCCCCGGGTCGGCTCTGGTCTGGGCCACTCCATGCACCCTCCCAGTATCTTTTCATTAAGTCCCTTTTTTGCTTTTATCAGCCAGAGGTGGCTTCTGTTGCTTGTTCAGTGAAACAGTGCATCAGGAAAGCAGACTATTTCTAAGATCAGTAAAATACGAACTTTGGTCAGCTCGCCGGGCAGACCGTGCAGCACAAATTCCCGCACAGGGCTGTGCAAATGCCTTACGTGAAGGGTCCTCATCATCTGTCTTCAGAGATACAGAAGCTCGTGGTTCAGGTAAAACCTCAGGGAGGGATTGAGGAATCCAAAGCTGGTTGGTTTCAAAGACTAACCGGTCAGACCAGACCCCTGAGCTGTGGTCAGAAGCCTGGCTCAATGTCACGCAGACTCAGCATCCTAAGTGTCCGGTGGGGCCGGTGCTGTTTCCTTTACAGGCTCTCGTTGGGGAGTCACTGTAGCCCCTTACACTCAGCAGGGAATCCAGCCCTCTTAGCCCCCACCCTGAGTGTTCCATGACACAAATCTCGGGAGTGTTTAATTTTCATCTTTGTTTAGGAGGATGAAGGTGGGGCAAGAGGAGAGATAAATTCACACTTAGTGACACCAAGTCACAGCCAGTACCTCCTCCTCGGAGAGCTATGTGCTCCCACAGTGGTGGCTGGGGGGCTGGGCAGAGCCCCTCCTCTGGTCACAGAGGGACTCACTCCTCTGACTGCAACTGATGGGTCGGACAACCAATCCAGAGGGGACAGAGCATCTTTCCCGGGAATTTGGAACTGATACACAGAAATTAATTTCACTCATCTGGGGATTGGGAGGAGGGTGGGAATCAAATGAAACCAGAGCAGGAGAGAAAGTTACAAGTGAATGAGAGAGAGACAGAGAGACTGAACTTGTGAGAGTAAATAGTGTGAAGGAAGGATTACAATCAGGGCACAGAGGAATTCCAGCTCCTGGCAGTCTAGTGTGTCCCAGCCCATCAACAAACCTGCGGGGTGGTTAACATCATTCCAGTTTTGCAGATTAGGAAACAGGCTGAAAGAGACGGGGGTTGGCTTTGGGTGCACAGTTAATTTAATTGCCACTGGACCCCTCACTTCCCACTGCCTGAAGGCACCATGATCCTCACAGGGACCCTGCAGTGCTGACAGCCTAGCACCCTGATCAAAGGGACCCTGCGGGAGTGGGAACCTCTCTGAGTTTGGAGAGTTCCCTGCACCGAGATTCCATGCATCAGCCGGCTCCCGCTCACCCCAGGTTAACGTCTCCCCAGCTGTGTAGTCCCCCGAACCGCTTCCCTCCCTGCCAGGCACCCCCGTTCTTACCACCGAGTGTACTGCAGGAATTCAGGCACAGGGATGCCCAAAGAAACACGAGCCCACCGGCTGTACAAACAGCAGACTCCCAGCCCCACCTGGGCTCCATGGGGATAGTAGGTGTCCTCACCTTTCATGTACCTAAGGCAATCTGTTTCTTCAGCTGGAGGCTATAGAGAAAAATAAAAGGTCCAAAACATTGTTCAGTGAGGAATTCCTCCAAGGACCTGACTTCAGAGTCTACAAACAGTTGTGCTGGCCGCTCTTACCCCCGGACTTTGGGTGAGGTGGATTATTGATCAGCACAATCGCCGGTGGCCCAGCTCCTGGGCTTGGCTGCCCAGAGGGGGCTGGGGGAATGGGTAAGGCCAGGGCACTCAGGAAGAGCACAGAGGACCTGACATCTCGCCTCCGCAGTTGTAAACCCTTCCCCAAATCTCAAGGCATCGGACAGAGTGCAGCCACCACAATTATGAGATGTTCCCATCTCTTCACTCACTCCTGTTGGTTCACTTACGTGCTGAGCATCCACTGGGTCACAGGACATGACACACAGGATGGCCGATGGGACAGGCTTGGTACTTCCCCCTGGATCCTGTTCAATCTGATGGAAGAATGATCACTCATAAACGGTTTCTCAAAAGGATACATAGACAGGAGACAAACTGCAGAGTGAATCAAATTTTAAAATATAAATGAAGATCCCCCAGTCTCCCCGCCTAAGGTTAACAGCATAAAGAAAATAGATCTTGCCTTTGATCACCAAGGAAGTGGTCACCCTCTCTCAGGAAGAAAGGAGAGTTAAACTTTGAGCAGGACACAGAAGTGCTCCATCGAATTGGACCAGGACCTCTGCATTCATTCAGCAAATCTGTATAAGCTCCTACTACTTATGGGAATCTAGTAACTATACCCATTCCCAAGGCTCTTGGGCTTTATTAGTCAACAAAATAGACACGACTCCCCATCACTGGGGGCTCAGAGTTTTAGCAGAGAAAACAGGCAACATGATGGGGGTAGCAAGAGCTTGGGGAAAAATAGGAGTGATATGAGCAAACTCAGGTGATGGCGGTGGGGTGGGAGGCAGGCAGGAGGGAATAAGGCAATCCTGGCAGATCTCAAGGAGTAATGAACTTGAAGCAGAATAGATCCGGAGGAAGAAGGAAGAGCCGGAGCCAGAGGCCCCCAGAGTGATGGGGAGAGTGTGGGCGGAGAGCAGAGCAGGCCGTGTCCTCGAAGACTTTGGGACGACTTTGGCTCCTAATGGAATGGTGACCCTTTTAGTGAGTTTTGATGGGATGGGTGATGTCCAATTTATGCTTTTGTTTTGGGTTTTCTTGGGAGGAGGTTAATTTATTTATTTTAGTGAAGGTGCTGTAGTTTGAACCCAGGATCTCATGCATGCTAAGCATGCACTGTATCACTGAGCTACACCCACCCCCTCAATGTATGCTTTTATAGGCTCCCTCTGACTCTGTGTGGATGAGATTGTAGAAAAGCAAAGATGGAAGAAGTAGGCTAATTGGTGTCCAACAAGGGGTTGAAGGTGGCTCCTAGGAGGGTGGGGAACAGGGAGTACGTGGTTAATGAATTCAGAGTAGCCAGAATTTTCTAACAAGCTGGATTTGCTGTCTGTGTGTGTGTAAGAGAAAGAGAGAGGGAGAACATGGTTCCAACATCTGTACCTGGAAAATGGGATGGATGTCCTCTCCATCCACAGGGGATGGGACAAGATGGGGCTGAGCAGGTGGAAAGGGGCTGGAATCAGCTCAGTTCTTCAATGTCATGATTAAGGAGTCTATTAGATATTGCCACAGAAATGCCTAATAGGTAGAGGAGTCTGGGGTTTTTTTTCTTTCTTTTTAACATTAAAAAATATAATTTAAATGTATTAATTTTATTATGTGAGTGGATTTGGAATTTCATTTCATGCCAAGGTATATGTTATAATAGCCAAATGGAAAATATATCAGAAAAGGGGAGAAATGAGGGCTTTCACATAAACTGACTGTCCATAACGTAGGTAAAATTTCAATGAAACAGTCTTCAGTGCAAAAACCTCATCTTGGTGTTACATAAAATTAAATGAAAAAGGACTATGTTGATGTATCATTATTTCATGTTACATAGTAGCCCCAAACAAACACACTGTTTAACTATGAGGCTTGTAGAAATACTATTCACTTTATTGACATAAATACAGAAATGCAGAAAGGTTCTAAGGTAGAATAAGCATCTTAGTGGAAATAATAGAGATCTGAGCATTTCACATGATATGTATGGACTGATTCAAAATTTGGAAAAGTAATTTACACAGTAGAACATATGTATGAATGTGAAAGCAAGATGAATGAAAGAAAAAGAATATGAGTATCAGGGAGAGAGTTCCAAATGGAAAAGCTCAATCAGGGAGTTTTGGACAAATCGAGAAATTGATGGCATGTCAATTTCCAAGTCTGGTTGCTTCCACCAAAAGTATAGCAGTGAGATAGAGGAGAGACCCAGGACCCAACTCCGAGGCACATTCGCAGTAAATATTTGGAAAAAAGAGGAGACGTTGGCAAAAGACCAGCCAGTGGATCGAAAGCAGAGCGATGGGCTGGAGGCCAAGTGAAGCAGGAACACGGGGGAGGAGAAATGGAAGAGCTGGGTCAAATGCTGCCAAAGGGCCACGCATGATGAAGACTAAAAACTGACCACTATATTTAGCAACGTGGGGTCACTGATGGCCTTGACAGAGCAGTTTCCATAGAGCGAGGGATCAGGGGAAAAGCCAGAGTGGGTGCAAAAGGGAATGGCTCAAGAGAATATGCAGACAGTGAGTTTAAACGACTCATTAAAGATTTGCTGCAAAGACATGGGGTGGCAATTGGTGGGGGCCAATTAGAGTCAAGGAGTGCTGTTTGTTTCTTTTAAGAGGATGGACTTTTATATACTGATAGGAGCCAACTAGCAGGAGAACAAAATAGATGAGGTAGTGACAGAGAGGATGGATGTGGGAGTGACAGCCCGGAGAAGATTGTATGGATGGGCCCCCTGGTGACTTTTGGATGATCTGGCTTTCGATGTCACCTGTAATAAGAGGTGGGGCAGCGAGAGTGAGGTCACAGACATCAGAAGGCGAGCGGATGTGCTGGGAGTTGCTGGTGAAAGTTCTCTTCTGTTGGCTTCAGTTTGCTTGGTTAAAGTAGAAAAGTAAACTTACCAGCTGAGGGACGAGAAGGAAGAGTTACTGGAGTCATGAGCAGAAGATACAAAAGAGCCTTCAGGGACAATGGGACAGTGAAAAGAGCAGAGGGAGATGGGGGGAGTGTGCTCCCAGAAAGTTACGTTTTATCTTTGAGGTCCCCAAGTGTTGGATGTGTGATTGCCTTTCCTGCTGTCTACGAAATAAAAATTGAGTATGGTTCAGGGAAAATGCTATTTCATTCTAAGAGGCTGCCTGTTTCTCAGGAACGGTCATCTTAAACTGCAAACACTACAAAAATGTTGAAAAGAAGAACTTGTGTACCCAATGACCCACTATTTTCTATAAATTTGGTTGCTATTTAGTTCCCCTATCAATACCACAGAACCGATACTGCCTAGGATGGAGATACATCGATGCTTAAATGGAAATGAAATCTGTATCTTTTTCCTAAACTCCATGGCTTCCTTAACATCCCATTCCCCTTGGAATTTAGGGGTGTCCGGTATAAGAAATAAGAAACAGTTTGAGAAAATCCCGGCTCAGAATTACACAGCACAACCTCAGCTCAGAAGTATACAGCCATAAAAATGTTTAGAAGCAAAACTCCATAACTACTCTTAAAGAATTTTGCAAACCTGGGCCTGCCCAGATGTTTCCAAACTGGAAAGGTACTCCAATCAGTTGACCGGTACGGGAACCAGAGGCTGGTCAGCCTTTTCTGTAAAAGCCAGAGAGTAAATATTTTCAGTTTTGCAGATCATTTTGTTGTAACCATGCAGGTCTGCAATAAGAAAGAGAAGAGCACTGGGAGACACGAAACAAATGGGCATGCCCACACCCTCCCTTCCACTCAGGGCAGCTTCTCTGTGGTGGGGAGCTTTGCCACAATGACTTGTTTCTTTGTTTCCATTGGTTTCTTTGTTTCCACCTTACTGCTCAAACTCAGAACTTCAAGTGAGCCTGGTCCTTCAGCATCCATGCAGAAAGAAGGCTGAGCGGGGGTGGGGATCCCACCTGACAGAGAAGAGAGATGGCTTGTCACCATGACATGAGACAATCACACCTTCCGGGGTGAAAGGGAACAAAGATAAGGGAGGGGCACAGCAGTGGGACCCCTGGGTCACCTGCCAGGCTTGCTCTCCCTCCACGGCCACCCTGGGGGCCTGGGTGGTGTTGGAACTCAGCTACAGTGATTAGGCTGAGGGGACTCAGGATAAAGGACCCTCCGTCTCCACACCGGGTTCCAAACGCAGCCTCTCTAAGTCTACCCTCTGAATTTCTGGAACTCAGCTGGAAGAATACATGATCAGGCCAGACCCAGAGCCCAAGCCAAACACGACAAGGGTCACGTGGGGTTGTAACCCGGTGCTCAGCGGTCGGGGTCTCCTTGCAAATCTGCAGAAATCCCTGTTCTGCCTCATTCCTGGGAGAAACCCCACATCTCTTCCTGCTCTGTCTGTTCTTCTTTTGAGGCTATTGTCCTGGAGGGATGCAGTGTCCTTGAACCTGGCCCTCCAAACGTACATAAGCAGCCTGTTCAATAAAACAAATTATGCACTTTTTCACATTTGCCAGTTTTTTGATTCCAGAAAGGCCGCGGGACTCTTTCTCACTGTCTCCTGTGCCCCCACCACTTGGTGGCCCTCTCCTCATGGAAACACGATTTCCCACAACTGCACCCTGCCTCCCAGCTTGTCAGAGGGGAGTGACCCACAAAGACACAGGTGTTTGTGAGGATCCTGTCCCCCAGCAGAAAGCCTACTCCTGGAGCCACGGACAGGGATCTGGCCTCCTGAGCCGCTCAGCTCAAATTGAAAGCCTAAACTGGGGACCCCGAACATTGCTGACTGACTTTCTGAGTCACCTGGGCTGGAAGGGCCTGATTTTTCTTTCCAAGAATGGATGTAGCGCAGCCTCCATTTTCAGGGCTGACATTCATGACGTATCTAGTTCCCCCAAATGCACCCCAGGAAGGAAAGGCCCTTCCATCCCACTGGTTAGAAACCCAGCCCAGGGGAGTTCCGAAGCACTGCATTGCTGTCAGGTCCAGCATCCCTGCAGAGTGGCCCATGCCCCTGAGTGAGCCCCTTCCCTGGGCCTTCCCTGCCTCGACATGACCACACCCCAGGTGGTGCTGGGGAAGGCAGGGAGTGCAGTGAGGGCAGGGGGGAAGCAGAGCCCCTTGCTCTGGAGTGAGGAGACCACAGAGAAAGGCACACACCACCCCGACCCTATACCCCAAACTCCTAGCCCCGCCAACACAGGGGCCGCTCTGCGCCCTCTCACCGTGGCTCTCCTGTGAGACTGCACCCAACCCGACATCTGGCACCCAAGCCCTACCTCCCCTCTTATGACAGATCCCGTCTTCTTGGAAACTGCCTAGCAGCGCGTATTCAAGGCCGGCAGCGGGCCTGGCGGATCTGCACTTCAGGTGCCCTACCTGGCCAGCCGTGCGTGCCTGGGCTCAGTCCTCTATCTTGCCCACCGATAGCCTGGGTCCACGTCCGGTGCAAGCGGAGGCCACGGAGCCCAGGCTGATCCCCACACACGGACAGGTGAGGGTGCCCCCGCCCCGCTGCCCCGCTGCCCCGCTGCCCCGCCCACTGGTGGCAGCAACGCCCCAGCCTCCGGCCGGCGCCACCTGCAGGTCAGGACTTCCACGCGGCCCTGCCCTCCCCGGCCCCGCCCAGCTGTCCCATAAGCCTCCCCCCACCCCCGTCCTGGCTGCGCCCTGGCTCCCATTGGCTCCGCAAGTTCTGCCCTCGCACAACTAGACTCGGGAGGACGCACGACGCAAGCGCTAGGGGAGGGCCCCGCGGAGTTGCCATGGTTACAGGCGCCACGCTCTGCGCGGGCCGACGTGCGCTTCTGGGGCGGGTAGCGGGCTCCGAAAGTGTGCAGCTGCCCGGGACCATGGCGGTGCTTGCTGCTGGGGATGGCGGCTTGCTCGGCCGGGCGACTAGTTCTGGCCTGGTCAGTCGGCGGCCGACATCCTGTCTGGGGCGGCGTCCCACAGACGGTAAACGTACGTCCGCGCCGTCGGCGGGGCCGGCGGACATGAACCGGGGTGGGATCGGGGTTGGGGCGGTGGCCGGGGAGGGCTGTGGTGCCGGGGAGCGTGTTGGAGCGGGGCGGGGCAGGGCTTGGGCACAGCCTCAAGCTTTCCTCCCCCTCAGGCCCTGGGGCTGGGGCCGCGAGTCTGGGTCGCCCTTGGTGGCCGCGGCCTCCCAGAACCCCCCGGGAAGGGCAGGCGGAGGACCCATCTTAGATGAAGCGGGGCCTTACCCGGGTTTTGAAGAGCCCCAGAATCAGATGTTGGAATGGGGTGGCTTATCAGCCTTGTTTATCTGCAGGGAAATTTCAGTTCCATCCAGATGTTGGTTCCTTCAGTCAACCTCAGGAAAAAGACACAAGGGTCAGTGCCGATAAGCAGTTATCTAGGGCTTGACTCAAAATAAACTATGCGGGGTGTAGGGATGGTAGATGGGACCCTCCCTCTTGAAGTTAGCAGTCTTCTGGGATTAGAGGCCCCAGTTGAGGATTACATCCTCATCTGCAGTAATGGAGCTTGTGAGAACACACAGAGAAGGGAGGGGTGTGGTGGCGGTAACTCATTACAGAATCCAGGACCCTTGCCTGGCTCTTGTGTAGAAGAGTCTCGCCTTGGATAGGGCAACAGTTATCAAAGTGTATCCAAGGCCCCTGAGGTGCAAGACCATTTTCATAGAAACGCCGGGATGTCACCTGCCTTTTGCACACTCTTGCTCTCCCGAGTTCCTGCGGGGTTTTCCAGGGAAAACCTGGCCTGCGATATCACAAAACAGGGAATGCAGAGGCAGATAGGAGAATTCAGCTCTCACCAGTCCAAAAGAGATTTGCAGAAATTAAAATCACTGCTATTCTTTTCACTAATGATTTTTCTTTTGAAAAATAGAATTATATTTTGTTTAAGAGTATTAATGGTAACATACAGTAGATTGTTAATATTTTTAAGTGAATTCATACACTTTTTCTAACTTCTTATTTAACTTCTAACACAGGAAATAGTGATAGATTAAACTCACATAAATAGCAGCCTTTTGGAGTTCTCAGTAATTGTTAAGAGTGTATAGGGTTCTGTAGAACAAGAAGTTTGAGAGCCCCTGGAGAACGGGTGCTCAGATGCTAGTCGGGTGCTTAGTGGTGTTAGACGGATGCCAAGATGTCTTCCGCAACTGCTCCCGGACTTGAAGTAATTGGCCACATGGAGATGGGTGGGCAGTGCCTCCACTTTACAAACCAGAAGCTGCTGAATGTGTCTGGAGTCTAGGCCATGGGCTGTGCAGGGATTCCCGTTGTATCTGTTCTATCTAAGCCGGGATTCTTGTGCAGAGGCCTGGCCCTGAAGACCCGCTCTCCTTTGCTCCCAGCCAGGTACCTTCTGTGTGACTTCAACCCTCCAGAGGGCTTCAACCTCCGTAGGAACGTCTGCATCCACATTGCCTTCCTCCTGAAGACCCTGCTGAAGATGGAGGAGACGGTACTGGTGCTATTCCCTTGGGGCCACCTCTACCACTGGCAGAGCCCCGATCCCTGGTCCGACTCCTTTGACCTCCCAAGTCTCAACAGAAACATCCCTGACATTGAGTACGAGCAGTTCATTGCAGGTGAGGTGGTGGTCATTTAACTGGGGCCAGGTGGTCTTTGTTCTGGTTCCGATCTGAACATCGGGCCATCTTACTTTGGGCTTGTCGGTCTGCTTAGGGGCCCTGCTCATGTTTCCTACACTGCAGGTGAATTTGGTTTTTCCATAGTTTTTTCGGGAAGTCAATTTGAAGTGTATGAGCTCTATGTCCCCTCCCCTCTGAAAACCCTGGCCTCCTGGTGAGATGCAGCGGTGACAAGGAGGCCACTGCCACAGAGGCCCTTGTCCCAGAAAGAGTCGCTCGCTGTGCAGTCAGGGCTGTTCTTACCTGTAGGAAAACACGATGTGTGTGTAGCATGGGCCACGTGCTGGAGAAGATATGTAACTGCCTATCCAGTATAATTTGGCCCTGCTCAAGCTACCCATTTTAAATTTTGTAAGAGGGAAGAGTTCAAGATTTTCTTTGAATAAAGGTATTTAGAGCTTATCAATTTTTTTTAAATTGAAATGTGTTTGATTTACAATGTTTTGCTAGTTTCAGTTATACAGCTGTTTTGTTAGTTTCAGGTATGCAGCATAGTGATTCAGTTGTACATATACATAGTCTATTCTTTTTCAGGTTCTTTTCCATTATAGGTTGCAAGATACTGAATATTCTTCCCTGTGTTCTACAGTGAATCCTTGTCGTTTGTCTGTTTTACATATAGTAATTTGTATCTGTTAATCCCGAACTCCTAAGTTTGTTTTATAAGTCTGTGAGTCTGTTTTTTGTTTTATAGATAAGTCCATTTGTATCATTTTTTTAAAAATTCCACATATAAATGATATCATATGATACTTGTCTTTGTCTAACTTATTTCACTTAGTGAGATAATCTCCAGTTCCATCCATGTTGCTGTAAATGGCCTTATTTCCTTCTTTGTTATGACTGAGTAATATTCTGTTATATCTAAATACCGCATCTTTATCCAGTCATCTGTCAGTGAATGTTTAGGTTGCTTCTATGTCTTGGCCATTGTAAACAGTGCTCCTGTGAAAATTGGGGTGCAGGTATCTTTTGGAATGAAGGTTCCCTCTGGATATATGCCCAGGAGTGGGATTGCTGGATTAGGTGATAAGCCTTTTTTTTTTTTTTTTTTTTTTGTCTTTTGAGGAATCTCCATACTGTTTTCCACAGTGGCTGCAACAAACTACATTCCCACCAACAATGTAGGAGGGTTTCCTTTTCTCCACAGCCTCTCCGGCATTTATGGTCTGTGGACTTTTGAATGATGGCCATTCTGACTGGTGTGAGATGATAACATTGTAGTTTTGAGTTGCATTTCTCTGATAATTGAACGATATTAAGCATTTTTTATATGCCTATTGGCCATCTGTGTGTCTTCATTGGAGAATTGCTTGTTTAGTTGTTCTGCCCATTTTTGGATTTGGTTGTTTATTTTTTTCTTATTAAGTTGTATGGACTATTTATATAGTCTAGAAATTAAGCCATGGTCAGTCTCATCTTTTGCAAATATTTTCTCCCATTCCATAGGTTGTCTTTTAGTTTTACTTATGGTTTCTATTGCTGTGCAAAAGTTTATAAGTTTAATTAGGTCTCATTTATTTATTTTGGCTTTTATTTCTGTTGCTTGGGTTGCTTAGATTGCCCTACGAAAACATTGCTGAGATGTATGTCAAATAATGTTTTGCCTATGTTTCCTTGTGAGAAGTTTATAGTGTCGTGTGTAATATTTAAGTCTTTAAGCCATTTTGAGTTTGTTTCTTTTTGGTTTTTTTGCGACTCTATTGTATGCTTTTGATTTGTGGTTACCTTATTCTTCAAATATATCAGCCCATTACTATATCTATTTCCTTTAGACTGATAATCACGTAGGCTCCAACACATCCTAAGAATAACGAAGAAAAAAAAGAAAGAAAAAAATCTACATTTTCTTGCTCCCCTCTCCCATTCCCAACTTTTTTTATTTTGTTGTCCTTTTTCATTTTTACATCTTTATGTTTATTTTCTTGCAACTCGTTATTGCATTTCCAACTATGGTTTTCCTGTTTCTATAGCATCCTGCTTCCTTTCTGTTTAGAATAGAACCTTTTAATGTCTCTGTTAGGTTCAATATTGCTGAGTTATCTCACCTCCCCCTCCCCCCTTCCCCCCAGGCCTCTGAATCCTCAGTCCAGGGAAGCTAAACCATTCTAGCCTTCATCGGTTCTGGGAAAGCAATCTTCAGAGTGGGAAAAGACATTGAAAAATAATATTCTGTGAGTTGCATTCTACCCTTGCCCAGAGATGAGAAACATCTGAAGCTGGAGGAAAACAGTTGGAGGTGGGGAACACAAAGTCTTTTCTCCTTTTGCTACTGAAGAAATGATTGCTTTTGTAATTAGTGATGATGCCCTTTAAATTGGTGAGATCGAGATTCCACAGCTTCAGCGCCTGTGAATAACCAGCTGGGAGAAAGCTCTCTAGGGCCCCTGCAGTGGGAAAGGCAGCCCCTCTGAGCACCTGTTGTTCTGTATTCTTCCTGCCTCCACACGGGTTCCCTAGGCACCGTGCAGGACGATGCAGTTACCCAAGGTGGAGGACGGGGAGACCCCTGCTGTGTGGCGAGCCACAGAAGCCCACACTTGAAGGACAAAATGTAGAGTAGTGGGGCGGTCATAGGAACAGGGGATGGTTGAGACCCAGGATGGTGTCCTGGAGTCCAGCAGCCAAGGCTGGTGGGGCAGATGGGGCCCTGGGGCATGGGCAGTCCTTGAGGGATCTGAAGCAAAGATAGGAACCAAGAGACTGGATTCGTGTGGGGGTATGGCACCCCTTGGAGGCTGCGGGGCAGCTCAGTGGGCCCAGGGGGAGCGGGCACTTCCCCAAAGCTGGGTTGACAGGTCACAACCAACTCACTGGGGACCGAGAGGCACTGAGTCATTTTTAACTTTTTGTCCCTCTTCCTGGAAAAGAAACTGCTGCCTGTTAAATAGCCTGTGTCGTTAGTGAGAATTAAAGACATGAAGCAAGATTGCCTCAAAAGTCATCCATTGTTTAGTTGTTAATAAGGGTCAAATGAAAACTTGAATAGATGAAATGAAGCATTCATCAGAGGACTTGAAACTCCTTTAAAATAAAAATTCTTGCTGCCTTTGTTCTTCATTTCAGGGTTCACTTGGTGATAATAATCATAACCAAAGCAACAGCAAACCCTTACAGAACTCTGTCCTGCTGTTCCAGGAACGCTGTGTTCATGACAACCCAATGAGTTGGCACCACTATGAGTTCCACTTTAAAGGTAAGGACATTCATTAATCACACGGCTAATAAATGGCAGAGCTGGGACTTGAACCCGAGCTCTCTGGCCCCAGAGACCCCTCTCAGCCCCTTCACTGCAGCTCATCACTTGGCATGCCCGACACAGGCCAGCATTTACGAGCAGCGTGACCTTGGCCAAGGCTGCTTCACTGATTGGTCTCTGATTCCTCATCTGTAGAATGGGGGTGTGGGCAGTGAACTCTGTGAGCTCAGTGGTCACTTCCTCCAGCTCTGCAATTCTACTGCTTTGAGTTAGTATAGTAAGTATCCGAGCCCCTACATGGCCCACACATGGGCTGGCGCTTTGCTAGGCCCTGGGTTACGGAGCAAAGTAAGATCCGCCTGCTCCTCCGAGGAGCCTGTGTCCCTCCACGGCAAACAGCTGCGAGGCCCAGGCTCCCTCGCTGGCGGTCGGGGGCTGGGCAGGAAAGTCTGATAAGAGAAGATGGAGGCAGAGCCCCTCCGGGAACAGTGGTGGCCACACAGCTCTCAGGAGCGAGAGCCTCTGTCCAGGCTGCTGAGAGGGGGATCCTCATGAGGCCAGTAGTCCCCCCAACCTAAGCCCTCAGGACAAAGATCCAGCCATCCCTGCACTGTCACCATAGAGCCAGTCCATCCTCATCACTGTGCCTCTGTGCTCCTTTGTCCTGGGGCCTCTCTTCCCCCTACACCCAGAAGACTCTTCTCCCTCTCTTCTCTGAGTGCCCCCTCACTTCACCCGTGGTCCCTGCTTCCTGGGCCACCATCACTGGAGTTGACGCTTTGCACCTTCACAACCCCCGTTTGATCAGGTGCCTGGGTTGGCCTCCTTGTGCTCACTTTCCACCTTCAGATGATTGCTCCTCCCCTCGTGGGAGCACATGGAAAACCCAGATCCTTTCCTAGCAGTGCCTGCCACCCTGGCCTCCCTGCTCATCTGCCTCAGTCAGGAGCACCTGGACCACCAGCTCTGTATTGCCTCGCCTCCTACCATCAAGACGTCAAAGTTCATTCTCCTTCCACCACCCAGTATGGTCATTGTAGGGTCTTCTTCTCTGTCAGCCTGAGCCAGCCACCCCCCATTCACCCTACCCCCGGGCTCATACCCGGGCGTGTCTCCACCCCAGGTCCAGCCTCTCTCCTTTAAGTGCCCACCTCTAGCCGTCCAGCTTCTTCTCCACCAGCCTCCCTGGCCCTCCTTCACCCTCACTGGGGCATCATGTGCTGACTCCTCTGCTTTCCTGCCTGTCCACGTTCCTCTTACTTCCACTTCCCCACCTTCCAGCTCTGCATCCACAGTCAGCACTCTCTTTATGACAGACAAAACCCCCTTGAGCCTTGACCTTTTCAGTTCCTCACCAGGCCGACTTCCATCTCGGTTCACCCAGCTCTACTTGTTCTGAGCCTGCAGGCAGCAGGCTCTCCCAGCACAGATTTCCAAGACTACAAATCAATGCCCACCATGTTGCCGCTGCCAGGCAATCCTCCAGGATTTCTCTAGTGAGCACATTTCCCCACTTATCACTCAGTGGTGTCAACATTCTCTGCTCTCTGCACACCTCTAACCTTCCCTCTGTCTCTTCCCTGACTCCCAGCAGATGGCCTTGCCTCCTGCTTCAGAGAGAATGACATGTCACTGGAAAGGAACTCGCTCACCTGCAGCAAACCTGCTCACCTCACCTTTTATCTGTCCCTCTCCCACCTGGACTCTAGCTGTAGTTGTTCTTAATTCAGTGAGTTTAGTTGACATATATATACACAGTTAAAAGCATAGCACACTATCGGCTACCTTCTAGGGGTTACTTTTTCAATTTAACATGGAGTGTGCGATTCATCCACTTCATTGCATGTACCTGCAGTTCATTTGTTTTAACTGATCTTAAATGTTGTGTGTGTGAAAGTAACACAAGGCAAGGGTAAGCCAGGATTCAGGATGCTGGTTACTTCCTGTGAGAAAAGGCCAAGAGCAGGATAGGGAAAGAGGACACAGTATGTCACTGTCAATATTCCTGTTATGATGCTGGGTGATAGGTTCATAACTGTGTCTTATAATATTAATTTTAATACATAAATACCTCTGACAGGCACCTAAGATGAGAATGTGTCATGAACCAAGACATACAATGGGTAATATTACATCATTATTGTTATGTAATCTTGTTATATTATATATTAATCATAATCTTACATTATTTGTTATGGGTTATATATTATATAGATGCATGAATTATATATTATGTGTATAAACACCTACATATGTATTATATACTATCTGCTAAT